>NC_058082.1:298527910-298890738 GCF_014858855.1 Bufo gargarizans | reverse complement strand
GCTGACACTGAAACCCTTATCTTCGTGTCATGGTTCCATTCCACCATGTGTTACATTCCCGTAAAAAGTCTGGTGGATCAGGTGAGATGATTTTCACTGTGGTATCTAATCTCTACTCATTATTTCCCTGCTTATCAATTAATAAAAACTGACTTTTCCCAAGATGACAAAGCCTTATGGATCTTTAGAAACACTGTCTTCTTTATAATCTTCTGGAAGACATTCCTGTTTGTTTGCACTTTGATTTTTATCAGAACATTGTCGAAAAGAGGCATTTTTATAATAAAAAAACCTCCGCACTTATGGATTCCTGCAGATTTCAGACTGATAGGGATCAATTATTGTTGTTTGTCAGAAATACTGTTTGTGCAAAGTACGTTCCAGTCTGCTACACTGCACAATAAGATAATCCAAATAAACTCATTTATTCTTAGATATATTCTTCAAATACAAATTCACCTACATTTTCTATCCACTTTGAAAGCATAAGAAGTATGACCTCCAAACACCATAGACCCTGGTCCTTTACATAAATATGGTAGAAAGAGTGCATAAAATGCATTTACAATACATTTTATGGAGAGGTTCTCAATACAATACATGTGCACATGGTGCCCGATGCCATGGTGCCCGATGCCCACATTGCCAACACACACTTGATGACTGTATTTGTAGAAATTCTAGGCTTTGCTATTGTTATTGTGCAATACATAGTCATTAAACTGTCTTCCTCAGTATACAATACTTTTTATGCATAATATAATCATGGGTAAAAAAAAAATTGTCTTGCATGTAGTAAAATTTTAAGTGAAACCCAATATTAAGAATATTTCACTAGTTTTCCCCCCAAAAGAGCAGAATGCAAAATAGGAGAGGATGCATAATACATATTTATGGGAGCCGACAGCCCCTGTTACTATCCTGTCCTGAAACAATGTGATAAGGAATATGGCTATTTGTGCTGTTCTTTGAAGAAAACAGAGCCTGGGCACACTTACCACAGCACATATCATGAAACAGTGGTCTATATAATCCCATATTAATACTGATAATATGAAGAGGCACACCCAGAAATTTGACCTGGGAAACAACTATACAGCTGCACTGGTGCTTGAAAGTTTATGAACTCTTGAGAATTTTCTGCATACATTTGACCTAAAACTATATCAAAAAGTAGATAAAGATAATGAAATCAAACAAATAAGTCAAACATATTAGACTTTATTTCTTCATGTATTTGAAGAAAATGATCCAACATTACATGTCTGTAAGTGGCAAAAGTATGTGGACCTTTTCTTCCAGTATCTGGTATGACGCCATGGTGCAGCAATAACTGCAACTAAACAATTCCAGTAATTGTTGATTAGTCCTGCACATCGACTTGGAGGAAATTTAGCACATTTAACCATTCAAAACAGCTTCAACTGTTGGTGGAATTGCACTTATGAACTGCTCATCGAAAGGTCCTTCCACAACATTTCTATTGGATTAAGATCAAGACTTTGACCATTCCAAAACGTTAAACTTTATTCTTCTTTAACCATTTGTAGAACAACTTGTGAGCTTAGGGTCGTTGTCTTGTTGCATGATCCATGCTCCCTCGAGATACAGCTCACGGACAGATGTCCTAACATTTTCCTTTAGAATTTGCTGGTATAATTCAGAATTCATTGCTCCATCAATGATGGCAAGCTATCCTGGTCCAGATACAGCAAAACCGGCCCAAACTATGATACTATCATAACCTGCTTTACAGATGGGATCAGGTTTTTATGCTGAAATGCAGTGTTTTCCTTTCTCCTTAACATTTCTCATTTCAACCATAAAGCTTTATTTTGGTGCCATCCATCTACAAACATAGCTTTCTGGCTTGTCCAGGTAATCTTTAGCAAGCCGCAGATGGGCAGCAATTAGCTTTTTGACAGCAGAGGCTTTCTCCTTGTAATCTTGTCATGCCATTGTTGTTCAGTATCTCCTGAAGGTGTACTCATGAACATTAACATTAGCTAATGGGATAATGGCCTTTAGTTTCTTAGAGGTTATCTTGGGTTCCTTTTACTATTACACACCTTGCACTTGGCATGATCTTTGTTGGTTGACCACACCTGCAGAAGGTAATAATGGTCTTGAATTTCCTCCATCTGTACACAATCACACTGTGGATTGGTGGAGTCAAAACTCTTTAGAGATGGTTTTGAAACCAGTCTGATGAGCGTCAGCAACTCTTCTTCTGAGTTCCTCAGAAGTTCAAAAGTTCATGCCATGATACACTTACACAAACAAGATCAGACTGATCTTTAAAGAGGACCTTTCATCGGTCCAAACATTGTGTACTAAGTATCATGATCTGTAGAGCGGCGCCCAGGGATCTCACTGTACTCACTATTATCCCTGGGTGCCGCTCCGTTCTCCTGCTATGCCCTCCGGTATGTTCGGTCACTTGGTTATAGTAGGCGAAGACTTAGGGGACTTGGTTATAGTAGGAGGAGACTGCCCTTGTTCTCCTGGGCATCTCCTTCTCCCAGGCTGTAGCGCTGGCCAATCGCAGCGCAGAGCTCACAGCCTGGGAGTTCTGCGCTGCGATTGGCCAGCTCTACAGCCTGGGAGAAGGAGACGCCCAGGAGAACAAGGGCAGTCTCCTCGTACTATAACCAAGTAACCGAACATACCGGAGGGCATAGCAGGAGAACGGAGCAGTGCCCAGGCATAATAGTAAGTGCAGTGAGATCTCTGGGCGCCGCTCTACAGATCATGACACTTAGTTCACAATGTTTGGACAGATGAAAGGTCCTCTTTAAATAAAACAGGTTGCCCAGCCACACCTGATTGTCATTCCATTGATTGATAACACAACTCTAATTAATTTCACCTTCAAATGATTTGCTAATGCCCAAGATTCACATACTTTTAGCTTTTACAGACATGTGATATTGGATCATATTCCTCAATAAATAAATGACAGTCTAATTTTTGACTTGCTTTACTTTATTGACTTGTGTGAAAATCTAAAGTAGTTTTAAGTCAAATTTATGCAGAAATATAGAAAATTCTGAAGGGTTCACAAACTTACAACTGTACTTAAGGGGTAATAACTAAAAAAACATTCCTACCAGTTGTGTGATCCTTAAAGGGGTTGTGTCATCTCAGACAATGGGGGCATATTGATAGGATATGCCCCCATTGTCTTACAGGTGCGAGTCCCGCACCTCTATTGGGAATAGAGCCATGCAAGGTGGTGGCTGGAGGACTCTGGTCTGGCCACCATCAATAGCTCTCCCCATAGAAGTGAATGGGAGCGCACCGCGCATGACAGGCCATCGCTTCTATTCACTCTTATGGGTCTGACGGAAACAGCCGAGCCAGCACTCAGCTATTTTCAGCGGCCCAATAGAAAATTAATGGAGGATTGCCTGTGTGCTCTCCACCACTTTTGGGGCTCCGTTCTCGATATAGGTGTGGCTCTCAGAGGTTGGACCCACACCTGTAAGACAATGGGGGCATATCCTAGTGACATGTCCCCATCATCTGTGATGAGACAATCTCTTAAAGGTTAATGCTGCCTCAACAGTGAGATGCACAGGTGCCCTTCCAGTGCCCCTCCACAGTGAAATCCATGTGCCACCTCAAACACATGATCTCTTCAACACTGCTAATCACATGCCGCTTTCAACAGTGCCATCCACAGGATCTCTACAGCCATGTGCAAGTTCAATAGAGGCCACTATATGCCCCCTGAACTATGCAGTCCGCAGACCCAACTTACAATGCCATAATTTAGGACATGCAGCCTGGGATTTAGGGGACAGATTCTGATCACCACTTTCACGAGCACTGTTCCCTCCAAGCTGTGTGTTCTGGAAATGAGTTAAAAATACCAAATCATACATTCAGGCGGGCTGTCATCAGGCTCATTAAGCCTAATTAGTATATTGTTTTAATTCTCTCCTTTACAGAATGCATGGCATAGAGCGAATACTAGCCACCAATGCTACAGTGTCTACAAATACCACCTTTGGTGAAAGTATGTTTAGATTACTTTGAATAATCTTGCCATTAACAGGTATACTTTGTCTGCAACAATCTCTAGGTTGGTACAGTAAAATGTGTCCACATAACTGTCAGGACCCAAGCAGAATATTGTCCAGATCATCACGCTGCTTCCAATAGGCCATGTCCTCCCCAGCTAAGCAATTCACATGCGTCTGACTGTTCATATAATGAAAAAGAAAATGTGATTAATCAGGCCAGGCCACCTTCTTCTGTTGCACTGCTGTCCAGTTTAGATGCTCACATGACCATTTTAGTCAATGCACTCTGACCAACCTACAACTATGCAGCCTTAACAAGCTTTGGTGCATAGTGTGTTCTGACAACTTTCTATCATAGGCAACATTGATATTGTCAGCAATTTGAGTTACAGTAGCTCTTTTGTAGGATCTGACGAGACAACCAGGGAAGGGCCATCTCTTTCTGTCGTTCTGAAATAATGTTAGTGATGATGACATGGACTTATACTGATATCATGTTGCTCCCTCTTACAAAGCACTTCTCTTTTATGGGGCTGGTACACAGCTTGTTGTGTGACTCTGTAATGTGACTTCCGCAAGCAGCCTTCTACACAGTTTTTTCTCTTTAGAAAGTTCTTCCTCTCTTAATAGAGCAGGATTTGGTGGCCAGCTGTCCCCACCTAGGTCTGTAGACATCTCTGTTTCTATTTCTATATCTAGGACACACCAGGGACTGTAGTGTAGGCTCAACACCTAGACACACAAAACCTAGACACTGTAGCACAGGGATCAGTAGCCTTCGGCATTCCAGCTGCTACAAGACCCTGCAATTCCCAGCATGCTCTGTTCACGTCTGTGGAATTTGATAATAGCTGAGAAAGTGTATGCTGGGAGTTGTAGTTTCACAACAGCTGGAGTGCTGGAGTTTGCTGAGCACTGCTCTAGAATAGAATCTTTGCCTGCAGGAAGAGTGCAGCTTCTCTGGGTGTTGCAATATGTCAAACTGTAATATTTATAAGCAAATTTTAGAATTATTTGGTGAATTTACTAAAAGAATTCGAGAGGGGCTTGGATGAATTTCTGGAGAGTAATAATATTATAAGCTATATCTACTAGAGTGGGGTTGTTGATCCAGGGAGTTATTCTAATTGCCTGATTGGAGTCGGGAAGGAATTTTTTCCCCTAAAGTGAGGAAAAAAGTAAGGGAAATTGGGTTCTACGTCACAGGGGTGATTTTTTGCCTTCCTCTGGATCAACTTGCAGGATAACAGGCCGAACTGGATGGACAAATGTATTTTTTTTATCCTTATAAAATATGCCATCAGCAGCGTGTCCACCAGCGTGAGCTTGTACTCGCGCATCTTCCGATCACTTCCCAGTGACGGAATTAAGGACGGCACATTGTCCTTGTAGCGGAGATTCAGCAGAGTGGCCACCCAGTAATCAACACTGGTTAGAATGTGGGCAACTCGGTGGTCGTTGCGCAGGCACTGCAGCATGTATTTGCTCATGTGTGCCAGGCTGCCCAGAGGCAACAACGTGCTGTCCTCTGTGGGAGGTGTATGGTCTGTGTCCTCTGTATCCCCCCAGCCACGCTCCAGTGATG
Organism: Bufo gargarizans; assembly: GCF_014858855.1. Taxonomy (NCBI): domain Eukaryota; kingdom Metazoa; phylum Chordata; class Amphibia; order Anura; family Bufonidae; genus Bufo; species Bufo gargarizans. The sequence continues at coordinate 298,885,125 of NC_058082.1, read as the reverse complement.
CCCATGAGCTGCATTGGGTGCCACCCTGCTGTGAACATGGTTACTCCTCTTCATCATCCTCCTCCTCCTCCAGAACTGTGTACTGGCTGGACAGTTGTGTACCTGTCCTCTGTTGGTGCAGGAATCCACCCTCTGAGCCACTAGTAAATGACTGGCCTGATAACCGTGGAAATGATCACTCTTCCTCCTGTGCCACATACTTTTTATATCATCGCCCAAAGCGATTTTTCAAGGAGACACAGAATTGGAATAGTAACGCTGAGGACGGCGTCATTGGCACTAGCCATGTTGGTGGAGTACTCGAAACAGCGCAACACGGCACACACATCCCACATGAAGGCCCACTCGTTGGTGGTGAAATGCTCGTTGGTGGTGAAATGCTGCTGTTCTGCAGAGTGACTCACCCGTGTGTGCTGTGGATGAAACTCCACTATCGCCTGCTGTTTCTCGCACAGTCTCTCCAGCATGTGCAAGGTAGAGTTCCAGCTTGTGCGCACGTCGCATATGAGGTGGTGAGCGGGAAGGCCGAAGTTACGCTACAGCGCAGTCAGGTGAGCAGCAGCAGGGTGAGAACGCCAAAAGCGCGCACATATGGCCCGCACTTTCTGCAGCAGCTCTGAATATCGGAGTAATTTTACACCATCAGGCCTGGCTTGAGGCTCAGTGGCACCAAGAACTCATGGGTCTGTTGTTCCATGCCTATTCACAGCTCCTGTGAGGTTTTTCCCCCAAACAGATGAAATTCAAAACAGCCTTCTGTCGTTTCCCCCTGGCTGTGCTGAAGTTGGCGGTGCAGGTGCTACGCTCACCGGATGAGGAGGCGGTAGAGGAGGAAGCAACAGGAGGCAGCCAGAAACATCCTACAATCCTAGGTGGCGGAAGGACATGCACCAAACTGCTATCCGCCTCAGGCCCAGCCGCCACTGCATTTACTCAGAGTGCAGTTAGAGAGATATAATGTCCCTGCCTGTGCTTACTGGTCCACGCATCGGTGGTTATGTGTACTTTGCCACAGATGGCACTGCGTAGTGCACACCTGATTCTGTCCGCCACATGGTTGTGCAGGGCAGGGATGGCTCGCCTGGAAAAGTAGTGGCGGCTGGGAACCACGTACTGTGGGACAGCCACCACCATAATGTTTTTAAAAGTCTCCGTCTCCACCAGACAGGATGACTGCATTTCAAAGGCCAGAAATTTCAGCATTCAGGGCCAGGGATCGCTGGTGGGTAGAAGGGTACTTCCTCTTTCTCTCCAGTGTTTTGGGGATGGACAGCTGAACACTTTCATGGGACAGTGTAGTGACTGTGACGGTGGTGGAGGTATTGCTGCCACATCCTCTGTTTGCAGGGTTGCAGGTGCCACTGTCACTCCAGAGGGGAAGGAAGAGGCTGAGACTGCAGAAGAAGAGGGACAAGGAGGAACCTGAGATATCTTGTGGTTTTTGAGGTGTGTACTCCACTTCAGCTCGTGCTTTGCATTTAAATGCCTGGTCATGCAGGTGGTGCTAGTCATGCAGGTGGTGCTCAGGTTTAGAACATTTATGCCTCGCTTCAGGCTCCGATTGCACAGCGTGCAAACCCCTTGTGTCTTGTCGACAGCACATTGTCTGAAGAACTGCCAAGCCAGGGAACTCGTTGGAGCTGGCTTTGGTGTCCTCAGTCCTTGGGTGGGTAGTAGCAGGCATACTGGCTAGGGGATGGCCACTTTGCTTTTGCACTCTGCTCCCTCTTTAGCTGTGCGGCTGGCTCTGTGTGAGCACCACCTCTTCCTCCGAACTGCACACGTCACTCGCATGACCTTGATTCCATGCGGGGTCTAGGACCTCATTAACCTCCACCCACTCTTCACTCTGCCCTCCTTGCCAGTCTTCACACTGCAGAAAGCAGAAGAAGTTGGCACCTGTGTTTCATCATCATCAGAGACGTGCTGCGGTGGTTCTCCCATGTCCACATCCTGAAACATAAGTGGTTGGGCATCAATGCAATCTTTTCCACTTCTGGGGCAGGGCTAGGTGGATGGCCCACGGAAACCCTGCCAGCAGAGTCATCAAAAAGCATAAGAGACTGCTGCATGACTTGGGGCTCAGACTGATTGGTTTGCAAGGTGGTGAGGTGAAAGACAGATGCCCATGGGCTTCAGGTGCCAACTCTGTGCTTTCAGCAGGGGACCAGATGGGAGACAATGTGAAGGAACTGGAGAAACTGTCAGCCACCCAATCTACTACCGCCTCTACTTCTTCTGGCCTCACCATTCATAAACCGGTATTCGGGCCTTTAAAATAGGCGTTCTGTTGCCTACGTGCACCTGAGGAAGGTGTTTCATTTGAGCATGTAGTTGGCACAGATCACGTCCTATCCCTGCAACAGGAGCGCCACTAACACCAGCAGAACCACAACCAGGGCCACGTCCCTTATTTTATACTCTCCTCATTCTTTGAGGTCACCCACTGAACTAACAGACAAATTAACTATCTTCATTTTCCTGTCATGTATGCAGTGCAGGTGTACCTTACAGCAAAAATGGGTATATGTCACCCACCGAACTAACAGACGGATTAACTATATTAATTTCCTTGTCACGGATACAGTGCTGGTGTACCTCACACCAAAAATGGGTATATGTCACCCACTGAACCAACAGACAGATTATTACATTTTTGTGTCAGCGGTACAAAGATGGTGTATTGCACCTACAAAAAAATTACTATAGGTCACCCACAGAATAAATAGCCAAATGAGATTCCTAACACTCTCCCTCACTTCAGCTGCCTGCTTCCTGTCCCTGCACTACTCAGAGCTGATAGGCGGTGCTACACGTGATCCAGCTTGTATAGAGGCTGGGTCACATGATGCATCGGCCAATCACAGCCATGCTATTACTAGGCATGACTGTGATGGCTTCTAAGTGCCCACAGCTTAAAAGCTTGTTGAATGGCTACCCTGCAGCCTTTCAACAAGCTTTATTAAATGCCCGAACACCGAACTCGAACCAGAACCCTTGCTGCAAAGTTTGGTACAGACACAAACTTTGCAGTTCGGGTTCGCTCAACACCAATTATGATCCTGAATATAACCGATAAGATCTTCAGCTGAATCTCTGTAGAAATGGAGTTCATGAGAAGACTTGAAGTACAGAGAGGGGGGAGGTGTGGCTTATTGGCAGCAGCACTTGTATGCAGTCTCCATTACCACAGCCCCACATTACCACAGTCTGTCATGTCCATCCTTTGTACTTCAGGTCTCCTTCTGAACTCCATTCCCACAGAGATTCAGCTTAATATCTTATTAGCTATATTCAGTATAATCTCTGAAAGTAGAGCAGGAGGCTGAGGCAGCTCTTTAGCTCAGTGTTCTGAAGTAACGTGTCCTCCTGTATGATTAGGACAGGTTTTTTGTGTACTGATAGGACGGCGGCCATTTTATTTCTCCTAATGATTGCTCCCTAGACAAAACAAGCCATTATAACTAATGAAAGGTATTTTGGAATACATTTCTAATAAAGTAATATTTAAGTATTTTCATTTTGTTAATTACCAGATAACCCATATAAGGTATTAGAGCTGGAGTCACAGTCTCTAGCCCAATGATGTAACCACAGTTACAGCCTGATAAACCCTACAGTAACTTAAAATACATCAATACTAAAAGATGGAGTAAGTGGTCGCATAGGTTTACACATCTCAATGATTAGTATTATATATATTTCTGCTGCATGTTATTGAAGTACTTCAAAATGCAACCAAAATTATTTGAAATATGTTTTTAAAAAATCATACAGATCTTACCATTATGAAACCCAGGTATTGAGATAAAGTAAAGTTTTGAGAAATATTTTGCAAGAAGCCATACAGTGAATGGTCCATTGAGTTCAGTATTTCACAGATGAATGATTTAACTACACACGTTGTTTTCATAAAAAATGGATCTGGTGGATCTTTAGAAAAAGAAAAATGCTATTCAGTTTTGTTAAAAGTTCACAAAAAGTACTAGGAAAATATCTGTTAATCTATTACATTAATGTGTTATTCCTGATTGTCAGCTTTTAAACCTGCATAGAAAAGCTCCATTTAAGAGGCATTAGGCAATTGTAGCCTACAGAAAGATCCAACAATAATTCACAAGGTCACATCATTTTTTCCACTATTCTCCTAAAGTGATGGAGAAAAATACATTTAAGAAAAGAAGATTACTCTTGTCATGGACAAGGCCAACCAGCAGTATTTTTATACCTTTTAAATACCTTTTTAACTCCTTCACCCACTATTATAGTGTCATCACAAACACCTAGATGACATAATTGCAGAAAACTATTCTACTGTTAAAGGAAATTGCAGGTTTTATGTAAAAAATGCTTAATCAGTGTAAAAATGAAAAGTTCTACTGCTTTCTACAATTCTTTGTTTCAATTTGTCGTTTTTTCCCCGCGGGTGCAATGCGTGGAGCCCCACTCCAATAGTAATCTTTGGTTTTTTAACAATGCCCATAAAAGGTCATCATCTCAGGCCTCATGCACACAACAGTTGTTGTGTTCCGTTCTGCAAAATGGGGTTCCGTTGTTCCGTGATCCGTTTTTGTTTCCATGTGTCTTCCTTTGGAGGACCACCAGACATAAAGGAAAGTGAAAAAAAGTCTAAGACAGGTTTGCCATGCAAATGATAGGAAAAAAACGGACATGGACGCACGGACACGGATGACAATCTTGTCTGCCTCCGCCTCAATGGGTCCGCAGAAAATCACGGCACAACGGACACGGAATAAAACAACAGTCGTGTGCATGAGGCCTCTGCTGCATTTACTGGGGTCCAACCTAGGGGTCTAGCATAAGGTGATGTGGGGTTCTGGGAAATAGATTGCTTGGGCGTATAAATTTTTGGGGTTACCATCAAATTTATTAAATCTTCTGAGAAAAAGATCTTTATAAATTCAGTTTCAGTGAAGCCCGCGCAATCTATCTGAATTCATGAGCTGCCCACAAACTCAGGGGGTAGGGTCCATATGGGGTCACTCTGGGGGTCTGTCTCCACTGCTAACCTGGGGCTCCTTCTAGAGGGTCCCTCATCACCGGATGATGATGATGAGGGGGTAGAGGAAAGTGGCATCCTCTTCTCCCACACTGGCCTACTCAGTATCAGAGGCAAGCATGGCGTTTGCCTCTTCAGCTGAGTAAACTCCTTGGGACGGATGAACCACTTTTATTTTATTGGGGAGTAATGTGTGCAATTTGTAAAGCTTTATTTAGTGCAAGGTGTGTATGAGGTGCTTGCTTGTAATAAATTGGAAAATAAATTTAGGAGAAAAAAAGGAGAACAAAAATTTGCAAAACTAAATTTATTCTTTTCTGCACAAAAAGAAGTCTCTTCTGCACAAAAAAAAGTCTCTTCTGCACAAAAACAAAATGGGGAAAACTGAGCAGACGCTTAGTGGTTGCAAAATGCATGCACGCAGATGGTGCGTTCGTGCAAAAACCTAAACTGACACTAACTGATTTATATATATAACTAACTACCTACCACTAACTGCAACTCTTTTTTCCCACCAAAAAAAGTAAAAAAATTAATAAAATAAAAAATGAGCAGACTACTTATCGGTGCTCTGCAGCACACACACACACGCACACAGATAGTGCATGTGTGCAAAAACTTAAACTGACACTAACTAAAATTGATATATGTATGTAAGTGTATATATATATATATATATATATATATATAACTACATACCACTAACTGCAGGTCTTTTTTCACAGAAGAAAAACTCCACAAAAATGTGTTGATGTAAATGAGCGTACAAGTTATCGGTGATCTGCCGCACACATGCACACAGATCGTGCGTGCGTGCAAAAACTGTAGTATAAAAATTCACTACAGTGGCTAAAAAGTGAACACTGGCTAAAAATTTTACTTATATCTATATATATAAAAATATAGGGCTCTATATATTTTTATATAAACCCCTAACTACAGTTTCTTCTTTTTGACCCCAAAAAAAGAAAAAATTGGCAAAAAAAAGAACAGATGTAAAAAAAAAGCGCAAAAAATAATCCGCAGGTGCTGATCAGGCAGGTATGCAATGAACATCACTTGGCGGTTGCAGCTCGCACGCAGAAAAAGTTGTGCAGAACTGGAAAATTGTAAAAAAATGAATAAGCAAACAAAAGAAAATCGCACAGGCAAAATGGCGTTTGTAAAAAAAGGACGGGGGTGATGGAGGGGGATGAGAAGGGACAGGAACGGAGGGTGGTTTAGGGATCTAGAACTGCTGCAAAAAAAAATAAAAAATCACTGCAGCAGTTCCAGATGTTCTTCTTTTCTTCTTTACAGGAACAGTTGAAGTCACAGTGTTGGTGCACCACAAGTCCCAGCAAGCCAACCAGCAGCACAGAGGGGCACAGAACCTCTCTGCATGCAGTCACCAGCTGGAATGGCTGCATGCAGGGAAGTTCAGCCCTTTCCTGTGCAGATGTAGCGCTGCCATTGGCTGGAGAGTTGTTCCAGCCAATAGCAGGGGACCCCAAACACTGGTGTCCCCTGCCTGACCCAGGGGGCGACAGGTGCTGACAAGTTCGGCACCAATCACCTCTGTACAAACCCTGTTCCACCCCCCTTCAGCTTCCTGGATGAATGAAAAATCATCCGGAGCTGCGATTGGCCGGTCTGCAGAAATCGGCCAATCGCAGCAATTGATGTTACAAAAAGCTCCCTGTACCCCTAGGGAAGAGGGCTGCCTGACGTCCTAAGCAGCCATCGTCACCCGGTCACCAAGCTATTTTGCTCAGGGACCGGGTGAACACTGCGCCGTAGCTGTACTGCGCTGGTATTTTGTATCTAGTTCGCAGCTTTTATTACATGGGGCATGCAAGTAGCTATTTAAACAGGCCTGTCAGGAGTGGTGACAGGTCCTGTTTAATGCAGAGTGATTGATCAGATTAGGCTGGATTCGCACCATATTTATGCCACACAGTTCTATGCATTTTATACTGCAAAAAAATACTGCTACAACATGATGTCTTTTCAAGTGCATACTGTTGCCATTGACCACCATTGGCAAAAATCTGTATATGCAGGGGCTAGTATTGGGCACTTTGGCTCTGTGTCCCTGATCTCCGGGCAACCACCACTTTCAACTGCATTTGCATCCACAGGACACATATACAGGAATTACTGATACACATTGGCTCTTCATTCTGGCTCATAGAAGAAGGTCCCATATGGCACACGGATAAGGGTTGTCTTCATGAGACAACCCCTTTAAGTCACTAAAAGGCTACAGTCAGCAGATTCCCTAAGTATAAAGCATGTTATACTGTGACTCAGTACTATCTGCTGGTGCCACTGATATGTCAATGATATGATACCCCAGTAAAGCCAATCCCCCGTGCAGCTTAACAGCTCTTGTAATAACATTTAATGTCTTAAAGTTCTGGGCTCCTAACTAAATGTCAGATCTAATTATCAGAGTTTCTAAGATTGTCCTGGAGAGATATGCACCCTCTTTGCATCCTCCAGAGCTGGCAGGGCAGCTCCAACTCCTTTCAGATGCGGCAGATTTCATTAAAATTCCCAACTGTGATCAGGCATAACAACAGTCTGCCTCCCTTACACTATCCAGCATTCATTTGTGGGTTACAATATTACGTATAGATCATCCACATGGCAAACATACCATGTCTTCTCTGATTATGGCATTAGTCACACTCACACCATAGTAATATGTGACATGGGATTCCTTGACTGTTCGGCTTCATCACTAACATGCACATTAGACATAAGCATACTGCAGTCACTGCAGAGGCTGTCTGTTTCATTACATCTTGGTGAAAGAAAGGTTGCATCACTGTGCTATGATTGAAGGTGGCAAGACCTGCTTTTATGTACTATGGCAGTAGCAAGACACAGGGTTGACGTCACATTTGGCTTTCATAATTAGTTTTGCGCCACTCTGTGACTTTAATTAGGAAATACAAGATTTCACACAGTTGACTGATTCATGACTGGACCAGTTGATTACCATTTAAAAAGATTTTTCCAGACTTTCAAGACTGGGAATTAAGAAAATGAAAATACTTAAATATTACTTTATTATAAATGACATGTTCTGTCTAGGGAGAACCCCTTTAGAGAGCTTTCCACTTTATTATATTGATGACCTATCCTCAGGATAGGTCATCAATATCAGATCGGTGGGGGGCCGACTCCCGACTCCTCCGCCAATCAGCTGTTAGAAGAGGAGGCAGCACTGGTATGAGCGCTGCCTTCTCTTCCCTGTTTACCTGCTCGCCATCGCAACTGCAGCTGTGAGCCGGTGTTATTACATCTCAGCCTCCTCTTCAAACAGCTGATCGGCGGGGTGCTGAGAGTCGGCCACCTATCCTAGGTCATCAATATAAAAAAAAAACAGCCCCTTTAAGAATTGATGATCTATCTCTAGGTTAGGTCATTAATAACAGATTAGTGGGGATCAGACTCCCAGGAACCCCCATGATCAGCTGTTAGAAGGAGCCATGGCGCACCAGAAGATTGGTGGTAGCGGCACAGGGGGGATGGAGAGACTGCTTCCTTCATCCCTGTGCTGCTGAGGGAACATGAGTATCGAAAAAATGGAAGTCCCGGTGTCATATCGATACCAGAACAAAAGTATTGATTGGGTATCAAAATTTTGATACCCGCAGCAACAACCCTAGTCCACAGCCAACGTGGACAAGGTCACGTTCATTAAAATGAACCAGGCATGGATTCCACAAGACTTGTCCGTACCTGCAGCACACTTTCTCTTTGTTTTCTTTTTTACAGGGAGTGCAGAATTATTAGGCAAGTTGTATTTTTGAGGATTAATTTTATTATTGAACAACAACCATGTTCTCAATGAACCCAAAAAACTCATTAATATCAAAGCTGAATATTTTTGGAAGTAGTTTTTAGTTTGTTTTTAGTTTTAGCTATTTTAGGGGGATATCTGTGTGTGCAGGTGACTATTACTGTGCATAATTATTAGGCAACTTAACAAAAAACAAATATATACCCATTTCAATTATTTATTTTTACCAGTGAAACCAATATAACATCTCAACATTCACAAATATACATTTCTGACATTCAAAAACAAAACAAAAACAAATCAGTGACCAATATAGCCACCTTTCTTTGCAAGGACACTCAAAAGCCTGCCATCCATGGATTCTGTCAGTGTTTTGATCTGTTCACCATCAACATTGCGTGCAGCAGCAACCACAGCCTCCCAGACACTGTTCAGAGAGGTGTACTGTTTTCCCTCCTTGTAAATCTCACATTTGATGATGGACCACAGGTTCTCAATGGGGTTCAGATCAGGTGAACAAGGAGGCCATGTCATTAGATTTTCTTCTTTTATACCCTTTCTTGCCAGCCACACTGTGGAGTACTTGGACGCTTGTGATGGAGCATTGTCCTGCATGAAAATCATGTTTTTCTTGAAGGATGCAGACTTCTTCCTGTACCACTGCTTGAAGAAGGTGTCTTCCAGAAACTGGCAGTAGGACTGGGAGTTGAGCTTGACTCCATCCTCAACCCGAAAAGGCCCCACAAGCTCATCTTTGATCATACCAGCCCAAACCAGTACTCCACCTCCACCTTGCTGGCGTCGGAGTCGGACTGGAGCTCTCTGCCCTTTACCAATCCAGCCACGGGCCCATCCATCTGGCCCATCAAGACTCACTCTCATTTCATCAGTCCATAAAACCTTTGAAAAATCAGTCTTGAGATATTTCTTGGCCCAGTCTTGACGTTTCAGCTTGTGTGTCTTGTTCAGTGGTGGTCGTCTTTCAGCCTTTCTTACCTTGGCCATGTCTCTGAGTATTGCACGCCTTGTGCTTTTGGGCACTCCAGTGATGTTGCAGCTCTGAAATATGGCCAAACTGGTGGCAAGTGGCATCTTGGCAGCTGCAAGCTTGACTTTTCTCAGTTCATGGGCAGTTATTTTGCGCCTTGGTTTTTCCACACACTTCTTGCGACCCTGTTGACTATTTTGAATGAAACGCTTGATTGTTCGATGATCACGCTTCAGAAGCTTTGCAATTTTAAGAGTGCTGCATCCCTCTGCAAGATATCTCACTATTTTTGACTTTTCTGAGCCTGTCAAGTCCTTCTTTTGACCCATTTTGCCAAAGGAAAGGAAGTTGCCTAATAATTATGCACACCTGATATAGGTTGTTGATGTCATTAGACCACACCCCTTCTCATTACAGAGATGCACATCACCTAATATGCTTAATTGGTAGTAGGCTTTCAAGCCTATACAGCTTGGAGTAAGACAACATGCATAAAGAGAATGATGTGGTCAAAATACTCATTTGCCTAATAATGCTGCACTCCCTGTATATTTCCCAATGTTTTGGGGTCTTCCCAAATTTATAAAAAAAATAATAATAATAAAAATCTGCTCCACCCCCTACTCCACTTTGACCTCTGCCTCCTAAGTTTAAGATCATTATTTTTTAACTTTTTAAAAATTCTATGTTATTTTAATTCATTTCACTATCCACATTTGTTTGCAGGGCAATTGTTCTGCTCTTACCCCTATTTTGCTGCCTTTTTCAGCCCTCTAGCCCTTTCTATGACTTTTTTTAGAGCCATTTTAGTGCCCCAAAGTTAGGGTCCCCATTGACTTCAAAGGGGTTAGGGTTCAGGGTCAAGTTCAGGTCCCGAACCCGAACTTTGCGGAAAAGTTCGGTCAAACACAGTGAACCCGAACTTCCAGGTGTTCGCTCAACCCTAATGATCAAATTTATGTAATTGAATTCAAGTGATGCATATTAATGTTTGTCTTCCAATGTGTTACTACTGCACTGCAGAAGAAAAAGGGGCTAATGTTATCTAGCTGTAGCTGAATGCCTATGTTCATACTTCCACTTTAATCTTACTACATATTATGTACATTCTAAAAAAAAAATATTCCAATTAACAATATATATATATATATTCAAACATATCAATGTGAATCCATTCCCTACTGAATACAATTAGAATATGAATTACAGTCTAAATATTAAACAAATTTACTATTCTGGTATACATTATGCAGGACAGAAAACAAAGTCCTGTCAACAGGGGTATGTTTTCTGTCCTGCATAATGGAAACCAGACGGATCTGTTATGTTTGCCCATAGACTTCTTTTATGGTGGATCAAAACGTCATGAAGGCGTTTTGCATTCCGCCTACAAATTCCGTTATATTCCGTTATTAATAGAACCCATAAAGGAATACCCTAACACAGATGCAAAGCCGCCCTTACTGTGGCATGCTAAATTATTTGCTTACAGTGACATTTTCTAATGTATCCACCCTTCCTTTATCTCAAATTTGGCTAAGAGCTCACTATTTATGGTAAAACAATGGCAGCAAAACCCTTGACAGACTGCAATTCAAAACAGAACCACTGGATGGTCACACAAAAACACATATAGCATAGTTAATTTGTGACACAGTATCGCAAAATTGTCGCTATTTTTAATATAGAGTAGGGACGGTGATGTTAAACATTTTTCTAATATATCGCTGCTAGTTTAATTCTCTTCCCTGGCCTTCTTTCTTAGTTAGTTACTGCAGGGAAGACAGCGGGGATCAGGCCTACCAGCGCTTAGAGACGACATTAAGTGTACAGTAACATACTTGCTAAGCGTTGCTCTCTTCCCTGCGCTTAGTACGAGAAGAGAACTAAACTAGCATAGCTGCCAAGTCAGATAGGCAGCGAGATGGCAGTGATAGTGAGGGCACATATACATAGTTTGGGACTGGGGTAGTGACAAGATGCAGTCTGGAAACCTCTGTATTTTATACACAGGTGTCTTCAGCGCTCAGTAGAACTCTGAAGACTGAAGATGGCATCTTGGCAATGCTCAGTTAGAGCTTTTACACCCTGTTTTCTAGTACAAAGAAACATCTTTGGCCTCATGCACCTTGGGATTAAAGATGAGCAAAGTTTAGAAAAATTTGATTCAGGACAGTTCAAATTTGATTTGTGCCAAATTAAGTTGTCACAAATCGCTATAAACCAGGTATACCCAGGCCACTTTGCCTAATCATATTCTTTTTACTTGGTGGCCCAATCTCAGTGTGAAGGCTTGGAAATTAACACTTTCCTGACCGCCGACAGCAAACTTATTGTCACGGAAGGTGTACAGGAAACAAGACCATGCAAAATGAATATATGACTCACTGGATCCAAAACTAAGGAACAAAAGGGAGACCCCTGCATCAGACCTGGCTCTCTCCCTGTCTGCTCAGCCTATGCAAAAATCCCAATGGTGGATGATCACATATCCATGTACCTCGACTATATACCACCTGAACACCCTACAATAGTGAGGGGACACGACCACCGGCTCCCTACACTAGACACGGAGGGAGTCAGGGTCACCTGGGATCCAGCAAACTGAAAATCACAAATAAATGTACAGCACTTATCTTGTAGAAGGCTGGAAGATAGGATCAGCATGCACACACACTCCAGGAAGTTGTATAGGCCGCACACTAATGCATTATGGGGAGGAATTTAAAGGGATGCAATCAGTCCAACTACATGACAGCTGAGAGAGGCTAACGAGATGAGGAACTGAAATTCAAAACAAAGAAAACTCAAGGAGGAGGTTCTGAAAGGCTTCTGTCAGAGCTTCTCAGCTGTCTGGTTGTGACAGTACCCCTCCCTCTACGAGTGGACTCCAGACACTCAGAGCCCACCTTCTCAGGATGGGACCTATGGAAAGCCCTGATGAGACGAGTGGCCTTAATGTCCGTCACTGGGACCCACATCCTCTCCTGAGGACCATAACCCTCCCAATGAACGAGGTACTGGAGAGAACCGCGGACAAGACGAGAATCCACAATCCTAGAGACCTGAAATTCAAGATTCCCATCAACCATAATCGGAGGAGGAGGCAAAGGCGAGGGTACAATGGGTTGAACATAAGGTTTCAATAAGGACTTATGAAAAACATTATGGATCTTCCAAGTCTGAGGAAGATCAAGACGGTAGGCAACAGGATTGATGACAGACAGGATTTTGTAAGGCCCAATAAACCTAGGACCCAACTTCCAGGAGGGAACCTTCAATTTGATATTCTTGGTAGACAACCACACCAGATCACCAACATTCAGGTCCGGACCAGGCACACGTCTCTTATCTGCCACACGCTTATATCTCTCACTCATGCTCTTTAGATTATCCTGAATCTTTTGCCAAATAGAAGACAAAGACAAGGAGACTCTGTCCTCATCAGGTAAACCAGAAGACCCCTCTCCCGAGAAAGTCCCAAACTGCGGATGAAACCCATATGCACCAAAAAATTGTGACTTATCAGAGGACTCCTGACGACGGTTATTTAAAGCAAACTCAGCAAGGGACAAAAAAGAACACCAATCCTCCTGATTCTCCGCCACAAAACAGCGCAGATATGTCTCCAGATTCTGATTGAAGCGCTCTGTCTGGCCATTCGACTGCGGGTGGAAAGCAGAAGAGAATGACAACCGAACCCCCAAGCGAGAACAGAAAGCCTTCCAGAATCTGGAAACAAACTGCGTGCCCCTATCAGAGACTATGTCTGAAGGAACACCATGCAATTTGACAATGTGATCAATAAATGCCTGCGCCAGCGTCTTAGCATTGGGCAAACCAGGAAAAGGGATGAAATGCACCATTTTGCTAAAACGGTCCACCACCACCAGAATCACAGTCTTCCCTGAGGAACGAGGCAGGTCCGTTATGAAGTCCATGGACAGATGTGTCCAAGGACGGGAAGGAATGGGTAAGGGAAGGAGAGGACCTGATGGCCGTGAATGAGGGACTTTGGCACGAGCGCAAGTCTCGCAGGCTGCCACAAAACCCTCAACCTACTTACGAAGCGCAGGCCACCAGAATCTCCGAGCGATGAGATCCACTGTAGCTCTTGCCCCCGGGTGCCCAGCATGGACCGTATCGAGGTGTTCCTTAAAAATCTTGTGTCTTAAAGTGAGAGGCAAAAACAACCTCCCAGGAGGACAAAGATCAGGAGCCTCTGACTGGGCTGCCTGCACCTCTGCCTCCAATTCAGGAAAAAGAGCAGAGACCACCACACCTTCAGCCAAAATGAGACCCGGGTCTTCAAAATTCCCACCTCCCGGAAAACAACGTGACAGGGCATCTGCCTTCACATTCTTAACCCCAGGGCGGAACGTGACAACAAAATTAAACCTTGAAAAGAACAAAGACCATCTGGCCTGTCTCGGGTTCAGACGCTTGGCTGACTCCAAGTAGGCCAGATTTTTATGGTCAGTAAACACGGTAATAGGATGTCTGGCTCCCTCTAGCCAATGGCGCCATTCCTCAAAAGCCAACTTGATGGCCAACAATTCCCTATCTCCCACATCGTAATTTCTCTCTGCAGAGGAGAGATTCTTCGAGAAAAAAGGCACACGGTTGCCATTTGGCAGGAGAGGAACCTTGAGACAAGACCGCACCCACACCCACCTCAGAAGCATCAACCTCAACTATGAAGGGTAGAGAAATATCAGGTTGTACCAAGATGGGAGCGGAAGCAAAACTCTCCTTGATATTAGAAAAGGCCTTACGCGCCTCTACCGACCAGGAAGAAAAATCTACCCCCTTTCTGGTCATATCAGTGAGTGGTTTAACAATAGAGGAATAATTCAAAATAAACTTCCTGTAATAATTGGCAAAGCCCAAAAAATGCATCAGCGCCTTCTGATTCTCAGGAAGCTCCCACTCAAGCACAGCACGGACCTTCTCGGGGTCCATGCGAAAACCAGAAGCGGAGAGAAGAAACCCCAGAAATTGAATTTCTGGAACCGCAAACACACATTTTTCCAGTTTCGCGTATAATTTGTTCTCCCGCAGGATGAGCAAGACCTGACGTAAGTGTTCCTTATGAGTTTTGAAATCAGGAGAAAAAATCAAAATGTCATCCAAATACACTAATACAAATTTTCCCATTAAATGATAAAAAAAATGCTGTTCACGAAATCCTGAAAAACGGCTAGGGCATTCATCAAACCAAAAGGCATAACCAAATTCTCAAAATGGCCCTCAGGGGTATTGAAGGCCGTCTTCCATCCGTCTCCTTCTCTGACCCTGACCAGGTTGTATGCCCCTCTTAGATCTAACTTGGAAAATACTTTAGCCCCAACAATCTGGTTAAACAGGTCCGGGATCAGAGGAAGCGGATAATTGTCACGAATAGTGATACTGTTCAGCTCCCTGAAATCCAGACAAGGTCTTAAAGAACCATCTTTTTTCTTAACAAAGAAAAAAACAGCGGCAACAGGTGACTTCGAGGGTCGTATGTGTCCTTTTCTCAGACTCTCAGAGATATAAGCACGCATAGCGACCCTTTCAGGTTGGGAGAGGTTGTATAAACGAGATTTAGGCAGCTTGGCGTCTGGGATGAGATTAATAGGGCAATCGTACTCTCTGTGCGGGGGCAAATCCTGAACTCCACTCTCAGAGAAGACATCCGAAAATTCAGAGAGAAAAGATGTCTTAGTAGAAACCTCAGAAACAGATGTCGTGAGGCAATTCTCTCTGCAAAAGTCACTCAAACCATTTATTTGCCTCGCTTGCCAATCAATGGTGGGGTTATGTTTAGTGAGCCAGGGTAGCCCCAACACAAGAGGAGTAGGTAATCCGCTAAGGACGAAACATGACACATCCTCAACATGAGCATCACTCACAATTAAACGAATATTGTGAACTATGCCCTTTAATGATTTCTGAGAAAGGGGAGCGGAATCAATAGCAAAAACAGGAATATCCTTTCCCAAAGTGCACACCTGGAAACCATGAGTTATCGCAAAATGATTATCAATGAGATTGACAGCTGCTCCACTATCTACAAAAATCTCACAAAAAATGTTCTTGCTCTCTAGCGCCACCCTGGCAGGCAGGGAACTACAAGCAAACGGAAAACCTTCAATTTCCACCTCAACCCTGCCAATAGTAACAGATGGAACATTTTTAAAAGATTTTTTACTTTTTGTTTCTTTATTACTCCCAGAAAACTGCCTGAATCTCCTAGAGGGACAAACATTTGCCAAATGATTTATACCTCCACAACAAAAACAAACCTTCCCATGTGGGCTGAATCTTCTATTGTCAGAGGCAATCAACCCCAGCTGCATGGGCTCCTGCTCAGAAGGGGCTGACAGCGACTGAGACCCCTGCGCATAGAATGAGACTGCTGCACTGTCCTGGGACTGAGTATGACAGGAAGGAGAGATCGCTCCTCTCTCTCTAAGACACCTGTCAATACGAACGGCCTGAGACATAGCACAGTCCAAGGAGATAGGCCTCTCATGAAAGGCAAATGCATCTTTCAATCCCTCTGAAAGACCATGGCAAAATTGACTTCGGAGTGCAGCATCATTCCAACCAGTATCAGCTGCCCATCTCCGAAATTCTGAGCAGTATATCTCTGCGGATTGTTTACCCTGGCATAACAGACGTAGTCTAGACTCAGCCAAAGCAACACGATCCGGATCATCATATATCTGACCCAGGGCTAAAAAGAAATCATCCACTGAACGGAGGGGCCGTGCCCCCACCGGCAGCGAAGAGGCCCACGACTGAGCGTTACCCCTGAGCAGTGATATAATGATCCCCACCCTCCGTTCCTCATCACCAGAGGAATGGGGAAGAAGGCGAAAATGGAGTTTGCAAGCCTCTCTGAAACGCACAAAATTCTCACTACCCCCGGAGAACGTATCCGGGAGCGAGATCTTAGGCTCAGAACAAACTCCATGAACGCAAGCTGAACCGGTCACTAGAAACTGAGAAAGAGTCTTACGGAGATCAGCTACCTCCAATGAAAGACCCTGGAAACGTTCAGTCAAAAGTGAAACCGGATCCATGCTTGAGATGGTTTTGGCGGCTTATAATGTCACGGAAGGTGTACAGGAAACAAGACCATGCAAAATGAATATATGACTCACTGGATCCAAAACTAAGGAACAAAAGGGAGACCCCTGCATCAGACCTGGCTCTCTCCCTGTCTGCTCAGCCAATGCAAAAATCCCAATGGTGGATGATCGCATATCCACGTACCTCGACTATATACCACCTGAACACCCTACAATAGTGAGGGGACACGACCACCGGCTCCCTACACTAGACACGGAGGGAGTCAGGGTCACCTGGGATCCAGCAAACAGAAAATCACAAATAAATGTACAGCACTTATCTTGTAGAAGGCTGGAAGATAGGATCAGCATGCACACACACTCCAGGAAGTTGTATAAGCCGCACACTAATGCATTATGGGGAGGACTTTAAAGGGATGCAATCAGTCCAACTACATGACAGCTGAGAGAGGCTAACGAGATGAGGAACTGAAATTCAAAACAAAGAAAAATCAAGGAGGAGGTTCTGAAAGGCTTCTGTCAGAGCTTCTCAGCTGTCTGGTTGTGACACTTACGTCGGCAGCTGGGCATTTAGAAATGGTGTGTTCAGTGGGCACCATGGCCGCCGGGTGTCTGCTGTTTTAAAGAGCAGATACCCGGCACTAATGTTCATGACTGGGAGTAATGGCGGTCGCTGACTTTTAACCTTATAGATGCCATGGTCATCCGGGTGTGCTGGGGCTCCCCCCGGAAATGATTGGGGTAGCTGGAGCATGTATGCAGCAGCCCCTATCTTCCAGTCTGATGGTACCAGAGATGGTACACAGCAATGAGATGGGAAAACCTTCCGCAAAGCAATAAAATTGAGGGATCCACAACAGGGATGACCATAATACCATGTGAATACCTCCATAAGGTCCGGGATCCCTCCCTACTATGAACCTAGAGGTATTTTGCTTTTAAAATTATGAGGGTTAAACCAGATGCTGAACATGGTGGACGGATCAAACATGGCTGATGTATTATTGCAGCAACACTGTCCCTAGCGCATGAGCGTTTGCCACTTCTCCATGGCAGAACCCACAAAGAATCAGGGTTTTATAGGGCTGTGACATCACAGGGGATGGCTACCGGAGGATTGGGTCATATCACAATCCCGGGCCTCTTACTTTCACTTTGTAACAAGTGCAGCTGCCATTTTAAGAAAAACTGATTTATTACAATGAAGCTCGAGGAAATTCTGAATTATGTGGTTTAAATTTTTTCCTAAGCTTCGGACCAAATTCTGCTTCCGATACTTCGATTTGCTCAACACTACTTGGGATATGTTGAGCTAAAAGGAAAGAAAAGAAACATATGTAATGTACTTTATATTGTACATACTATATAAAGATGAAGATGTCAATAGGTAAATAATGTTTAGCTAATACAACTACATAAATTGGAGACTTAGAGTTAGGTTATTTTAGTGGAATTTGCCTCTTTGCCCATTTTTTCAACATAATGGGGAGATGGCGAAATTATTGGCCATTTTTTTAAACATTTTGTTGCTCAAAAAGGCTGATTGCATTTTCAACTAAGATTTATCTTTTCAAGTCAGCCTAACATTTCCTATGTTATCCTATGGTTACTGCTATAAATAGTACCTTTTATGTTTGAGAAATGATTTATAGTGCTTTACACATCAAACATATGTTTTCAATATTGGGAGAAGGAATTTTTTTAGGAGGAACAACAAAGAATAACCTGATCTGGTGAGAAAAAAAAAGTTGTGACATTAAGTTAGGAAATAAACAAGCACCAATCAAAATAGCTTCTTAGTAAATAGAGCTTCTCTTTCCATCAAAGAGTTGCAGTACTCCCAACTTTCTTCACCATTTTAGGCAATATCTTTGAAGTCCATCTCCTGCTTGCTCTGTATAACTTTTTAAGAAACCTTGAATTGTTAGCAATATATGGTACTTTTGCCTTTTTTCACAAATACTCTTACATGCTTGTAACAGAGGAAAGCTTGTGAAAACCTCACATTCTTCACAATTAATGGGGTTATTTGGCATGACCAGGTCTATTTCATACACCTACCATATGATGTAGAGAAATTTCCATCACTAAAGCACAGCTACTGTAAGCTCAGGGGTGGGATTCAAATTTTTTACAACAGGTTCCCTACTCAATAGTGGACAAGCAGCATCACAAAACATGTTTACATATACATACAATATATATATGCAACACACATACACATACACTCACCTAAATAATTATTAGGAACACCATACTAATATGGTGTTGGATCCCCTTTTGCCTTCAGAACTGCCTTAATTCTACGTGGCATTGATTCAACAAGGTGCTGATAGCATTCTTTAGAAATGTTGGCCCATATTGATAGGATAGCATCTTGCAGTTGATGGAGATTTGAGGGATGCACATCCAGGGCACGAAGCTCCCGTTCCACCACATCCCAAAGATGCTCTATTGGGTTGAGATCTGGTGACTATGGGGGCCATTTTAGTACAGTGAACTCATTGTCATGTTCAAGAAACCATGTTAGCGATGTGTTTGACAACAAGCTTGACAACAATGTGTAAGGATTATATGTACTCTGGTTTAGTCAACTGCATTATGAACAATTTCTTAATTCAATATGCTACTACTGGAATACATTATAAAATGCAAGCAATTCCCAGTATCAGTATGTATGACCTCAAAAGAGCATTCCATACAGGTACAGGTAGATCCATAGATATTTGGACAGAGACAACATTTTTCTAATTTTTGTTCTGTACATTACCACAATTTTATACAAAACAATTCAGATGCAGTTAAAGTTCAGACTTTCAGCTTTAATTCAGTGGGTTGAACAAAATGATTGCATAAAAATGTGAGGAACTAAAGCATTTTTAAACTAAATCCCTTCATTTCAGGGGCTCAAAAATAATCAGACAAATTCAATAATTGTAAATAAAATGTTAATTTCCAGGCGCTGTGTTTCCTCCTTTTTAATGCTCTGCCAGGCCTTTACTGCAGCGGTTTTCAGTTGCTGTTTGTTTGTGGGCCTTTCTGTCTGAAGTTTAGTCTTGCGCATGCTTTATTGGGTTCAGATCAGGTGACTGACTTGGCCATTCAAAAATATTCCACTTCTTTGATTGAATAAACTCCTGGCTTTATGTTTTAGGTCATTGTCCATCTGTATTATGAAATGCCGACCAATCAGTTTGGCTGGATTTGAGCACACAGTTTGTCTCTGAAAACCCCAGAATTCATCCGGCTGCTTCTGTCCTGTGTCACATCATCAATAAACACCAGGGACCCAGTGCCACTGGCAGCCATGCATGCCCAAGCCATCACACTGCCTCCGCCGTGTTTTACAGACGATGTGGTATGCTTTGGATCATGAGCTGTACTATGCCTTTCCCATACTTTTTTCTTTCCATCATTCTGGTAGAGGTTGATCTTGGTTTCATCTGTACAATGAATGTTCTTCAAGAAGTGTGCTGGTTTTTTAAGATGTTTTTTTTTTTTTAGCAAAGTCCAATCTAGCCTTCTTATTCTTGAGGCTTATGAGTGGCTTGCAACGTGCAGTGAACCCTCTGTATTTACTTTCATGCAGTCTTCTCTTTATGGTAGATTTGGATATTGATACGCCCATATCCTGGAGAGTGTTGTTCACTTGGTTGGCTGTTGTGAAGGGGTTTCTCTTCACCATGGTAATTATTCTGCGACCATCCACCACTGTTGTCTTCCATGGGCACCCAGGTCTTTTTGCATTGTTGAGGTCACCAGTGATTTATTTCTTTCTCAGGATGTACCAAACTGTAGATTTTGCCACTCCTAATAGTGTACAAATTTCTCGGATGGGTTTTTTCTGTTTTCGCAGATGAAGGATGGCTTGTTTCACCTGCATGGAGAGCTCCTTTGACCGCATGTTTACTTATCAGCAAAATTTTCAAAATGCAAGCACCACACCTCAAGTCAACTCCGGGCCTTTTATGTGCTTAATTGAGAATGAAGGAATTGCCCACACCTGCCCATAAAACAGCCTTTGAGTCAATTGTCCAATTACTTTTGTTCCCTTTAAAAACAGGGCGCCACATGTAAAGGAGCTGAAACTCCTAAACCCTTCATCCAATTTTAATGTGCATACCCTCAAATGAAAGCTAAAAGTCTGGACTTTATTCCCATGTCTATTATATAACTATAACTTGAATATGTTTTAGCAAACAGGTAATAAAAATTAAATTTGCGTCAGTGTCCAAATATATATATGGACCTAACTGTACCTTCAGAATAAGGCTGAGTTCATACTTAATTTATTTGGTCAGTTATTGTGAGCCAAAACCAGGAGCAGGTAAAAAAAAAAACAGGAGCCAATCTTTACATTATACCTGATCTTTGAGTAGACTTCACTACTGGTTTTGGCTCACAATAACTGATGGAAATAACTGATCAAATAACTGAAGTGTGAACTAATACAGACATCTTAATACTGTAAACTGACCTGTGATAGAGATGATGCTGTTGGGCATTGTGGCAGCCAATGAGATATCCATTCACAGGATATAGGCTACTGTAAAGGGCACCTGTAGGGAATTGGATATATAATAATCTACAGACCTGAAGTCATATTACTAGCGTCCATTAAAGGGTTTATCCGACTTCCTAGATTTTAAATACCCAAACCTAACAGGACCTGTTGAGGGAAGTGAACTTACTTGCTTCCCGATGCTGTTATGGCTCTGTGGGTCTACCACTGTCTTCACGTTGCTTCACCACATGTAAACGCCCATACACAGCTGAAGTG
The DNA here is from genome assembly GCF_014858855.1 of Bufo gargarizans. NCBI lineage: Eukaryota > Metazoa > Chordata > Amphibia > Anura > Bufonidae > Bufo > Bufo gargarizans. The sequence continues at coordinate 298,863,465 of NC_058082.1, read as the reverse complement.
GCATGTCACTGCCAGTCAGTTATTGGCTGCAGTGGGGCACATGACCCTGTCCATGTCAGAAATGCACATGCCAGGACCGAAATGTAGTGAAGACAGCGAAGGACCCACGAAGCCGGAAATGAGAATTGGGGAACGTGTATGTGTGATTCACTCGACTGGTCCCACTGGGTGGGGCGGTATTAAAAAAAAAAAACTATATGAAGTTGGACAACTCCTTTAAGTTTGTAAAAGAAGCGATTACCTAATAATGTTATTACATACTTGTGTGAATTTTATCACACCTCTAGCATCTTCATTCAGTCTGGGTTTATCGCTGCCTTTGGAGTTATCATTGGGGACTGCGGTGGGAAAGTGATTTAGGAATCTATATACATTGCACCTCACAGAAAATACATGGAACTGCCGTAAAGGTCTCTACTTATCTCTGTATGACTCTACGATGAAATGATTTGATCTAACATGCCTGTGACGTGCCTCATAATTACACTGCTGTGTGACCAACGCAAGATAAACTGGCGCTGCATAATTCCCCAGTCTGTCTTCCTCCCCCATACCCCGTCCTCGCCGTAAACTTGCAAGTGTCAATCAGTCCTCATTCTCTAAAATGTCACAAATGACTGTTTTTGCCATAAAACTGGGTGCATGACATAATAAAAATCAGTTAACTGGTGCATTCTCCAAATGGTGCACTTTATGGCATTTTTAGACATTTCTCCTTTATGTAGTTTGATAGATAAGCCCCTCAGGATCTTTTAGTGTTTCTGGCTTGAACGGCAGCAGCGGCTTTCGATTGCAGCACATCCTATTACAACTGATACAAAAAAAAAGGAGGCTGAGTGAAGATTTGCTCATTCTCTGTTCCTCCTGCAAGGCTCAGGGCTCTGCAGGTAGCTAATAAAATGTTATTAATAAAGTCAGTCCAGGCGATGTGTCAGCTGGGAGGGGAGAGGAGCCTGTTGCTTTTATAAAGCCTGTAGTTATTGCTGCAGCTGCCGTACTCGCTTGGTCTTGCATTTTATCATGTCCTAGGCGGAATTACTACGTTTCTGGGCCAGTTAAGAAATCGGTCTGGTTACCTGCCCACGCTGATGCCTGCTCATTCTTAAGGGCTAGGGAGAATGAGATGACCTGTCTAGCTTTCATGTTGAAGTGCATTTTAAATGGAAGCTGAATATATTCAACAAAGGTTTGTGACCCCCATCTCCTTTACATTTCTGAACCAGACGCCCATCTACCCGCCACTGACTCTAGGAAAATTACATCCATCTGAAATGAGTTCCATAGGTAAGGAGCAACGGATATATATTACTGCCAGCGGGGAGTGTGGCAGCCATGTGTGTTAAAGTAATCCAGTAACTAGTCAGAATACAAAGCAGGGCGCACGCGTCACTTGAAATAAGTCATTCCTGCCACATGGAAATAACAGAAAATAATGGGGAGACTGCAATAATACGGGGACGGCAAAATAAAAATCTGTGTAAGAAATGGAAAGAACAGTTAGCGATCGCGCTTTAAATGAGAGGAAGGAGCGGGCTGCAGAGGAGGGAGACAGCAGAGTGAAAATTAAATAAGAGTAACAAACACTTGAGCTGATCTACTGTGCACAGCGGAAATGGATTTCAGATTTATTCGCTGAAATTTCCCATGAAGACATTAAGCTCCTCGGCTGAACACTCAAGTGCAATAAAAAGGGAAAGAAGGAAAGGAAAAAAAAAAGAAAGAAAAAGGAAACGTTGAGGAAAAGCATCTATGATCGGCGCTGAGCCCCGAGCTGCACGGCATGCCACCAATTATAGTAGCCCCATGCCATGAAAACAATGTTTCACTTCACAATTAATCTGTCGGACGTTTCTGACCAGTTACTGCAAATGTAAGACCAGGAGAGAACCATTATAGAGTGAACTCGCTGGTAGACTGCGTTGTGGTGTCCATTTTAGGTACCTCCCCTTTATGTGAGATAAAAAATGCGGACTGGCAGACTATGGCCTACTCTTCCTCACATAGTAAGCATAATTCTTATAACATGCATGGGGAACATGCTGTGCTTTAGAGAGAAAATGGCATAGTGTAGTCAGGACCTTAAAGGGAGTCTGTCAGCTCCAAAACACCCCCCAAACTAGAATAGGTGGTGTATAGTGTAAGTGATGCTGAGTCCTGTTATGTCATTTTTATCTTCATACTCACTTGCACTCTAATACTGTGCTGCTACAAACCAGCAGTGAGATGCATTGTGAGAGGACTCTCATGCCACACAGAGGAGTCCTCTCAATGCATTTTGCTGCTGGTTTATGGGACCACAGAGTCACAATGCAAGTGAGTATAAAAATAAAAATTGCACAATTGGACTCAACATCACTTACACTATACACCAACTATTCTAGTTCTCTTTAATAGTCCAGTGGGTGGTCTTAGTTAATGCTATCTCTGTATGCATGCTTATACAGAGAAGGCAATCAATGAGTGCAAGTGCCCGCTTTACTCTTAAAGTGTAACTGCCCACATTTTTTAATTTTTTTTATTTTTTTTGCTAATGTCTGGGGACAGAGATCAAGAACATTTTTCTAATATACTTTATTTAGGGAAATTATTTATAGTAGAAAATTTTGGAGAAATGTCCCTTAGCAGCGCTCTCTCAAGTGAGCGTTACTAAGGGGCATTCGTCTTAGTAACGCTAGTGCTGCACTGACTAGGAGGACGGGCTGGGCATCTGCCCTCACTGCTCACTTATATAGTACTGTATATAAGGACAGTTATAGTACATTACGGTCCCTATATAAAGTAAAAGCGCTTCCCCCTGCCTCCCTACATTGCCAGTAGGCAGTGCTTACTGCTCACTTAGGCTTCTCTCCCGGTGGCTGGTTCATTACACAGCTCGCCAGGAGTACAGAAGAAGAGCTCATTGTACCTAAATATACAAATATATATTTCATGTATAGTTATTACTGTACTGTCCCTGCTACTATATGAGGGAGCAGTGAGGGCAGCTCCCATCCCAGCCTGTCCTCCTAGTCAGTGCAGCACTGTGCTGTTAGGAAGACGAATGCTCACTTGAGAGAGCGCTGCTAAGGGACATTTCTCCAAAATTTTCTACTATAAATAAACAATTTGCCTAAATAAAGTATATTAGAAAAATGTTCTCTATCTCTGTCCCTAGAAATTAGCAAAAAATTGGGCAGTTACACTTAAAAGGGGTTATCCAATCCCATAAACTGCCCCCCCCCCCCACACATTCTGGGCCCCCCACACTGAATATACTTATCGCGGTCCCGACTCCCTGCTCCGCTCCCGACACCGCTACTGCTGCTTCTCCCCGTGCCCAGATGAAAACATCCGGTGTCGGGGAGGAGCGGCTAATGGCAGGTGGTGACGGGGATGAGCCTCCCTAGCATCGCGGGTGACGCTATAGAGGCTCGTCCCTGTCCCCACCTGCCATTGGCTGCTACCCCTCGACACTGGATGCTTTCATCCGTGCGAGGGGAGAAGCAGGTGACGCTCTGGGGACTAGGAGTGGTGCAGGGAGCGGGGACCCATGTAAGTATATTCAGTGTGGGGGGCCCAGCATATGGGGGGGGCAGTTTATAGGATTGGATAATTCCTCTAAGGCCAGAATGAGCAGGGGAATTGGTCAATAAATTACAAGTTATACTGAATCTTTATCACACAAACCTGTATATATCTGCTCAGTGCCTCCTGGCCTACAACATAAAGTCCATAGATCCAATAGCATTTTCAAAGCGAAAAGGTTTAAAACATAAAGACATGAATAGGTTTCGTATTAGGGATCATAAATCACTTTTGAAACAAACATGCACTCTGCACCAATTTTGTAAAAACTGATCTTTGCAGTCTTCCACCTTTAGATACCATTGATGTCAGGGGTGGACTGACATAGACCCTACCAGGAAACTACCTGGTGAGCTGAGGCCCAGGGTCCAACAGAGCCCTTCTTACAACCACCAGCCTTTAATGGAGTGTCAGGTACCTATATACCCGGCCTGTGGCCGCAGGTGTCCTCCTGAATTCAACTGTATTGCTGTCCTCATGACAGTGACACAGCTGAATACTGCATTAGGGTACAGTTTTCGATGGCTCCCTGTCGCGCCGTTCACCTTCATACCTAAGCTATTCACTAGGTCTGAAGGCTATGAGCAAGTGTATGAATGGTTCAGTCTATGATGACATCATAGCATCTACCCAAGTCGGGATGCAGGCATCTCAGACGGCAAGCCACAAGACGCCAGTGGTCTACACCACAGACAGTGGCCATGAATAAGACTCAGGTGTATATTTTATTACAGGGGGCACTTTAGGGGCATTACTTGGTCTGCTTTAAGGTGTGTTTTTATTATTATTGGGGGCACAATAGATGACATTTTTAGTACTGGGGGCTCTATAGGTGGCATAATATTGCTTGGGTACAGCACAGGGCGTTATTATTATTATTAGGGGCATTATATGGTGGCATAATTAATACTGAAGCACTATAGGAAGGATAACTTCATAAATATCACTGCTCCTAAATTTAGAGGCAAATTATGTATGTTTGTTTTTTGCTGCCCTCGCCACTTTCCTGAAAGCAGGAGTGACAAGAGATTTGGTGTTGGTGGAGCCCTCTTCCATTGTGCAATTATTATCACTTGTGTCTGTTTTCTGGCCTAAATGGTGACTGAAATCTATGCCAGCTACGATCTGCTGTAGTTTTCATTCTTGGTGCATGGAGTGCCAGAGGATGTGCTTAATTTATGACGAGCTGTGCGCCACGTCATAAATTAGGCGCATCCCCCTGCAGCATAGGCGATATCAAGACCGAAGTAGTACACGTCAGTCTTTGATAAATGGCTCCCACAGTGTGTGAAAAATGGCCAGAAATGTCCAACATGAGTCTGATCCTAAGGATTGCAATTACCTGTTAATTACCAGTTAAAATGATATATTTTATGTGAAAATTTTACATATTGATAAAAAGTGTATAATTTATGGGTGGATTAAATTACTGTAGATGTAAAAATTACACATTTTCTTATTGATTAAAATTGAAGGCCATGTAACGCTCCGGGGTTATTAATTCTGTCACTCTGGTACTAATCTCAAATGAAGGTTTTCCAAGATACTCTTTACAAACCACACCATTAACAACACAATAATAACAAAATGGAGGCATGTTACTGGGCTCAAGTTGTCCAAATGATACCCACCTTTTGGTCTGAAGCTGAACCTTCCTGCTCTTATCGCCCCCACATGCCATTGACACATAATACTGAGAGCTCTCTTTTACATCCTTGTAGATGTCATGACTATAGCGGGATGTAATGAATGGCAGGGGACTGGGTATCCTTTAACGGGAGAGGCGGAGAAAAAAAATAAAAAATTCACTATTTTGACAAATTTTTTATATATTGGTTCCCTGGACAACTATACATGACCGTAATGATCTCCATTCCATGGACCCTTTTAGGCAATGTGCATTACAAATCCATATCTGTCTTGGCACGCCTTCTCAATGGAAACATGTTCACAGGACATTTTAATGATTATTGGATAATAAAAATTCAGAGCAGAATCTTTGAAAACTGTTACAAATATGCCAAAATAATGAAACAGAGAAAGCATTTGGGAAATAGGATCCCTGGGTTGCTTGCAATGACTGTTGCTTGAATAATATGGCACACAAGATGATTTCCGCTCCAGATAACCCATTGTTATATTTCACCACAATGTGATTAGAGAAGATGCCAAATTCATCATTCCTGTGCAAATTGTGTATTTTGAGATTAAAAAGTGTTAATATAAATGACAAGTTATTTGTACGCACTCAATAATAGCTGATGTGATTAACCTTCATTTCATTTCCTAGACCTTATTACACAAGCAAGTTAATCTACTTCTATGTGCGGAGATGATGGTACTGTAACCCTTTACATCGCCTCGGCAGGTGGCTTACATATAAGATAAAGCTGGCCGCTGCCATAATTTGATTTGGGCATTGTTCTTACACAAAAGGCATTTTCATACACAGGAGTTGCACCATGAAGTCATGCTGGGTCTATAACATAAAGTATACATATTTTACCAGATAGCAAATGCCACACACCCTGCATGATATAGAAACAAATCACTTGTGTCATCATGCCATAATACAAATCACAGGGCTGCACCTAAATGCTATACATAGAACCGATCAATACACGAGCGCAGACGCAGGACACTTTATTCAATAAATGCCATGAATATATGGAGACAAAACGAGTTAAAAAAGGACACCATCCCAGGATCACCAAAATACTGTATGACTTATATTAGGGCAGATTTATTAATATTTTATACCAGTTTTGAGGTATAAAAAAGTAGCAAATTATGGTGCATGCCAAATATAAGACATAATATACAAATAGGCATAATCATTTTTGCCAAAATTAGGTTGAAGCACTAAACTTTATTAGGTATATATTAAAAAGATAGACCGGAGGGATCTATAGATCACATACCAAGAGAAAAGAAAAGAAAAAAGTGTTGCTAATGACCTAAAGTCAACTACACATTATAGCTGAGCACTTGGTCCTACAACCCAAACTGCCTGCTGTGGTGCTTTATGACAGATGAGGGACCAGTGGCTACTAAATGTTGTATACACTGCACACAAATGCACACTGTGCTTTTATAAATTAATTTTATTAATATAATAGAATGATTTAGTTTTGATAATGTTTAATATATATATATATATATATATAGCACTTGAAGGGCAAAGGGGCTTTTGGAGGATAAATATGCTAATTTATCCAGAGATGGGAAACCTGCATCAGAGTCAACTGGATGCAACCAGCTTCTGTTTGAATCTATTAACACAGATTAATCGTGCAAGCTTTGACATAACTTGACATATGGCTGACCTGTAATCTATAGAACATAAGGCAAAACCATAACTGCAATCATTGCAAATCTAGCAACAGAACTACATACAGTAGAACATAGTCTACAATAATAAGGTTTCCTATAGGCATAAATTATTTGAATAATAAAAATAATAAGTGGCATATTACAAAGTGCCGGTAAAATTGAGATTTAGCAGTAATACAAACTGGTGCAAGTGCCACCAGCCCAGGAGATTACCGGGTAAACAAAGTCACAGTCAAAGACCAACATAAAGTCTAGATTAATTGTATCCATGAACATATACAACCATGAGTCCATAATTCAGTGCATCAGTCTATACCAGGCATGCTCAACCTGCGGCCCTCTAGCTGTTGTAAAACTTCATGCCTTGCTGTTGGCTGATAGCTGTAGGCATGATGGGAGTTGTAGTTTTGCAACAGCTGATGGGCCGCAGGTTGAGCATCCCTGGTATATACAGACCATTCCAGAAGTCTAGCTAGAAACGCATTAAAATAATTACTTGGGTGTCTCTTAAAACACACACACAGACAATATGACTTTTTTCATTCCACTAATGGCTAGGTTCAAGATGGCGTTTAGTTGCACTTTTATGGTGCCATTTGGAAAAAGGACTGGGCCAAAAACACTGCTGTACATAGGCGTGCGCAGGCATATGGGGGCTAATGAGGCATATGGGGGGCTTATGAGAGGCATAATGGGGGCTAATGAGGCATGAGGGCTGATAATGAGGGCTAATGGCATAAAGGCTATATATATATATATATATATATATATAAAATATAATAAATGGCAGCACCAACCTTGGAATATATTGATATATTGGAGATTGGGTGCAAGCTCCAGTGGGAATAGCGTCCCAGGATAATATCAATGAAAAACAGAGCAGCACTCCAGTAAGGTGAAAAAAAGAAAGCTGTTTATTCACCCAGTGGTGACGCAACGTTTCGGCTCCAACATGAAGCCTAGGCTTGAGAAAGGCTTCATGTTGGAGCCGAAACGTCACGTCACCACTGGGTGAATAAACAGCTTTCTTTTTTTCACCTTACTGGAGTGCTGCTCTGTTTTTCATTGATATATATATATATATATAAATATATTATACACATACATACATACACACACGCGCACGGTGTTTGTGCTTTAGGGTGCACACCCTAATGCAATAGGCTGCGCATGCCTATGCTGCTGTCTATAATGGAGAATACAGGCTTAATGAGCTGTTGGAAGCAAATGCAGATAGTGACCCAAAATATTTGATAAGGAACCACAGATGGGGTCCATAGAATCACTCTGAACTTGAGGCAAATAGATTGAAATAGTATCAGAGGTTCTTAATAAGTGAGAGTAGAAACACATATAAATGGCTGACAGCATTGGAGGATTATAGGTTGCGCTGGAGATGGAGACAAAAACTTTATGAAATATGCTTGTCATTTTAGACTTCCAGCAAGCTATTGAAACACACCACCTCTGATCTATACCCCACTTGTAGCTTCACTCAACAAGTAAATGAAATACAAAGGACAGCTATATAATTTTCTAGTATGCATCTATGAGGTTGTGAACTTGAGAGCCAGAAGAGCACAATTGGTGGTCAGAGATAAGAAACATCAACAAAAGCCTGGACGCCCAAACATATAAACCAAAGTAAAATTATTATGGTCACAAAAGCCAACTGATTTGATGATGACATTTTATCTAAGAGCAACAACAGCGGCTTTGATGTTTGCTATAATTATTTTTTCTGTCTCTCTTGCAAAAGCATAAATCTATGGACATTTATCTTTTTATATTGTAGCTTCTGTACCTGTATTCATAATTTAATATTACAATCTCTCAGTACAGCAGACTTGTAGAGCACATTAACTTCTACAAACGGTTACACAGGATACTGAAAAGTTCATCCTCTTCATGTTCCTATACTAAATAAGCTACTCTGTAGTTGACCACATGGGGGTATGGGGGAGAGTTACTAAGTTAAATGCTCCAGAATTATGATATTTCGCACCTTTTCAACAAGAAGTGTGGCTTGGTGGGAAAATGGCCTGATCTATTAATAAATGGAACATGTCTAAGATGTGCCCATTAATGCCAAAACGCACCAACATTTGCCACAAACTTTTGGCACAAAGGAAGCCAAACAGTAGGTGATATAAAGATCAAAGTGCATCATCTAGCATGAGCCACTTAGCTGAATTTGGCGCATCTATAGACTGTCTGGTTTTACACAGTTTAACAGTCTTAATCTTATTAGGATGAGTACATTTGCCTAATACGTTGTTTTTTGTTTTTTTTTGCTTGGCTTATAGTACTTGTATTGAAAAATATAGTGAACTACACTTTTTAATATGGTTTATAAACTAAGCATACCTTCATTTTCCAGGTAAATGTAGGTCCAATGGACACTCTTTTGGTTGATGTCTGTTCAATAGAACTCTTACATGTGTATTTGCTAAGCATAGTGCCCAAATTTAGTGTGAACCTAGCCTAATAACATTTAATACACAATACAGAGTGATGGTCATACAATTGAGATATATATATATATATATACAGTCATGTGAAAAAATTAGGACACCCTTTGAAAGCATGTGGTTTTTTGTAACATTTTTAATAAAAGGTTATTTCATCTCCGTTTCAACAATACAGAGAGATTAAAGTAATCCGACTAAACAAAGAAAACTGAAGAAAAGTCTTTTCAAGATCTTCTGTAAATGTCATTCTACAAAAATGCCTATTCTAACTGAGGAAAAAGATAGGACACCCTTGCCCCTAATAGCAAGTGTTACCTCCTTTGGCTGAAATAACTGCAGTGAGACGGTTCTTGTAGCCATCTACCAGTCTTCGACATCGGTCTGAGGAAATTTTACCCCACTCCTCAATGCAGAACTTTTTCAGCTGTGAGATGTTTGAGGGGTTTCTTGCACGTACAGCCCTTTTCAAGTCACCCCACAGCATCTCAATGGGATTCAAATCTGGACTTTGACTTGGCCATTCCAGGACTCTCCATTTCTTCTTTTTCAGCCAATCTTTGGTTGATTTACTAGTATGTTTTGGGTCATTGTCATGTTGCATGGTCCAGTTCCGCTTCAGCTTTAATTTTCTAACTGATGGTCTCACATGTTCTTCAAGCACCTTCTGATACACAGTAGAATTCATCGTGGATTCTATGATGGTGAGCTGACCAGGTCCTGCTGCAGCAAAGCAGCCCCAAACCATGACACTTCCACCTCCATGCTTCACAGTTGGTATGAGGTTCTTTTCTTGGAATGCTGTGTTTGGTTTACGCCAAACATGTCCTCTGCTGTTGTGTCCAAATAATTCAATTTTGGACTCATCTGTCCAAAGAACATTATTCCAGAAGTCCTGGTCTTTGTCAACTTTATCTCTGGCAAATGTCAGTCTGGCCTCGATGTTTCTCTTGGAAAGCAAAGGTTTCCTCCTTGCACACCTCCCATGCAAGTTAAACTTGTACAGTCTCTTTCTGATTGTAGAGGCATGTACTTCTACATCAACAGTAGCCAGAGCCTGCTGTAGTTCTCGAGATGACACTTTAGGGTTTTTGGAGACCTCTTTTAGCATCTTGCGGTCTGCTCTTGGGGTGAACTTGCTGGGGCGACCAGTCCTGGGCATGTTGGCAGTTGTTTTGAAAGCCCTCCACTTGTAGACTATCTTCCGGACAGTGGAATGGCTGATTTCAAAATCTTTTGAGATCTTTTTAAATCCCTTCCCAGACTCATAGGCTGCTACAATCTTTTTTCTGAAGTCCTCTGACAGCTCTTTTGCTCTCACCATGGTGCTCACTCTCACTTCAACAGTCAGGAGCACACCAAACTAAATGTCTGAGGTTTAAATAGGGCAAGCCTCATTCAACATGCAGAGTAACGATCTACTAATTATGTGCACCTGGTGTGATATACCTGTGTGAGATCTGAGCCAATTTAAGAGGGAATACATGTGAGGGTGTCCTATCTTTTTCCTCAGTTAGAATAGGCATTTTTGTAGAATGACATTTACAGAAGATCTTGAAAAGACTTTTCTTCAGTTTTCTTTGTTTAGTTGGATTACTTTAATCTCTCTGTATTGTTGAAACGGAGATGAAATAACCTTTTATTAAAAATGTTACAAAAAACCACATGCTTTCAAAGGGTGTCCTAATTTTTTCACATGACTGTATATATATATAGTGACTGGTTTTAAACTTATTACTGGTTACTATGGATTATTTGTAACTTTAGAGTTCATATGTGGCATTCATAATATGTAACTATATGTCCTTGAATCATCCTATTGTTAAAAATGCAATTTCTGGGTCAACTGGGTAACAGTTAATATGGACAGCACCACAGCTAGATCTATCTATCTGTATATCTATCTATCATAGTGCCCTGGAGCAAAGTTACTTTGGCCTATAGACATTTGTGGACATTTGCCCCTATTGCTACTACTGTAGGCAAGGCCATCAACTAATTGCATGCTATTCACTTACAATATTACATACATTAACACTTACATGCTAATGGCATAATTTAAAGGGGTCTGCAGTTTGTTCAAACTGATGATCTATACTCATGTGATCGGCAGGGGTCCCTGTTTGAGAAGGCAGCGGCGCTCCAGCAGCGCCGCGGCCTTCTCACTGTTTACCGCTGGCCCAGTGACGTCATGATTAGTATCAACTGGCCTGGGCGGGTATAAGCTCTGTTCACTTGAATGGAGCTTAGCCGCGCCCAGGCCAGTTGATACTAGTCATGACGTCACTGGGCCTGCAGTAAACAGTGAGAAGGCTGCGGTGCTCCTGGAACGCCGCTGCCTTCTCAAACAGCTGATCGGTGGGGGTCCCGGGTGTCGGACCCCCGCCGATCAGATGCTGATAATCTATCCAGAGGATAGATCATCAGTTTTAACAAACTGCAGAACCCCTTTGATGGCTCACAAGAAACTTAAATTGACTTACCATAAGGTACTGGGCGGGGATATGCCTCATTGTTGCTTCCTGGGAGTAGTTGTGTAACGCAGCAGTCACTGTTATGTCCTGCAGGAACAATGGAATTGGAGACTGTGTCATTCCGCCCCCGGGCTGCAGTTTCAGGGCAGGTGCAGCCAGTCTGTGTTAATCCACAACGTACACCCCAGTCATGAGCTCGCAAGCACTCCTCGAACCATCGGCACAGTACACCACAGGCAAAGAGGCTAGAGTTATCATGGTTGACCAAGAGAACCTCCACAAAGCGGAAACTCAGGATTGAGTCAGGCAGTAGCTGAATGGAAAGGGGTTGCTCAGACAAGCAAATCCGAAGGAAGTTTTTGTCAAAGTGAGAGAAAGTAAAAGGTGATCCAGAGTGGCAAAGTTCACGAGCTTGTTCTGCTCCTTCCTCAGGACGGTTGCAAGTGTGGTTGGGGAGATAATGATCCAATGGCTGCACCATGGGGGATAAATGAGAGCACACTTGCTCCTCGTGTGTGAACTTCAGGTACAATGTGTATTTTGTTGGGTCTGGGTTCTCCAGGGTCCAGGAGCAGCCAGGTGAGAAAACAGGAAACAGGTCCTTAAGAGAGAATGCTCCGTAGAGAACTCCAGAGGCCAAAGCCGAGCATGTGCTCGGTGTGGGGTGAGAACCCCAAGAGCACAAGACAAGAGACGATATCACAGATAGTAAGAGGGGACAAGCAGTGTTCATCCTATGACATGGGCCCTATAAAAAGAAGGGTAGGTATAAGTTTAGAAATGTCTTATTCACAGAGTTTCAACAATGTATGCATTTTGAGCAACAGGTTCAGAAGTCAGTGACATAATTAAATCTTCACTTGGGTTTTTATCCAAGATTGAAAAAGTATATCATGAAGGTTATGCACCTCAACACAATACAACACCTAGTACCCCAAATCTCATGTGCAAATTGACATGATTTCATACTATATAGAACTGAGATATATATGTGTATAACATTTGCATAACTTATAAGTAGCATACACAAAAATGAATCATTTCTTTAAAGGGGTTGTCCGGGTTCAGAGCTGAACCCGGACATACCCTTATTTTCACCCCGGCAGCCCCCCTGAGCCTAGCATCGGAGCATCTCATGCTCCGATGCGCTCCAGTGCCCTGCGCTAGATCGTGCAGGGCACGGGCTCTTGTGTTTTCAATAACACACTGCCGGGCGGTAACTTCCGCCCAGCGGTGTGTTCGGTGACGTCACCGGCTCTGAGGGGCGGGCTTTAGCTCTGCCCTAGCCGTTTTACTGGCTAGGGCAGAGCCAAATCCCGCCCATCAGTGCCGGTGACGTCACCGGGGTTCCTGTCAGCCCCATGGAGAGCCCGGTACGTCACCGGAACTCTGAAAAATGCCTTTGCCCTGCGCGATTTAGCGCAGGGCAAAGGAGAGCATCGGAGCATGAACTGCTCCGATGCTCATGTCAGGGGGGCTGCTGGGGTGAAAATGGAGGGCTGTCAAGGTTCAGCTCTGAACCTGGACAACCCCTTTAAAAGGATTGTCTGATCTTCAGAATTTGGTTGCATCTATTAAGGCATATGTAATACCGTAACAGGTGCCCCTGCTTGAAATCCCCTCTAACAATAGGCATTTCTCACTCATTTGGATGGACATAAAAATCTGTTGTTTGAAAGGGATCTTAGAATTTAAACCCATGGAGACCAGCGCAAATGTTGGACTAAAGGGGTTTACCTACCAACTAGATTTGAAAAGAAAAAAAAATAAATAGCTTAGAATACTATAAAATAATAAAAGAACACAAAAAATATTCTCAGTTCCTACGCCAACACTTCTTTGGTCCTCTTCCAGTCTTTGTTCTTCCTGCTGCAGTTTAGACACATTGACACTGTAGCCAATCACTGGCCACATTGGTGACCTCAGTGGAGTAACACGTGCCAGAACAGGAAGTAGAGAGACTGGTGACCTGGAAGCAGCAGCCCAAGAGATGTTTTCCTGTGCATGAAGCTTAGATTGTTATACAAGAACAGAAGTAATACCTTACTAATCCCCTGCTGCTCCTGTGCTGCTGCTTCCAGGTTGAATTTTAGGAACAAAGTCACCAAAGACATAAAAATACATGAAAATAGAAATACATGTCCCATTAGAGTGAACCTCTGCCGCTTGACACCGTTTTGTTTTTAGATTCAAGCTTTTGTGCTGATAACATTCATAGTGTAGCTTTATAGGGATCAAAGCTCTAACTAACTGTTTTAGAATTTCCTGTTCACACAAGCATTGACTTAAAAGGCTATAGCAACCACCATTTGGGAGCGCTCATGCAGATGTTTTATTGAGTTCAAATAGAGCTGTTTAAATGAGACCATTCTTCTGCATTGGTAAGTTCTTAAAGGGGTTCTCCAGGAATTAAGAAAATAAAATTACTGAAAATAATTAAATATTGCTTTATCATAAACATATTCCCAAATACCTTTCTTAATTATAATGGCTTGTTTTGTCTGGAAAGCAATCATTATGAGAAATAAAATGGCTGCCATCCTATTAGTACAGACAAAACCTGTCCTAATCACACAGGAAGACAAATTACTTCAATGAATACAGATGATAAGATCTCCAGCTGAATCTCTGTAGGAATGGAGTTCATGAGGAGACATGAAGTACAGAGATGAGGTGGAGATGTGGATAATGGAGGTGGAGATGTGGATAATGCACTTGTATGCAGTCTTCATTATCACAGCCCCATGTAACAACAGTCTGTCCTGTCCATCCTCTCTGTACTTCATGTCTCCTCATCAACTCCATTCCTACGGAGATTAAGCTAAAGATCTTATCACCTGTATTCAGGATCATAATAACTGACAAGTAGAGCAGAGAGGAGGATGAGGCAGCTCTTTAGCTCAGTGCTGTGAAGTAAGGCTGAGTTCACACATCAGTTATTTCCATCAGTTATTGTGAACCAAAGCCAGGTGTGGGTCAAAAACACAGGAGCAGATCTTTTCATTACACCTGATCAACGAATAGGCTTCACTGCTGGTTTTGGCTCACAATAACTGATGAAAATAACTGATCAAATAACTGAAGTGTGAACTCAGTCTGACTTGTCCTCCTGTGTGATTAGGACAGGTTTTATGTGTACTAATAGAATGGTGGCCATTTTATTTCCCCAAATGATTTCTTCCCAGAAAAAAAGCCATTATAAGTAATGAAAGGTCTTTGGGAATATATTTATAATAAAGTAATATTTAAGTATTTTCAATTTCCTAATTTCTGGAGAACCAATTTAAAAGGGTATTTCATGATTTTAATATTGAGGATTTATCATTAGGATCATCAATATCAGATTAGTGGGGGTCTGACAATTGGAAGCCCCACCAATTAGCTTTTTCAGAATAGCTCTCTTGCTTAAAGGGGTTATCCAATGACTAATGTAAAAAATGATAATCAGATATCATACAGTAGATGCTAACCTCTTTTTAACAAAGCTAGAACCAGCCCTGTACCTCACATGGATCCAGAGATCTTCTCATTCACTGCTCTGCTAGAGTTATATCAAGCTGACAGCTCAAGGGGAGGGTCTTTACTGCTGCAGCTCAGGAGGCGTGTCTCAGATCCCCCTATCACAGCTCAGGAGGCGTGTCTCAGATCCCCCTATCACAGCTCAGGAGGCAGTTGAAGGATGAAACTGAGCATGTCCGGCCATCTCAGTGAACAAGTAAAAAAAAACAGCAGGTGGCGGTATACAAACACATTTTATTGAATAACTCAACGGCTATGCTAATTTTTTAATTACATGCAATTACAAAAGCATTCAGATCCAGTCTCACCAAACTGCACAGGTCTGTCCATTGTGCAGTGGACAGAGCTGGTAACCGCAGCGCTATTCCCACTGGTAACCACAAAGCTAATGGAGCTAACTTTTGGCGCCAGAGCTACTCTGAAACTTCCGATCGGCAGGGTGTCAGACCCCTGACAATCATGTACAGTATTAATGGCCAATCTTGGAAATATTGAAATCCTGGAATATCCATTTAAGGTTTAAATTGCTCATTTTCAACTCCTGTCATCATCTGTATTGTGTTATACAGCATATTGGGTGTTTTTGAGTTTGTATTACCTTGCTGCACAACCCAAATGTTCTTCAACTATCCAAGAATTTGATGATTTTTTTTTAATAAGATTAAATTGTTCAAGTGTTCAGGCAGCAAAGCATCCACACGCCATTACACTAACAGTATCATGAGATGTTGCTGCTGCGGACTGCTGCATTTGCTTTGTACCAGACAGACCAGAATGATCTTTTGAAGTTGCTTCCTTTTAATGGTCCCTGATAGGAATGCAGACGCTAGGAAGTCATGCACTTTCTTGGGTGTTTTGTGAATTACCTAATGAGTTGTCATGGCAGTTACTTTGCTGGACACTCCTGGGAATATTCACTCCTGTCTCCTTCATTTGGAGATAACAACCTTCATGCTTTTCCAGAGCTCTACTACTACTTTTCGTACTGAAACGTTTAAATTTCAAAATTTGCAGTTTCGATACAAAACCTATTGAGATGTCTAAAAGCTAAGTTTGCTAAGAAAATGAAAATATCAAAAACTGATATCATATAACACTCTACATGTACCTATGTATTCTTGCAAGGGCAAGTTATTAAAGGGGTCTCTCACTTCAGCAAATGATATTTATTATGTACAGAAAGGTAATACAAGGCTCTTACTAATGTATTGTGATTGTCCATATTGTCTCTATGTTTACATCGCATTATGCACTGCTTGTTCTCAGGGGTTATGGCTTCTGCCGCAGCGCAGTTACAAGGTGGCTGGGATGGAAGCTTCTGCGTATCCATGCCTATACATACTTCCATGATCCCGATCACCAGAGAGACCTGCACCTTTTCTTATAGTGTGCAAGCACGGCCACCACTGCTGGATTGCAGGGTGGTCGAAACCCCTGAATAAGAGCAGTGTATAATGTGATGGAAAAATGAATCAAGACAGAAAAGGAAGCAATATGGACAATCACAATACATTAGTGGGAGTTTAGTAAGTGCCTTGTATTTATTTTCTCTACATGATAAATGCCACTGGCTGAAGTGTGACAATCACTTTAAGGCCTCATGCACACGACAGTTGTTTTTCTCGGCCTCCGTTACTTTTTTTTTGCGGATAAGATGGGGATACATTCATTTCAGTGGATCAGCAAAAAAATGCTGATAGTTCATCCGCTTGTGTTCCGTGTCCGTGTTTCCCTTCAGCCAAAAAAATAGTGCATGTCCTACTTTTTTCACATTTGCGGACAAGGATAGGTATTTATTACAAGGGATCTGTGGGAAAAAAATGGATCCTCAAAAAAAACGGATGCCGCATCGGTTTTTTTTTTGCGGACGCACAAAATGTGCATGAGGCCTAAGTTTGAGGAACAGTTACGTTTTCTCAAGGGTGATATGGATGTTGGATAATATTTTGTGCAGTGTGTGTTTATTGGAGTCCCTATATTTAATATGATTTTTTTTTCAAAGGTTGAAAGCCAGGAGACATCTTGATAGGGGCACATTTTGCCACTATAGTTCACACATTTCTGCTTATCTAGACACCTTTGAAAAGATAAACCAGTTTTCCTTAATTTAATCTTGTTTTCCTCACAGTTACATCATAGATTTTCATGTCAATTACAGAAAGAAGTGAAAAAAAGCCTCTGGTTTTACTGTCAAGGGCAAATAAGGTTTGGTTTGGTTAAGTGTGTGATTTCAGAAAGGTATGTAGAATGATCTGGTTTTTACGTGGAGACAAAAGCAGAGTTCACCAGGAATAATACCAGTCAGAGTAATTCAAGGCACATTGCCTCATGCCTACAAATGCAGGGACTATGGGTCAATATTTGCACTTGGTGAACAAACTATTTCATTGTAAATGGTACATACTCAAAATGGGATAAAATCAGCTAAATGGAAAAGCGTAGTGTACTGCACTTTCGCATCCTTTTTCTCCTAATGTATACTATAAACATACGGCAAAAACTTAATGTTAACCCAGCCAAAGCTGTAGCTAAGAGGATATTTACACAGGCAATGATCGGGCACAAATGTACACATATCACCAATGACCCAACAAAGTAAAAATGGGTTAATCGCATATTTATGCAGCATTAAAAATCATTGGTTGTTATCACCTCATGGGATCAAGGGATGTGATCATGTGATCAAGGGATGTGCTGGAGACATTAATGAAACTGTATGTGCTGTGGGGTTTCGCTCTGGTAGATAGGGTAAGCGGGGACAGTACAGAGGCAAAGTACAAGTTCTTAGCTCAAAGCGTCAGTGTTTATTCACACTTGAAGCAATTGCATAAAACAGCACGTAACTTTGCAATCTTGTTAATTCGCACACAATGGAAATTTCATATAACACAAGTCACCTTGCCGGCAGTTCTGCCTCCATTAGTCCACAGCAGGCTTTAGGGGGCCTGTTTCCCCAGCATGCGGCTCTCAGCCCTCCAGCACGGCACAAAGCCTCAGATCCCAAAAACAGAGACCTCTCTGCTGAGCCCAGCTGCCTATTTAAGGACAGCCAGGTGCTGCCAAAACCCAAACCAGAGTTTAAGTATTTGACTAGGGATGAGCGAACTCGAACTGTATAGTTCGGGTTCGTACCGAATTTTGGGGTGTCCGTGACACGGACCCGAACCCGGACATTTTCGTAAAAGTCCGGGTTCGGGTTCGGTGTTCGTCGCTTTCTTGGCGCTTTTGTGACGCTTTCTTGGCGCTTTTTGAAAGGCTGCAAAGCAGCCAATCAACAAGCGTCATACTACTTGCCCCAAGAGGCCATCACAGCCATGCCTACTATTGGCATGGCTGTGATTGGCCAGAGCACCATGTGACCCAGCCTCTATTTAAGCTGGAGTCACATAGCGCCGCCCGTCACTCTGCTCTGATTAGCGTAGGGAGAGGTTGCGGCTGCGACAGTAGGGCGAGATTAGGCAGATTAACTCCTCCAAAGGACTTGATTAACTGATCGATCTGCAGCTGTGGATCATTGAGCTGCTGATCCTCAATTGCTCACTGTTTTTAGGCTGCACAGACCGTTTGTCAGTCTCATTTTTCTGGGGTGATCGGCGGCCATTTTGTGTCTTGTGGTGCGCCAGCACAAGCTGCGACCAAGTGCATTTAACCCTCAATGGTGTGGTTGTTTTTTGGCTAAAGCCTACATCAGGGTGAAGCTGTCACACCAAGTGCATTTAACCAGCAATAGTCTGTTCATTTTTTGGCCATATACAAAATCAGGGGCAAGCTGCGCCTGTCACCAAGTGCATTTAACCCTCAATGGTGTGGTTGTTTTTTGGCTAAAGCCTACATCAGGGTGAAGCTGTGACACCAAGTGCATTTAACCAGCAATAGTCTGTTCATTTTTTGGCCATATACAAAATCAGGGGCAAGCTGCGCCTGTCACCAAGTGCATTTAACCCTCAATGGTGTGGTTGTTTTTTGGCTAAAGCCTACATCAGGGTGAAGCTGTCACACCAAGTGCATTTAACCAGCAATAGTCTGTTCATTTTTTGGCCATATACAAAATCAGGGGCAAGCTGCGCCTGTCACCAAGTGCATTTAACCCTCAATGGTGTGGTTGTTTTTTGGCTAAAGCCTACATCAGGGTGAAGCTGTCACACCAAGTGCATTTAACCAGCAATAGTCTGTTTATTTTTTGGCCATATCCCAGTCTAATTCTGTCACTAAATCCATACCGGTCACCCAGCGCCTAAATACTAGGCCTCAAATTTATATCCAGCTAAATCTGTCCCTAGTGCTGTAGCTGGGCGAGTTATTTAGTGTCCGTTCAAGCACATTTCTTGTTCTGGGTTGAAATACAATTCCCAATTTAGCAATTTCATAATTTAGTGGTTCCTGCTATATCAGAGCTATTTGAAATCTATCCCAAAAAGGGTATATAATATTGAAGGTGCACATTGGGTCATTCAGAATAACTTCACACACACCCGCTACTGTGTATTTCCAAGTCTAATTCTGTCACTAAACCCATACCTGTCACCCAGCGCCTAAATACTAGGCCTCAAATTTAAATCCCTCTAAATCTCTCGTTACCGCTGTACTGTTGTTGCTGGGCAAGATATTTAGTGTCCGTCAAAGCACATTTTTTGTTCTGGGTTGAAGTACAATTCCCAATTTAGCAATTTCATAATTTAGTGGTTCCTGCTATATCAGAGCTATTTGGAATCTATCCCTAAAAGGGTATATAATATTGAAGGTGCACATTGGGTCATTCAGAATAACTTCACACACACCCGCTACTGTGTATTTCCAAGTCTAATTCTGTCACTAAACCCATACCTGTCACCCAGCGCCTAAATACTAGGCCTCAAATTTAAATCCCTCTAAATCTCTCGTTACCGCTGTACTGTTGTTGCTGGGCAAGATATTTAGTGTCCGTCAAAGCACATTTTTTGTTCTGGGTTGAAGTACAATTCCCAATTTAGCAATTTCATAATTTAGTGGTTCCTGCTATATCAGAGCTATTTGGAATCTATCCCTAAAAGGGTATATAATATTGAAGGTGCACATTGGGTCATTCAGAATAACTTCACACACACCCGCTACTGTGTATTTCCAAGTCTAATTCTGTCACTAAACCCATACCTGTCACCCAGCGCCTAAATACTAGGCCTCAAATTTAAATCCCTCTAAATCTCTCGTTACCGCTGTACTGTTGTTGCTGGGCAAGATATTTAGTGTCCGTCAAAGCACATTTTTTGTTCTGGGTTGAAGTACAATTCCCAATTTAGCAATTTCATAATTTAGTGGTTTCTGCTATATCAGAGCTATTTGAAATCTATCCCTAAAAGGGTATATAATATTGAAGGTGCACATAGGGTCATTCAGAATAACTTCACACACACGCTTCTGTGCATTTCCAAGTCTAATTCTGTCACTAAATCCATACCGGTGACCCAGCGCCTAAATACTAGGCCTCAAATTTAAATCCCTCTAAATCTCTCGTTACCCACCGCTGTACTGTTGTTGCTGGGCAAGATATTTAGTGTCCGTCAAAGCACATTTTTTGTTCTGGGTTGAAGTACAATTCCCAATTTAGCAATTTCATAATTTAGTGGTTTCTGCTATATCAGAGCTATTTGAAATCTATCCCTAAAAGGGTATATAATATTGAAGGTGCACATAGGGTCATTCAGAATAACTTCACACACACGCTTCTGTGCATTTCCAAGTCTAATTCTGTCACTAAATCCATACCGGTGACCCAGCGCCTAAATACTAGGCCTCAAATTTAAATCCCTCTAAATCTCTCGTTACCCACCGCTGTACTGTTGTTGCTGGGCAAGATATTTAGTGTCCGTCAAAGCACATTTTTTGTTCTGGGTTGAAGTACAATTCCCAATTTAGCAATTTCATAATTTAGTGGTTTCTGCTATATCAGAGCTATTTGAAATCTATCCCTAAAAGGGTATATAATATTGAAGGTGCACATAGGGTCATTCAGAATAACTTCACACACACGCTTCTGTGCATTTCCAAGTCTAATTCTGTCACTAAATCCATACCGGTGACCCAGCGCCTAAATACTAGGCCTCAAATTTAAATCCCTCTAAATCTCTCGTTACCCACCGCTGTACTGTTGTTGCTGGGCAAGATATTTAGTGTCCGTCAAAGCACATTTTTTGTTCTGGGTTGAAGTACAATTCCCAATTTAGCAATTTCATAATTTAGTGGTTTCTGCTATATCAGAGCTATTTGAAATCTATCCCTAAAAGGGTATATAATATTGAAGGTGCACATAGGGTCATTCAGAATAACTTCACACACACGCTTCTGTGCATTTCCAAGTCTAATTCTGTCACTAAATCCATACCGGTGACCCAGCGCCTAAATACTAGGCCTCAAATTTATATCCCGCTAAATCTCTCGTTACCGCTGTACTGTTGTTGCTGGGCAAGATATTTAGTGTCCGTCAAAGCACATTTTTTGTTCTGGGTTGAAGTACAATTCCCAATTTAGCAATTTCATAATTTAGTGGTTCCTGCTATATCAGAGCTATTTGAAATCTATCCCAAAAAGGGTATATAATATTGAAGGTGCACATTGGGTCATTCAGAATAACTTCACACACACCCGCTACTGTGTATTTCCAAGTCTAATTCTGTCACTAAACCCATACCTGTCACCCAGCGCCTAAATACTAGGCCTCAAATTTAAATCCCTCTAAATCTCTCGTTACCGCTGTCCTGTTGTAGCTGGGAAAGTTATTTAGTGCCCGTCAAAGCACATTTTTTGTTCTGGGTTGAAGTACAATTCCCAATTTAGCAATTTCATAATTTAGTGGTTCCTGCTATATCAGAGCTATTTGAAATCTATCCCAAAAAGGGTATATAATATTCAAGGTGCACATTGGGTCATTCAGAATAACTTCACACACACGCTTCTGTGCATTTCCAAGTCTAATTCTGTCACTAAATCCATACCGGTCACCCAGCGCCTAAATACTAGGCCTCAAATTTATATCCCGCTGAATTTGAATACAATACATTGGGCCAAATAATATATTTGTTGTTGTGGTGAACCATAACAATGAGAAAAACATCTAGTAAGGGACGCGGACGTGGACATGGTCGTGGTGGTGTTAGTGGACCCTCTGGTGCTGGGAGAGGACGTGGCCGTTCTGCCACATCCACACGTCCTAGTGTACCAACTACCTCAGGTCCCAGTAGCCGCCAGAATTTACAGCGATATATGGTGGGGCCCAATGCCGTTCTAAGGATGGTAAGGCCTGAGCAGGTACAGGCATTAGTCAATTGGGTGGCCGACAGTGGATCCAGCACGTTCACATTATCTCCCACCCAGTCTTCTGCAGAAAGCGCACAGATGGCGCCTGAAAACCAACCCCATCAGTCTGTCACATCACCCCCATGCATACCAGGGAAACTGTCTCAGCCTCAAGTTATGCAGCAGTCTCTTATGCTGTTTGAAGACTCCGCTGGCAGGGTTTCCCAAGGGCATCCACCTAGCCCTTCCCCAGCGGTGAAAGACATAGAATGCACTGACGCACAACCACTTATGTTTCCTGATGATGAGGACATGGGAATACCACCTCAGCATGTCTCTGATGATGACGAAACACAGGTGCCAACTGCTGCGTCTTTCTGCAGTGTGCAGACTGAACAGGAGGTCAGGGATCAAGACTGGGTGGAAGACGATGCAGGGGACGATGAGGTCCTAGACCCCACATGGAATGAAGGTCGTGCCACTGACTTTCACAGTTCGGAGGAAGAGGCAGTGGTGAGACCGAGCCAACAGCGTAGCAAAAGAGGGAGCAGTGGGCAAAAGCAGAACACCCGCCGCCAAGAGACTCCGCCTGCTACTGACCGCCGCCATCTGGGACCGAGCACCCCAAAGGCAGCTTCAAGGAGTTCCCTGGCATGGCACTTCTTCAAACAATGTGCTGACGACAAGACCCGAGTGGTTTGCACGCTGTGCCATCAGAGCCTGAAGCGAGGCATTAACGTTCTGAACCTGAGCACAACCTGCATGACCAGGCACCTGCATGCAAAGCATGAACTGCAGTGGAGTAAACACCTTAAAACCAAGGAAGTCACTCAGGCTCCCCCTGCTACCTCTTCTGCTGCTGCCGCCTCGGCCTATTCTGCTGCTGCCGCCTCGGCCTCTTCCTCCGCCTCTGGAGGAACGTTGGCACCTGCCGCCCAGCAAACAGGGGATGTACCACCAACACCACCACCACCACCTCCGTCACCAAGCGTCTCAACCATGTCACACGCCAGCGTTCAGCTCTCCATCTCACAAACATTTGATAGAAAGCGTAAATTCCCACCTAGCCACCCTCGATCCCTGGCCCTGAATGCCAGCATTTCTAAACTACTGGCCTATGAAATGCTGTCATTTAGGCTGGTGGACACAGACAGCTTCAAACAGCTCATGTCGCTTGCTGTCCCACAGTATGTTGTTCCCAGCCGGCACTACTTCTCCAAGAGAGCCGTGCCTTCCCTGCACAACCAAGTATCCGATAAAATCAAGTGTGCACTGCGCAACGCCATCTGTAGCAAGGTCCACCTAACCACAGATACGTGGACCAGTAAGCACGGCCAGGGACGCTATATCTCCCTAACTGCACACTGGGTAAATGTAGTGGCAGCTGGGCCCCAGGCGGAGAGCTGTTTGGCGCACGTCCTGCCGCCGCCAAGGATCGCAGGGCAACATTCTTTGCCTCCTGTTGCCACCTCCTCCTTCTCGGCTTCCTCCTCCTCTTCTTCCACCTGCTCATCCAGTCAGCCACACACCTTCACCACCAACTTCAGCACAGCCCGGGGTAAACGTCAGCAGGCCATTCTGAAACTCATATGTTTGGGGGACAGGCCCCACACCGCACAGGAGTTGTGGCGGGGTATTGAACAACAGACCGACGAGTGGTTGCTGCCGGTGAGCCTCAAGCCCGGCCTGGTGGTGTGTGATAATGGGCGAAATCTCGTTGCAGCTCTGGGACTAGCCAATTTGACGCACATCCCTTGCTTGGCGCATGTGCTGAATTTGGTGGTGCAGAAGTTCATTCACAACTACCCCGACATGTCAGAGCTGCTGCATAAAGTGCGGGCCGTCTGTTCGCGCTTCCGGCGTTCACATCCTGCCGCTGCTCGCCTGTCTGCGCTACAGCGTAACTTCGGCCTTCCCGCTCACCGCCTCATATGCGACGTGCCCACCAGGTGGAACTCCACCTTGCACATGCTGGACAGACTGTGCGAGCAGCAGCAGGCCATAGTGGAGTTTCAGCTGCAGCACGCACGGGTCAGTCGCACTACAGAACAGCACCACTTCACCACCAATGACTGGGCCTCCATGCGAGACCTGTGTGCCCTGTTGCGCTGTTTCGAGTACTCCACCAACATGGCCAGTGGCGATGACACCGTTATCAGCGTTACAATACCACTTCTATGTCTCCTTGAGAAAACACTTAGGGCGATGATGGAACAGGAGGTGGCCCAGGAGGAGGAGGAGGAGGATGAGGAAGAGGGGTCATTTTTAGCACTTTCAGGCCAGTCTCTTCGAAGTGACTCAGAGGGAGGTTTTTTGCAACAGCAGAGGCCAGGTACAAATGTGGCCAGCCAGGGCCCACTACTGGAGGACGAGGAGGACGAGGATGAGGAGGAGGTGGAGGAGGATGAGGATGAAGCATGGTCACAGCGGGGTGGCACCCAACGCAGCTCGGGTCCATCACTGGTGCGTGGCTGGGGGGAAAGGCAGGACGATGACGATACGCCTCCCACAGAGGACAGCTTGTCCTTACCCCTGGGCAGCCTGGCACACATGAGCGACTACATGCTGCAGTGCCTGCGCAACGACAGCAGAGTTGCCCACATTTTAACCTGTGCGGACTACTGGGTTGCCACCCTGCTGGATCCACGCTACAAAGACA
Source organism: Bufo gargarizans (assembly GCF_014858855.1). Taxonomy (NCBI): domain Eukaryota; kingdom Metazoa; phylum Chordata; class Amphibia; order Anura; family Bufonidae; genus Bufo; species Bufo gargarizans. The sequence continues at coordinate 298,838,179 of NC_058082.1, read as the reverse complement.
ATGTGCCCACCTTACTTCCTGCACTGGAGCGTGATAGGAAGATGCGCGAGTACAAGCGCACGTTGGTAGACGCGCTACTGAGAGCATTCCCAAATGTCACAGGGGAACAAGTGGAAGCCCAAGGCCAAGGCAGAGGAGGAGCAAGAGGTCGCCAAGGCAGCTGTGTCACGGCCAGCTCCTCTGAGGGCAGGGTTAGCATGGCAGAGATGTGGAAAACTTTTGTCAACACGCCACAGCTAACTGCACCACCACCTGATACGCAACGTGTTAGCAGGAGGCAACATTTCACTAACATGGTGGAACAGTACGTGTGCACACCCCTCCACGTACTGACTGATGGTTCGGCCCCATTCAACTTCTGGGTCTCTAAATTGTCCACGTGGCCAGAGCTAGCCTTTTATGCCTTGGAGGTGCTGGCCTGCCCGGCAGCCAGCGTTTTGTCTGAACGTGTATTCAGCACGGCAGGGGGCGTCATTACAGACAAACGCAGCCGCCTGTCTACAGCCAATGTGGACAAGCTGACGTTCATAAAAATGAACCAGGCATGGATCCCACAGGACCTGTCCGTCCCTTGTCCAGATTAGACATTAACTACCTCCCCATAACCATATATTATTGGACTCCAGGGCACTTCCTCATTCAATCCTATTTTTATTTTCATTTTACCATTATATTGCGATGCTACCCAAAGTTGAATGAACCTCTCCTCTGCCTGTGTGCTAGGCCTAAATATATGCCAATGGACTGTTGCAGTGGTGGCTGACATGAAGCCTGATTCTCTGCTATGACATGCAGACTAATTCTCTGCTGACATGAAGCCAGATTGTCTGTTACGGGACCTCTCTCCTCTGCCTGGGTGCTGGGCCTAAATTTATGACAATGGACTGTTGCAGTGGTGGCTGACGTGAAGCCTGATTCTCTGCTATGACATGCAGACTGATTCTCTGCTGACATGAAGCCAGATCCTCTGTTACGGGACCTCTCTCCTCTGCCTGGGTGCTGGGCCTAAATTTATGACAATGGACTGTTGCAGTGGTGGCTGACGTGAAGCCTGATTCTCTGCTATGACATGCAGACTGATTCTCTGCTGACATGAAGCCAGATCCTCTTTTACGGGACCTCTCTCCTCTGCCTGGGTGCTGGGCCTAAATTTATGACAATGGACTGTTGCAGTGGTGGCTGACGTGAAGCCTGATTCTCTGCTATGACATGCAGACTGATTCTCTGCTGTCATGAAGCCAGATTGTCTGTTACGGGACCTTTCTCCTCTACCTGGGTTCTGGGCCTAAATTTATGAAAATTGACTCTTACAGTGGTGGGTGACGTGAAGCCTGATTCTCTGCTATGATATGAAGACTGATTCTCTGCTGACATGAAGCCAGATTGTCTGTTACGGGACCTTTCTCCTCTGCCTGGGTTCTGGGCCTAAATTTATGAAAATTGACTCTTACAGTGGTGGGTGACGTGAAGCCTGATTCTCTGCTATGATATGAAGACTGATTCTCTGCTGACATGAAGCCAGATTGTCTGTTACGGGACCTTTCTCCTCTGCCTGGGTTCTGGGCCTAAATTTATGAAAATTGACTCTTACAGTGGTGGGTGACGTGAAGCCTGATTCTCTGCTATGATATGAAGACTGATTCTCTGCTGACATGAAGCCAGATTGTCTGTTACGGGACCTTTCTCCTCTGCCTGGGTTCTGGGCCTAAATTTATGAAAATTGACTCTTACAGTGGTGGGTGACGTGAAGCCTGATTCTCTGCTATGATATGAAGACTGATTCTCTGCTGACATGAAGCCAGATTGTCTGTTACGGGACCTTTCTCCTCTGCCTGGGTTCTGGGCCTAAATTTATGAAAATTGACTCTTACAGTGGTGGGTGACGTGAAGCCTGATTCTCTGCTATGATATGAAGACTGATTCTCTGCTGACATGAAGCCAGATTGTCTGTTACGGGACCTTTCTCCTCTGCCTGGGTTCTGGGCCTAAATTTATGAAAATTGACTCTTACAGTGGTGGGTGACGTGAAGCCTGATTCTCTGCTATGATATGAAGACTGATTCTCTGCTGACATGAAGCCAGATTGTCTGTTACGGGACCTTTCTCCTCTGCCTGGGTTCTGGGCCTAAATTTATGAAAATTGACTCTTACAGTGGTGGGTGACGTGAAGCCTGATTCTCTGCTATGATATGAAGACTGATTCTCTGCTGACATGAAGCCAGATTCTCTGTTACGGGACCTCTCTCCTCTGCCTGGGTGCTGGGCCTAAATTTATGACAATGGACTGTTGCAGTGGTGGCTGACGTGAAGCCTGATTCTCTGCTATGACATGCAGACTGATTCTCTGCTGACATGAAGCCAGATTCTCTGTTACGGGACCTCTCTCCTCTGCCTGTGTGTGTGCTGGGCCTAAATATATGCCAATGGACTGTTGCAGTGGTGGCTGACGTGAAGCCTCATTCTCTGCTATGACATGCAGACTAATTCTCTGCTGACATGAAGACAGATTCTCTGTTACGGGACCTCTCTCCTCTGCCTGGGTGCCGGGGCCTAAATATCTGAGAATGGACTGTTCCAGTGGTGGGTGACGGGAAGCCAGATTCTCTGCTATGGAACCTCTCTCCAATTGATTTTGGTTAATTTTTATTTATTTAATTTTTATTTTAATTCATTTCCCTATCCACATTTGTTTGCAGGGGATTTACCTACATGTTGCTGCCTTTTGCAGCCCTCTAGCTCTTTCCTGGGCTGTTTTACAGCCTTTTTAGTGCCGAAAAGTTCGGGTCCCCATTGACTTCAATGGGGTTCGGGTTCGGGACGAAGTTCGGATCGGGTTCGGATCCCGAACCCGAACATTTCCGGGATGTTCGGCCGAACTTCTCGAACCCGAACATCCAGGTGTTCGCTCAACTCTATATTTGACCTCACCTGGCTGGAAACCAGCCCAGCCGCACATGCTGGAAGGAAAATACCTGCCTTGCAAGACACAACCCCTCACTGTTTCACAGTGCCCACATGATGGCATTAACAATTGTTCGGGCACATACAGGGCTGATGATCGCACCGTCCATCTGCTATCCGCCAATCAATCTGCCCATGAAAAAAGACCCTAAGATTTACTAAGCTTTAGGCCTCATGCACACGACCGTTTTTTTTTAAGGTCCGCAAAAACGGGGTCTGTAGGTCCGTGATCCATGACCGTTTTTTCGTCCGTGGGTCTTCCTTGTTTTTTGGAGGATCCACGGACATGAAAAATGAAAAAAAAATCAAAGTCAAGTTTGCCATTGAAATGATAGGAAAAAACACGGACGTGGATGACAATCTTGTGTGCATCCGTGATTTCACGGCCAGGAAACACGGATCACGGATGCGGCTGCCAAAGGTGCATTTTCCGATTTTTCTACGGACCCATTGAAAGTCAATGGGTCCACTAAAAAAAACGTAAAACGGCACAATGGCCACGGATGCACACAACGGTCGTGTGCATGAGGCCTTAGAGGAATAAAAGTATAAAAAAAATCCCAGTTACACTGACAAACATAACCACTCAATGTAATGACTGAACTCTGTTTCAAAACCTGCTGTACTTCCACAGTCTGTCACTTACAAGTACCATACATCATTATCACACTTACATGTACCATGCATGCACACGCTATACAGTACCATTACACATAAAGCTCATCTGCATATTGGATTCTGTTCGGTTTGTGGCATGACAGACACCAATGATGCCTGATGGGCCCTGTTGGGTCCTGCTATCTGGGTAAGCTGTCCAGATGCACAAACAAGTAATAAGATGGGAAGACATCGACTTATCATTCATGTGTAGAGACAAGTGTGTGAGCACATTCATTCAGGTTTCTCGGTATAACTGTAGTCATATGAGGAGAAGTAATTTTCCATCTTAAAATATGTATTTTAATGCACCACTTCAGATATTGCAATATTAAAATTATAGTGAAATGAAGACCCACAGTTATGACATCCACTGCTCCTTGGAGACTCGAGAGACAAAAAAATATATGGTAACTGCAAAAACCATTACATATTCCAAAAGAGGCAATTGTGTGGATGAACAAAATGAGTTTAATAGACTTTTTTACTCCCAGTATACCCGGATTATGTCCGTCGAGATATTGTCTAGTATTTGACAAGCATAGAGTCATTGGATCTAACATTAGTTAGCTATGTCTTCTACTCTCAACTTCCTTCTCTAATGCATGTTCTCATATTTTAAACAGCTATTCCCATTACAAACATTGATGGAATATTACTAGGAAAGATCTTCAGAGAGGATCCAGGTACCAGGACCCCATGATTCTGGAATGATGGACAGACAGGACTTCTTTAACTCTGGACTCAGCACTCACAACCATTTGCTGTGCAGGGAACTAAAACACAACCATATTCACTTGAATTGTGCTGTGTTGCAGTTACAGAAGGTGTACAGAAGGTGTTGCAGTGCTGAGAAATATGGTGGAAGTGCCACGGTGCCCCTTTACTTTCAGGATCAGTGGAAGTCCCAGCTGTTGGACCCTCTCCAACTAGAAAAATAATGTTATATCCAAGCAATATGCCATCAGCCTCAGATTGTTTTTCTTTTATTACGCTGCTTGACCTTCTAAATATGTTTTGTGTAATTTGTGGTGAGCTGTCTTAGTGGGTATATAAGGTGTGTGATAGGCCGTCTGTAAAAGGGCGATTTATCAAAGTTCAATAAGGGATGATTATTGGCTTTTGGGCCAAGGGTGCAGCTTGTGAACTGTTCACGTGCTTGCTGTGGTGAAAGTGTATCTTGAGTGGACAAATGGCACCATTGTGAATAAGTGACATGGAAACTGCAGAGCACTGCGTGCCATTGATGTAACAGGTGAACGTCAGCTATGAAGGAGTGCAAGGGCAGACCGACACATTGCAGTGGAGCAGATCACTGCCAGAATGAACCAAGGGGCTACCAGTTGTGTGTATAAAACAACAGTTCAACAAACCTTACTGCATATGAGGTTCCGAAGCAGTTGGATAGTCACTGCACCTCTCCTAATGAAGTGGCATTTGCAGAATAGGTTTCAATTTTCTTAGTAGTATCGGAATTGGGCCTCCGCTAATTGGCAAAGAGTTGCTTTCTCTAATGAGTCATGTTTTCTGATTCATCGAACAGATGGATGTTGGCATGTCAGGTAAGACATAATAATAATGTGACTCAACTGTGCAATATTCCTATCTAAATAATTATCATGTTTTGAATAATAACCCAATTTATAGTTCTTGGTTGATCTATAAATGACCCAATTTTTATTTAAAACAATAAAACAATTCATAACAATTAAAGAAGAGACCAAAGTAGCAACAAAAATGTATCCATATCAAGTTTTCTATCCAGCCAGACACCATTCTGCAAACACAATGGGGAATTTATCATGCCCTGCACTCCACAAAGTTGAAACATAGGGCTTTGTTACTTTTTGGGGTCACTAATTCAAAAATGCTGCTAGTTTTTGCATTTCTACAAGACTCACTCCAGTGTTTTAAAGTGAGTGGGAAATTGGATGTGGTTTGGTATGTTAATGAGTTTGGCAATGATTTGCCACGACAACAAAAAAAATGGTGCAACAAAAATTTGCAAACTTACTCTAGTAGAGGGGTGGTGTAAAACAAACTAGAGTAGCAGTTCTACACAAATATTTTAGGTTTAAAGATGCATCATATTTAACAGACACTATATCAAGAATTTACCCAGCCAAGATGCTTTGTATGGCTGTGCTGGAAGGATTGCCATGCTGACCAGCCAAACCCTGCCCATTGACTTATCAGTGAGGTTGGAAGTCAAGTCAATAAGGTTCCTGACTCAGCGTCCAATCCCAGAGCTAGGTGGGGGAGTTAAGGCTGGGTTTTGCTTCTGTGCTGCTTCTAGCGAGCCTTCACAAGTTTTCAGCTACCTTACTCTGCAGATGTAACCTGGGTCCCTAGCAGCCAAATTCATGCTTGTAGTGGGCACTAGTAAAGAACAGGGGTAGTCTTAGCTTAACACCAAGCTGAGTGGTTAAGGAAGTGGTTAAGGAAGACTGACTGCAGTTTATAAGATTACTGGCCATGGCTCCAGACAGCGATCATAGCATTTTCTTACACAATGTGTGACGTGACAAATTTGGCAAAACGTATAACAATGCAGACTCAAGCAAAACTGACTTCAAATATTAATTTCAAATATTACTTTCATGACAACCCTCCCTCAGATGTTGATTACAATTGCTGTATGCCAAAATGCTTTTCTCCTGTAATTATAAGATGCTACAAAGAGATTTTCAAGTATATGAAAAATGAAATATGAATTGTATTACGACTGTTGTTAACTGAGTTATTCATCTAAGGTCAATTTGTGTGTTTGGAGATGCTGTGAATATAAGATATCATAAGGCTCAATAACCTCTATTTTATGTATTGCTCATATTTTCATGGTCATTATGTAAGTGCTCTTAAACTGTACCTTTATAATGTGTGATTTGTATATGTATAGACTTGTAAGGCTATAGATTGTTACTTTTGATGGAACGCCATGACCTCTGAATTATAAACTACATTCTAAAAGCAAAAATCCACAGTTATTCCTCCTAAATGGTTGATGATTTAAAGAGATACTGTGAATGAATATAAATAATCTGTTTATTAATAAATATACAGTTTGTCAGGTTTGAACTTGTAATTAAAACCCTTACTGCACAGAGATATTAATTAGCCAAATAAAAAATTCCTATCATAAGAAGACTCTCAGAGCAGCAATTTGGGTGGCCATCATCTTAAGAATAATCATAATAATTCTTATTAATTATTATCCTGAAAAGCAATCTGACCCAAGAGTGCAACAGTTCATGCTACTATGCTCATAACATCTCTTGATGTGATGTTACTTTTCTGTAGTCAGAGAGGTTTCTATAATGAAGCCAGATTTAAGCATCCTTCTTACAAATGCAAAAAAAGCATGTAAAAGGATAAACGGCCTAGAGACCTCAGTTAGGAGGAAATATTAAAAGCTAAGTTTGCTACATCTTAAATGGCCCATGGTAAAATACAGTGAACAGCTGTTCACTTTCAGAAGGTCAACTCAAATGAGAGCAGTCTCTTCAACTAGAGGAGGTTCAGTCTATGGCAAAAACAAAACAAAACCCTTTCTTGGTTCTTACTGCAAGAACTGCCGATATATGCTGCCCAGCAACTTGCTTTAATAGACAAAACTGATCCGAATGTATCTAAATTTATGAAGAAATAACATTATGAAAAAATGTTATAAAATGACTTAGTAGAATATTAATCCAATCTGATCCTCTCTTGAAATTGCAATGGAAGGATATCCTTTTGAGGGCAATTTGGCCTATAGCTTATAAAGGATTCCATCTTATTTCCTTCCCTAATCCACCATCCATTTGCCAAGTATAATTTATGTTCTTGTACAATCACGCTAACTATGTAAGCATGTAGCATTTCATAATCAGCAACCTGTGTCATTCATTTTGCTGTTGAACAAGCCAAAGGGCAGACAGACAACACTGAAAATATGGTTCACCATCAAACATGGTGTATGCAGTATGTTGGATTCCTCTGTTGTTTTGCCAACATTTCAGAGTATAAACTATGATGCTGTCACAAAGATCACATTGTAATTATTCATAGCTGCAAGCCAGGCAGAAAAAGATCTGAATTCTTAAGAAAAATCTGGTGCTTTTCTGAATTTTAACAGCAGAGACACTCACTAGAATTTCATGTTGATTACTGAAAACTTGCTTGCTACCTCCAAAGCAGAAATACTGCTTGAAGATGGTCCAAGAGAAGTTGTTTCTGCTTGCAAAGCAAAGTGCCAACAAGTTCACAAGTCCTTCCTGCAAGTGCCGGCTGTGAGCCCAAACTCTTTTGGCACTTGTTTATGCTAACGTTCCACCACTGTCTCCTCTGGGGGATTCGGGTGAGAATAAGGAACAGACATTTAGTTATTTGTGCTCTGGAGCATGGAGAATCAATTCCATGCACGTCGCTGTCACAAGCTCAGGTGAGAAAATGAATACTCTAAGACCACTACAGATAATTTATCACCTGGGTGAATCTTTCATTACAAATGCCCTTTCCATAGATCTCCTCCTCCCGTCTCATTGCCTTGTTCTCGCCTCTCCTCCCCTGTCAGACTGGAGTAACAGCTGTCAGCTCTGGCGTGAATCTGCCTTTTCTTTGATCCCTTTCAACTTAAGCATCATCTTTTCCCGTCTTGGGGACATCTAGGAAAATGACATGCAGTGTTATAAATAAAACACCAAACAAAAGGAAACAGCCATGGTCCCTACTGGAATATGGCCCTCTTTATAGCCCCGAAGAGTGAATTAAATAAGGGAGCATGAGGCTTTATGAGAAAGAGGACTATGTATGTGAGAGGAATGGTAAAGAGCTATTTTATTCATGCAAAGTGTACAATAACCTGTCTTCTTCCAGTACCGTCTATAGCCATCAGATTCTACAACGCTGGAGGGACACTATCACATCAAGAGAGCTCAGACGGCATTGACAAGAACGTCAATAAGACAGAGAAGTTGACTGCATATAAAAACACTTGGCCCACCTCATCTGCTTTTTTCCCTACATGACATAAACTGTATGCCTTTACAGTTTTTTTCTTAAAGTGACTCAGACCCCAGAAAACTAGGAGCAGTAATATTTTCATGTATTCATTAACCTATATAGACATCAAGATTTTCTTCAGAAGGTCTACTAAAGATAATAGATGTAGAACACAACATAAAAGCCATATTCCTATTTGCTCTACTAAGATGTAGCTTATATTATTTTCAATTCCATTTTATTGAGATTTGTATTGCATCCCATCAAGTAAACTAAGACATACAGTATAATGCAGTATGGTATGTATGGCAGGTTAGCAAATTTGTCTAAGTCACGGAATGAAATTGAAATAAGCAGAGACAAGTCACAGCCTATTTAGGTGTATATATCAAAATGAAATAAAACCTAATCAGAGAAAACATGCAGGATAGGAGACATCTGGATTGATTAAATAAGAGTATCATATCTATCTGAGGATATAGAGTAACATATAAAAGCTAGTTGCACCAGTAGGCAATAAAAAGAAAATAATTTTCAATTATTCATTAAATACATAGCTGACTACCTCAATCTCTGAGCCATATCAAAACGATATAGTTTAAAGATCTGCTCATAAAGTTGGTTAGAGCTAATGCCCAAATTAATACACAATGAGGCAGATTTTTTAGAACTGTCTAAATAGAAAACTCTTTCTTGCCCATGGCAACCAATCACAGGGCAGCTTACATTTTTAATAGCCCTACATGGAATGCATACTGTGTGGTGATTAGTTGCTATGGGCAACCAAGTAATTTTCTTTTAGACAGTTTCATAAAACTAGCCCAAAATCTATAAGTGGAATGGGGTGAGAGGCAGCGAGTAAGTCAGCCATGTGCCACAGAAAAAAGGGAAACACAGAACCCTTCCCAGGAGCTACTGGGGAGGGGAATGCTGTAATATGACAGAATCTTGAGATGGTACATAACTTGAAAAAGAGACAAGAGGCTGCAAAAAGTCTTAATGTCACCTGCAGAAATAAGTACTCTGCAATAAGAAGAAGTAGACAATGATGGATCCACAACAGGGCCGACGCTTCCATATAGGCAATGGGGGCAATTGCCACCGGGCCCCCAAGTCCTTAGGGGTTCCCAAGCCCACCACCCGACACCGGTGACGGCCTGCAACTAACGGCAGGTCACAGGGAGATCTCCATAGTCATCTGCATCGCCGTCCTCAGGACAGCGATACAGATAGCTGTGCTGTGGGGCAGGGGAGGGAGAGGCGTCTCCCTTCACTGTTCCTCTGATAGGCTGCTGGCACAAGGCCCGCAGGCTATCAGAGGCTGACGTCACCGTGGCGCCTGAGCCGTACAGCGAGGGACACAGGACAGAAGAGGCCTGCATCTCATCGCTGTGTGATGGAGGTAAGTATAAGTGTTTTTTTGTTTTTGTTTTTATACCGGACTATCTGTTACTGCCAAACAGGGTGAGTGGGAGGCACTTGATACTGGCACATGGGGGTGGGGGTGGGGGGGGGTGGCACTTGATACTGGCACATGGGGGGTTGGCACTTGAAATGGAACATGGGGGGGTTTGGCACTTGATACTGGCACATGGGGGGTTTGGCACTTGATACTGGCACATGGGGGGGTTTGGCACTTGATAATGGCACATGGGGAATTGGCACTAGATACTGGCACATGGGGGGTTGGCACTTGATACTGGCACATGGGGGGGGGTTGACACTTGATACTGGGACATGGGGAGTTTGGCACTTGATACTGGAACATGGGGGCGTTGGCACTTGATACTGGCACATGGGGGGTTGGTACTTGCTACTGGCACATGGAGGTTTGGCACTTGTTACTGGCACATAGGGGCATAGAGAGGCACTTGTTACTGGCACATGGGGGGGCATGTAGAGGCACTTGTTACTGGCACATGAGGGGGATAGAGGCACTTGTTACTGGCACATGGGGGGTGGAAGAGAGGCACTTGTCACTGGCACATGGGGGGGTAGAAGAGAGGCACTTGATACTGGAACATTATTATGGGGAACTATGAGGGGCTCTGTGTGGTACTAGCATTGTCTGTTTCTGCAGTATAGTATTGGGGAGCATAGTGGCACAGTATTGGGGGTAGTAGGATGATTTGTCCAGAAGATGGGAGCATGGTGGAAAAGTAATAAACTAAGATTTTTTTGGTCAAACTGCAGAGACGGAAAATGGCGACAAAATGGTGGTCTGGTCTGAAGGTCTGAAAGGAGAAGACGAGGACAGAGAACATCTACATCAAAGGAGACGTAACTGGATGCAAGAGGTATGTGGCACTGTATTTCTGTAGTGATGGGGGGACGTTAAAGTCAGCAAGTGTCATGTGGGGGGGCCTTATTGTTTTTCACCCCAGGGCCACATTTCACCTAGAACTGGCCCTGATCCACAAAATATCAGTCCACAAGATATCAATCAAGCCTGGATAGCCAGCAGAGTATTTAAATCCTGATGTCTGTAATGAACAGTTGGTAGTGGAGGTATCCCAATGGGTGCTGGAATATCTTTCAAGAACAAGAATCAGAGAAACATGCTGGGTACTTGGAGGATTCCTTAACAGGGTTTTCCTAGAATGAAATACTGATGACCTATTCTCTTGATTGGTCATTAGTATCTTATCAGTGGGGGTCCAACCCCCGGGACCCCCACCAATCAGTTGTTTGAGAAGGCATCAGTGCTCCTGTGAGTGCCATGGTCTTCTCCATGTTCACCAAGTGCAGCGCCGCACATTGTATATGGACTGTATTTAGTATGATAGCTCAGCCTCATTCACTTTTTTGGGGCTGAGCTGCACCTAGGCCATGTGACTTGTGAATGTGTCGCCACTCAGCCTAAGGAAAGATGCAAGACGACTGCAGCCTTGAACAGCGGATTGGCAGGAGTCCCGGGTTTTGAGCCCCCATGGATCAGATTGTTATGACCTATTCAGAGGATAGGTTATCAGTATTTAAGTCTCTGAAAACCCCTTCAAAGGAACAATAAATAAATAAAAATGAACAAAAATTAAAAACCAATATTTCAGCTATTACTTCCTTAATTCCCTCCTTCCTTTGTCCCTTTGTTTAAATAACTTGCGCCAGTGGAGTAGAAAATCGGACCCTTTTTTTTGGCGCTGAAGCAGATGAGCTTGGGACCAGAATAATATTGATGAAGAAAGGAATTTTATTCTAGAGATCACATCACATTTTATGTATATGTATAAGCTTTTATTGTCCTGATGAAGGGGGCTGTTCGCCCCAGAAACGAGTTGACTTTGAATAAAATTCCTTTCTTCATCAATATTATCCTGGTCCCAAGCTCATCTGCTTCAGCGACAAAAAAAAGGGTCCGATTTTCTACTCCACTGACGCATCTACTCATCCCAGAAACCGCAACCCACGGTGAGGGTCAAGGACCTGGCTGTAGCAGCAGATTTTTTCCCAAATGCTGAACGGGATTGTTTTTCAGCAAAGCGAAATATAGGTGTTGTGACTCACAACCCTAAAGGGTAAGCGCAATTTATGTAAAAATCGCTATAACTATACATAACGGTATCACACACGGGGCGCTGCCTTCCGCTCTCCTTTTTTCTTTCTCTTCTTTTGTTTAAATAACTTGTCACACTAACTTGTCACACAACTTTGCATAAATCAATAGGACAAGTGACCATAAGAAACTTTGTAATATGTCTTATCAGAGAGAAATGTCTAGTTCTTATCACCTGTTTACCTCTCCTCCTTGCAAATAGCTTTTCACTTTGAAAAATGTCTTATACCGGTCCAGGATTAGAGCATCTCTACAGGAGGATCATATTATACATGTCAATGCAAGTCTATGGAATGGTGAAGGAGGAGTGAGCAGTAGCAGAGAGAGAGAGAGAGAGACACACACACACACACATACAGTATAAGCAAACTGCACAGCTAGAAGGGAAGCTTATACAGTGGAGGAAATAATTATTTGACCCCTCACTGATTTTGTAAGTTTGTCCAATGACAAAGAAATGAAAAGTCTCAGAACAGTATCATTTCAATGGTAGGTTTATTGTAACAGTGGCAGATAGCACATCAAAAGGAAAATCGAAAAAATAACTTTAAATAAAAGATAGCAACTGATTTGCATTTCATTGAGTGAAATAAGTATTTGAACCCTCTAACAAAAAAAGACTTAATACTTGGTGGAAAAACCCTTGTTTGCAAGCACAGAGGTCAAACGTTTCTTGTAATTGATGACCAAGTTTGCGCACATTTTAGGAGGAATGTTGGTCCACTCCTCTTTGCAGATCATCTCTAAATCCCTAAGGTTTCGAGGCTGTCTCTGTGCAACTCTGAGCTTGAGCTCCCTCCATAGGTTTTCGATTGGATTAAGGTCCGGAGACTGACTAGGCCACTCCATGACCTTAATGTGCTTCTTCTTGAGCCACTCCTTTGTTGCCTTTGCTGTATGTTTTGGGTCATTGTCGTGCTGGAACACCCATCCACGACCCATTTTCAGTTTCCTGGCAGAGGGAAGGAGGTTGTCGCTCAGGATTTCACGATACATGGCTCCGTCCATTTTCCCGTTTATGCGAATAAGTTGTCCTGTGCCCTTAGCAGAAAAACACCCCCAAAGCAAAATGTTTCCACCCCCATGCTTGACGGTGGGGACGGTGTTTTGGGGGTCATAGGCAGCATTTTTCTTCCTCCAAACACAGCGAGTTGAGTTAATGCCAAAGAGCTCTATTTTGGTCTCATCAGACCACAGCACCTTCTCCCAGTCACTCTCTGAATCATTCAGGTGTTCATTGGCAAACTTCAGACGGGCCTGCACATGTGCCTTCCTGAGCAGGGGGACCTTGCGAGCCCTGCAGGATTTTAATCCATTGCGGTGTAATGTGTTTCCAATGGTTTTCTTGGTGACTGTGGTCCCTGCTAATTTGAGGTCATTAACTAACTCCTCCCGTGTAGTTCTAGGATGCTTTTTCACCTTTCTCAGAACCATTGACACCCCACGAGGTGAGATCTTGCGTGGAGCCCCAGAGCGAGGTCGATTGATGGTCATTTTGTGCTCCTTCCATTTTCGAACAATCGCACCAACAGTTGTCACCTTCTCTCCCAGCTTCTTGCTAATGGTTTTGTAGCCCATTCCAGCCTTGTGCAGGTCTACAATTTTGTCTCTGACATCCTTGGACAGCTCTTTGGTCTTTCCCATGTTGGAGAGTCTGGAGTTTGCTTGATTGATTGATTCTGTGGACAGGTGTCTTTTATACAGGTGACTAGTTAAGACAGGTGTCCTTAATGAGGGTGACTAATTGAGTAGAAGTGTCTAACCACTCTGTGGGAGCCAGAACTCTTAATGGTTGGTAGGGGTTCAAATACTTATTTCACTCAATGAAATGCAAATCAGTTGCTATCTTTTATTTAAAGTTATTTTTTCGATTTTCCTTTTGATGTGCTATCTGCCACTGTTACAATAAACCTACCATTGAAATGTAACTGTTCTGAGACTTTTCATTTCTTTGTCATTGGACAAACTTACAAAATCAGTGAGGGGTCAAATAATTATTTCCTCCACTGTATCTCAGCACAAGTACTTTAGTCATAACCACACAGGTCAGTACCTTTATGTAATGTTCTTCGTGATCTTGAGGATGCTACTGAGTGCATGAGAGAAGGTTGGGAAGCAGATTCTTCTCTACTTTCTATGTGCAGTGGATGGCAGCTAGTCTTCACCCACTATCTCTGAGAGAATTGCTAACTAGACAACCAGCATTTACAGAGAAAAACTGCTAAAAATGCCAGATACAAATGATATAATGGCCTGAAATGTTAGAAGTGTTATTTCCCATGTACACAAACTGATTATTGAAAGGATTGTTGAAAGGTTAAGTTCGCTTAAGCTATGAGATACAAATACATTTTCTCCTAGAAAAATGTGACCCAGCTATGTACCTTTTTTCCAGGCTAGAGATTTTCTGGTGTGTCTGCAGTAGGACAAAAATGAAACAGTTCATTAGGGTATTAACCTCTGATAGCAGGCCTCTAGCAGCCAGAGTCCAGCTTTCATTTTGTTTGGAGCCCTGTGTGGAATAAAAGCTGTGCTGAGATCAGTTGATATGGGCAACACACAGTTTTCCTCTTAGATACAAACCTCAGAAATCTTCAGCTAGAATACATTGTTGGACAGGCTCCAGTGAAGTACTTGCCAAGGTGCAGAAAGGGTCTATATGAAGCAATTAACATGAAAGCAAGTAACATGTGTGAATAATACATTTTCTAAAAAGTGTATGTAAGGCAGAAATGGCACTGTTGACCAGCATGGTGTCATGGTCTTACCTCCTTGCTGTTCCCTTCGTTTGACATGTGCTGGCGGCCATCTTGGTTTCTGGGTTTTCTTGTAGCCTCCCACCCTGCGGCTCCTCCTTCCCACTGGGAGGAGCTGGATGCCTAGCTCATATATATAGGAGGTCTGTGGCTTCAGTTCCTTGCTTGGTCCTCCTGTGTTCACATGCTTCCAAGACTGCTGCTGCTTCTGGTTCCTGATTCCGGCTTCGTCTGACTACCCCGTTGGTTCCTGATTCCGGCTTCGTCTGACTACCCCGTTGGTTCCTGATTCCGGCTTCGTCTGACTACCCCGTTGGTTCCTGATTCCGGCTTCGTCTGACTACCCCGTTGGTTCCTGTTCCTGGCTTCGTCTGACTACCCTTCTGGTTCCTGACCTCTGTCTCCGCAAGACCCTGCTTCGGTTTAGCCATCCGTTCGGACTTTGCTACGGCTTGCTCTTCAATAAAACCTTCTTATTTTCCACTTATCTCTTGTTGTACGTCTGGTTCATGGTTCCATGACATTAGGACCAAGCCATGAATTCTGACGGTACAGGGCCACCCTCGCTACCTACGCTGGTTGCCAGACTTGATCAGCAGGATCACCTGTTGGGTCGGTTCGCTGTGGCGTTGCAAACCCTGCTTGAACGCACGGCTCATTTAGCTTCCGTTGCCGATGGGTCGGTTGTCGCTCCTGGGCCCGCTCCTACTGCCGCTCCGGTTGTTGCGCCAGAGTCTACCCTGACACCTGTTGCTGCGCCTGTGGGGTTTCAGGGTATGATCGGTTCTGCCCCCCTTCCACAGCGCTTTGGGGGAGAGCCAACTCAGTGCCGAGGTTTCCTTAACCAGGTGGGCATTTACTTCGAGTTGCTGCCACATGCCTTTCCTACTGAGAGATCAAGGGTGGGCTTCTTGATCTCGCTGCTCTCGGACAAGGCCTTGGCCTGGGCCAGCCCTTTATGGGAGAACAACAATCCGGTGGTTGCCGAGTTTTCCGGTTTTGTTGCTTCTCTTCGGAATGTATTCGATGTGCCGGCTCGTGCTGCCTCTTCTGCGAAGCTCCTTATGTCCATCAGACAGGGTTCACGATCCGTAGCTGAATACGCCATTGAGTTTCGTACCCTGGCAGCAGAGGTGGGCTGGAATAATGAGGCTCTGGTCGCTGCTTTCTCTCATGGTCTCTCGGATGCCTTGAAGGATGAGGTTGCAGCTAAGGACCTACCAGTGGAGCTCGAGTCTCTTATTTCTTTCCTGATTTTGATTGACACCAGACTCAGGGAGAGACCTTCCTTTAAGGAGAGCCTGCGGAGGTCTCCTAACAGATTGGCGCCTACGTTTGCTGTCCCACCCGTGCCTCCCTCTCCTCCCACGCCTCCTGGGGATGACTTGTCTGGGGGTGAACCCATGCAGCGGGGGTTTGCTCGCCTGTCTGAGGGGGAGAGGGTACTCCGGAGACGCGAGGGCCGATGCATGTACTGTGGTCTCGGTGGGCATTTTCGGTTGGCATGTCCGAACCGTCCGGGAGAACGCTCGCACCTGAGGTCCTGTCGGGGGCAGATCTTGGGTGGAGTCTCCTCGTCCCCGGTTTCCCGTGTTGACAAACCACTGATCACGGTTGTCCTCTCCTGGGTCGGGGGCTCGGTGACGACCCAGGCGTTGGTGGACTCTGGTGCTGGTGGTTTGTTCATTGATAGAGTGTTCGTTGCCGCCAATTCCATTCCTCTGCAGCCTCGAGGTTCCCCACTGGCTCTTGAGGCGATAGACGGCAGACCCCTTCTGCCGCCACACGTGACTCATGAGACCCTTCCAGTGGGGATGGCCATTGGTGCCGTTCACAGAGAGTCGGTCTGTCTCCAGGTTATTTCGTCTCCACACTACTCGGTGGTCTTGGGGTACCCCTGGCTCCAGAAGCATAATCCGACTTTCGATTGGAGATCGGTCGAGATCCTCTCGTGGTCACCGCAGTGTGGGGCTAGTTGCATCCATGGGCCTGTCAAGTTGCTGTGTACTTCCTCGGACTCTCTGTTGCCTCCTGAATACGAAGAGTACCGGGATGTATTCGATAAGGTGCGCGCGGTTGCCCTACCTCCGCACCGCCCATACGATTGTGCCATAGAGTTACAATCCGGTGCCGTTCCTCCTCGTGGCAAAGTCTATCCACTGTCGGTAGCGGAGAATGAGGCCATGGAGGAGTACGTGAGGGAGGCGCTTTCACGCGGACACATTCGCAAATCCTCGTCCCCGGCAGGGGCTGGATTTTTCTTTGTGAAAAAGAAGGGCGGCGAGTTGAGGCCTTGCATCGATTACAGGGGTCTCAATCGCATCACGATCAAGAACGCTTACCCGATACCCTTGATTTCCGAGCTGTTCGATCGCCTCAAAGGGGCCACGGTCTTTACCAAACTCGACCTGAGGGCGGCATATAACCTGGTAAGGATCAAGGCGGGCGATGAGTGGAAGACCGCGTTTAACACCAGGACCGGTCATTATGAATCCTTGGTTATGCCCTTTGGGTTGTGCAATGCGCCCGCAGTCTTCCAGGAATTCATCAACGATGTTTTCCGTGACCTGTTGCAGCAGTGTGTGGTGGTCTATTTGGATGACATCTTGGTATATTCTGCATCCATGGAGGCCCACATTCTGGATGTCAGACGAGTGTTGCAACGCTTACGAGAGAACAAGCTGTTCGGTAAGCTTGAGAAATGCGAATTTCACCGATCCCAGGTAACCTTCTTAGGTTACATCATTTCCGCTGAGGGGTTCTCCATGGATCCTGAGAAGGTTTCGGCTGTCTTACAGTGGCCCCAGCCCAGTGGGCTTCGTGCCCTGCAGCGCTTTTTGGGCTTCGCCAATTATTATCGGAAGTTCATCAGGGACTTTTCCATGCTAGCCAAGCCTCTCACGGATCTGACCAGGAAGGGCAGTAATCCGCAGGTCTGGCCGCTCGAGGCCATCCGAGCTTTTGAGGCTCTAAAGTCCGCCTTTGTGTCGGCTCCGATTCTGTCGCATCCCAACCCTGGGTTGCCTTTTGTCCTCGAGGTGGACGCGTCTGAGACGGGAGTAGGCGCCCTCCTGTCTCAGCGTAGAACACCAGAGGGTCCTCTGCTTCCTTGTGGGTTTTACTCCCGGAAACTGTCTTCCGCGGAGTGCAACTATCAGATTGGTGACAGGGAGTTATTGGCCATCGTGCAGGCCCTTAAAGAATGGAGGCACTTGCTCGAGGGCTCGGTGGTTCCGGTTCTCATCCTGACGGACCACAAGAATCTGACCTACCTTTCTGAGGCCAAGAGATTGACACCACGTCAGGCCAGATGGGCTCTGTTCTTGTCACGTTTTAATTACGTGGTCTCCTACCTACCCGGCTCCAAGAACATCAGAGCGGATGCCTTATCACGGCAGTACTCCGAGCTGTCCGGGGAGGAGTCGATTCCGACTACGGTCATACCCCCGAATCAGATCCTGGCCGCTATTCGCACCAGCCTGACTTCTCCTCTGGGTGAGCAGATTTTGGCGGCTCAATCTGGTGCTCCCTCTGGGAGACCCAACGGCAGATGTTTTGTGCCTGAGGAGTTGCGCACTCGGTTGTTGCGAACCTACCATAACTCCAAGGCCGCGGGGCACCCTGGAAAGAATCAGCTGTCCTGGGCGGTTTCACGTCTGTTCTGGTGGCCTTCTCTACGTTCCGACATCGCCGCATATGTAGCGGCATGCTCCGTTTGTGCCCAGAGTAAGTCCCCTCGGCACCTTCCGTTGGGCCTTTTGCAACCCATAGCCACCGGGGAGCGTCCATGGTCACACCTGGGGATGGATTTCATTGTGGACCTCCCTGCATCCCGAGGCCATACGGTCATTCTCATGATTGTGGATCGGTTTTCCAAAATGTGCCACTGTGTTCCTCTCAAGAAGTTACCCTCTGCACAAGAGTTGGCCTCGATTTTTGCCAGGGAGGTCTTCCGGTTGCACGGTTTGCCCAAGGAGATTGTGTCGGATCGGGGGAGTCAGTTTGTGTCCAGGTTCTGGCGCGCCTTTTGCTCCCAGTTGGGGATTCATCTCTCTTTCTCCTCGGCCTACCACCCTCAGTCCAATGGGGCCGCAGAACGATCCAATCAGGCCTTGGAGCAATTCCTTCGTTGCTATGTCTCCGATCACCAAGACAATTGGGTTGACCTCCTGCCTTGGGCTGAGTTTGCCAGGAACACGGCGGTGAACTCTTCCTCTGGGACGTCTCCCTTCATGGCCAATTATGGGTTCCAACCTGCCGTGTTACCGGAGGTATTCTCTCCCCAGGATATTCCGGCTGTGGAGGATCACCTTTCCGTCCTACGTGCTTCTTGGGTACAGATCCAGAGGTCCCTTGAGGTCTCTGCGCAGCGCCAGAAACTCCAGGCTGATCGCAGACGAGCGCCCGCTCCTTCCTACCAGGTCGGAGACCGCGTATGGTTGTCCACCCGCAACCTCAACCTTCGAGTGCCCACTCCCAAGCTGGCGCCTCGCTTTGTTGGTCCCTTCCGAGTGCTTCGCAGGGTAAACCCGGTAGCCTATGCCCTTGCGCTTCCTCCTGGCATGCGGATCTCCAACGTGTTTCATGTCTCCCTGTTGAAGCCACTGGTGTGTAATCGTTTCACTTCCTCGATTCCTCGGCCTCGTCCGGTCCAAGTGGGCAATCGTGAGGAGTATGAGGTGAGCAATATCCTGGACTCACGCCTGGTCCGCGGCCGGGTGCAGTTTTTGGTCCATTGGCGTGGTTATGGTCCAGAGGAGCGTTCCTGGGTTCCCTCCGCAGATGTCCATGCTCCTGTCTTGCTCCGAGCCTTCCACGCACGCTTCCCTCAGAAACCGTTCCTTACTCCGCGGAGGAGGGGCCCTTGAGGGGGAGGTACTGTCATGGTCTTACCTCCTTGCTGTTCCCTTCGTTTGACATGTGCTGGCGGCCATCTTGGTTTCTGGGTTTTCTTGTAGCCTCCCACCCTGCGGCTCCTCCTTCCCACTGGGAGGAGCTGGATGCCTAGCTCATATATATAGGAGGTCTGTGGCTTCAGTTCCTTGCTTGGTCCTCCTGTGTTCACATGCTTCCAAGACTGCTGCTGCTTCTGGTTCCTGATTCCGGCTTCGTCTGACTACCCCGTTGGTTCCTGATTCCGGCTTCGTCTGACTACCCCGTTGGTTCCTGATTCCGGCTTCGTCTGACTACCCCGTTGGTTCCTGATTCCGGCTTCGTCTGACTACCCCGTTGGTTCCTGTTCCTGGCTTCGTCTGACTACCCTTCTGGTTCCTGACCTCTGTCTCCGCAAGACCCTGCTTCGGTTTAGCCATCCGTTCGGACTTTGCTACGGCTTGCTCTTCAATAAAACCTTCTTATTTTCCACTTATCTCTTGTTGTACGTCTGGTTCATGGTTCCATGACACATGGCCCACAAAAATCTCCAGATGACTTAGTCAAAGAACAAAATTTACCATCCAGAAATCATCTTTGAGATGGTAGGGCAAATATTACTGCACTGAAACTGGTTACAAATCGAAAAGCAGACCTATTTCAGTAAAATTAAGCCAATAAAAACAAACTTTTATTCAACATTCTATACAATCAATCCCAAAATCCAAATACATAGATGAAAAACACCAGAAACAACACTGGGTCCATCATACCAGTAGTACTGTACAAATTACTATTGCAAACAAGTGAAGCAATTATGGGGCCAGAAGACTACAAGAGACTAGGGGGATATTGCTACTGTCTACAAACCATATACACCTTAAAAAAACACAAGGCACCTAACATGAAATGGTGGTCAAGTCTCTGAAATGCGGCATGGTTGACTGGCTTTAAATGAGTATCACATACAGTATGACGCAGAGTTTGCATATTTGTCTGCTTGTCTTATACAGAATGTTTACCAAAGCAGTCCTTGAGTGGAAACCATGGATATGTTTGCTTTTCTATGTGTTCGCTTTGCAGCTGATCTTCAAAATGTAGGCACAAGCAACAATTGCCGAAACAATCTGAAAGCCCTTAGAATTAAGCTTTGTTTGAAGACCACTTAATGGTAGGAAAATGTATTAGAAGAAATGCCCTTATATAATGCATTTATTAGAACTCAGTTCTTTGCGGTGACAGCTTAACGCACCTAGTTGATCAGTTAGGATCTCAACTGCGGAAGCAATGGATATCCACTATTATCCCACCACCCTTGTGTTTGGCTGTGGGATTCGCGGTTACTCAGTATGTACCCCAAGCGTCACTCTCAGTCTTAGGCGGAGAGTTTGGGGTAACAAAATCATTTACCGCTATCCATCTAATTAGTTTTACTGATGGTAAGGAGGGACTCTCAGAATTACAGGAGTCACAAGTTAGTATAAGCTTGTGCAACGTTCAGAGTTAGCATCTAGTATGCAATAGCTTCAGAGTTAGTATATAGCATGTCCTCAGTTTAGTATATAGTATGCCATAGGTTCAAGGTTAGTATATAGCATGTCCTCAGTTTAGTATATAGTATGCCATAGGTTAAGAGTTAATATAGCATGTCCATAGTTTAGTATATATAGAAACCACGGCACTCAATATTAGATTATCAAAATTAGTTCATTTATTAATTGTCCATCCCAGGTAGGATCATTTATAATGCAAATGGCCATTTGCATTATAAATGATCCTACCTGGGATGGACAATTAATAAATGAACTAATTTTGATAATCTAATATTGAGTGCCGTGGTTTCTATATATTTCGATTGACCTTTTCCACTGAGCACCAACAGCGACACATAAGGAGTGCCATCCACTATAATTCTTCATAGTTTAGTATACACTATGCAGTAGGTTCAGAGTTAGTATAGCATGTCCTCAGTTTGGTATATACTATGCAGTAGGTTCAGAGTTTGTATAGCATGTCCACAGTTTGGTATATACTATGCAGTAGGTTCAGAGTTAGTATAGAATGTCCACAGTTTGGTATACACTATGCAGTAGGTTCAGAGTTAGTATAGCATGTCCACAGTTTAGTATACACTATGCAGTAGGTTCACTCTGAGTTCCAGGACATTAATCAGAGCAGGTAACCGGCATATACTTGCGGTTAGTTGGTCCTGGCTAGAAAGCCAGTGGCAAGAAGGTAGACAGTCCTTCACGATGTAGATAGGCATCCAGGTTTGGATATGTGGACAGAGTCTTCAGATACCATGGAGCTAGCAGGGTGCGCACTCCATTAGTGGAACACCCTGCTTAGCACCTGTCTTCAATTTAAGGGCTGAATGGTAGGTGGGCGGAGTCACAGAAGGCCCGGCAGCCACTGCGTTCCACGCTGGAGCGCAAGCCAGCGTAACAACACAGGCGGTCGCTGCGTTCCACTCTGGAACGCAAGCCAGCGTATCATCGCAGACGGCCGGTGCGTTCCACGCTGGAGGGCAAGCCAGCGTATCGTCACAGGGAGCCGCTGCGGTACAGGCTGTATTGTTACAGACAGTGGCAAGGAAATCACATCCCTATCACTCTCCTGCAGGTACTCCCTGTAGAAAGCAGGCAATATTTAGGGTAGGCGGTACTGAAAGAATGATATTTAGAATGGATGGATTCTTCTAACTGTACCTTCAGACAACAAGCACTCCACTACGTTCTTTACTAAAATTGCTTCTGGAGTGATACTACTATACTGAATATGTAGATTGGTTCTCTTCCTAAAGTGAAAGGAAGGTGTCTCTGTAATGGCATCTAAGCAGCTGTCTTTCTCTTGGAAGAGAGCTAATTTGCATAAAATGTTTTGTAGGGACTCCCACTGGCACTTTCTATTAAGAAAACCTACTATTATGTTGGGAAATTCTTGATAATAAAAATCCTAAATCATCCTTGATCGCAAAGGAAACAATTTAAATCTGTATGGGATTTACAAATCTAATAACAAATTAAAAGGGTTATCCTGGAAAAGATAATGATGACTTATCCTCAGGATAGGTAATTATTATCACATCAGCGGGGGTCCAAGTCCAGGAATCCCCGCCGAGCAGGTGTTTCAGGGAGGTGGTGAGTGATGCAGGCTCCATGGACAGTGCCGTACATCATATAGTGCTTGGTATTGCAGCTCAGCCCCATTTACTTGATTGCAACTAGTCCATGTGACCGCTATACGGTGATGTCACAGGCCTAGGAAGAGTCTGCGGCACTCAAGGCCTGTTCTAACAGCTGATCGGCAGGAGTCCTGGGTGCCCCACTCTCGCAGATCTGATACTAATAATTACCTATCCTGAAGATGTCATAAATATCTTTTACTGGATAACCCCATTAATGTTAGATTCTTTGAAGTATCTCTAAATCAGCATTTTCCTAAGATGTAGCCATAGGTGTATGCTTCTAGAACATATACTTTTAAAAAGACATCAATACAATCGAGAAAAAAAAATCAGAGGGACACTCCATAGCTTAAGATCACCAGGATAAAAGGACAGGGATTGTCAATGCTGTATGTGCTCATCTGAGCTAGTTGTGCTGAGGTTTTGGTGCTGGTCTGGTGGCAGACACCGCCATCCAGGTGTAGAAGTACTTAGGAGATATCTGGAGCAGCGGTGCTTGCTTAGATGATTCTAATCAAAGAAGGACTGATCTATGGCCTGACGATGTCATCGAGATGAGGAAACTCGTTACCAAAATAAAGCAAATTTGACCTTTAATGCTGCTTTTATTTAAACTGTCTCCTGTCTACTTCGGCATAAAAACAATCAATACATAAGTCAATTTATGTTTGACTCTTCAGTCCTAAGAGTATTAGGAGGAACAAATATGGGTTATGCTCCATTGATTATTGGCTTTTACATTCCACATTTAAGAGTTTGGTAACAATTGCTTATCATTCCCAATTTGCATAAGATTTCATTTTTCTACCAGGCATTGCAAATGAATTACAGCCAGAGAAAATCATTGTTTATGTAGACCCTGGAGAAAAGGAACTACATAATGAACTTTAGTGAATCATCCACATACAGATACCTATATTCTTTACGTCAAGGAAACAGTTTTGATCTAAACTGTGCCAAGCACGTCATAGAGAACAAACATTGTCCGCGTTTCCTTAATGTACACGATTGTACATTCTGAATTTTGTGATTTAATTAGGAAGGCTTACCATTCCCAGCTTCGCATTATGAGCATCTTATTGTCTATAATACACTTTATGACTGTACTAGAGCAACTGAAGAAAAGGATGAGATTCACTTTAGACCCTATGCGTACTGCTTAAGTGAGCAGAAAGCAAGGGCAGACTATGTGATGACAGACTACAATTGACTCGCGTCTATTAGTATTAATTATGTGATATCCGGGGACAGAAACTCTAAATGATACAATCTTAAAAGACTTTAGCTTTTTCTCAATGTTTTAAAAAATGTAACAGAGTTTCACAATGTTAATGTTAAAAATGGTCAATGTTCTCTCTAGGTAGATTGGATGCTACTGGACGTTGCCACTGAAATCTGAAAATTACCAGCATCCACCATTTTATCCAGTATCTGTGCTTAACGTGACTGTAGACCAAATGGTGTTAAAACAAAAATAGAAAAGAATATCCAAGATAAAGAGTCATTCCGTCCTACCTGGGAATGGCAGTACCCATGGCTAATTTGGCTAAAGACATGAAAGCCAATTGGACAGAACACGTCATTCATTTACTGAGGACACAATATTTCCTTTACTAAAGACCGCAAGCAAAGATTAATGCAGATGCTGGCCAAAAGAATTTCTGCTCGAAAAAAAATATTAAAGTTCCATCTGCTCAGTTTTTGTTTGGACAGAGAATTCATTTGGAGCTCAGAAATCTGAAGATTGCTGGCCACCTTGGCCAAATTGGAAACTAGCTGAAAATATCATTTTCATTTGTGTTGTTAGTTATAATTACATTTAATGGTTTTATATGTATCCTTCATATCACACCGTATCAAATGAAGGTAAAATGGATCAGAGAAATTATTTTAGTTTTATATTTACTGCAGGGGATATTCAATAGAATAAACAAAGCAACGACCCCTCTTCTGCTATGTTTTGAAGTTTTCCTGCACACTACCCATAGCCTTGTGTTTGAGCATGTTTAAAGAGGTTTTTCCAAGTTTTTTAACTGATGACCTAACCTCTGGCTAGGTCATCAGTATCTGATTAGTGGTGGTCCGACATCAGGGACCCCGCCGATAAGCTGTTTGAGAAGGCACAGCCTTATCGCAGCTTTGCCTTGACCGTGTGACATCATGTTCATCAGTCACATGGCCTAGGCACAGCTCAGCCCCATTAAGGCCAAATTGGACCCGAATCAAATTTAAAGAAATTTGCTCATCTCTGACAATGATATAATCCAGCGTTATGAAGATTGTAAGAGTACTTATCACATCCTGATGAATAACAGAAGTGTTGAATTCTTACTATAATAGATACATAAAGAGAGCAGATAGGTCCTCTATAGATCATTTGTGCATTCATCAGTCATTGAACTGGAAAGGTAACTACCCTTTACATGTAAAATGCTTGTGTCCTCTCTAGTGGCAAAAAACGTATAATTATATACCAGTAGTCTACATAATTGTGAAATCTAAACCAAAAAATTCATTAAACCTTACCATGTAAAAGTAGTCCCACAATGGAACGCTAATCTACAATGAAAGAAGATAATACTATAAGGAGTAGGAAAAAAAAGATATTGAAGTATATCAGTATACAAATCTAAGTCTTCCGCCGCTGTCCTGTTTTCCCGGGCAGGCGTGGGTGTCACTCCACTCACCCGGTGCTTATTGGGACTAGTGACTAGTGACCTTCCTGGAGTAAATCCTTCCCTCTTGCTCTCTGTCTACCTGCTGGCTAAGGTGCTCATCGGCCTTCCTATTTATTTGGGTTGGTGGTTCCAACCCCTTGCCTTAGCTTTAGGTTTTCTAGTGTCTAGTAAGTAGTGAAGGTGTGATCTCTTGTCTGACTACCTGTGTACCGTACCTAGCCTGACAACAGATTCGGCAGCTTGCCGTTCCGTGGGAATTCCGCATCACGGATGCGGACCCATTCACTTCAATGGGTCTGCAAATCCGGAGATGCAGAATGGTGCGGGACGGAAGAACGGAACGGAACCCTACGGGAGCACTACGGAGTGCTTCCATGGGGTTTCGTCCCGTACTTCCGTTCCGCAAAAAGATAGAACATGTCCTTTTTGTGGAGCGGCTGGATCGCGGACCCATTAAAGTGAATGGGTCCGCAATCCGCTGCGGCCGCCCCACGGACGGTGTTCGTGCATTGCGGCCCGCAGCACGACCACGGGGCGCACACGTTCGTGTGCAGGAGGCCTTACTGGACTATAATAATTTGGGCCATCACAATATACAATGTTTTATATAAGCTGCGGTAGGACTTGTCTATAATGTGTATTACATTGATGCTCACCATCAAGTATGCTTCCTAGCATATTGGATGAATGGTAGCATGACTGTAGACGAAGATGAGTCACAGAAACCAGAGGGGAAATTCCAAAATCTACTTCTCAACCAAATGTAGTGGAATAGTTCACAAAGTTGTTAACATCACAAGGGATTCCTCAACATGCAGAGATTCCGTTAATTGGGATAAAGTAAGACTTCTTCACAGATGTTGTTAGCTGATAATCCTTCAAGAACACATATCTAGGGCTCCCTGATGGGCATATAAATTGAAGGTAACAACATCAGACGTATCCCAAGATGCAGTTGTAAGAGTTTTATAACCTGATAAATCCTGGTGGGTTTGAGTCTAGGTTTTGGTGGGTTGTGAATGAGTTTTTAGTAGGGTTTTATGATGTTGCTAATAGCAAGCTCTGTGACTTCTACCAGGTGAACAGCCAGAATATCTTATATAAATCAAACACCCGCAGATTCTGACAAAGTGAAAATTTGCAATACCCCATATGTCAGATGGAACAGAATCATATAATATATGCTGTTATGATGAATATGTGAAAGATATGCACAAATGGGAAAAGGTACAACCGAATGTAAATTTTCTGAATATTCCAGGTCACCCAAGAATTTCATGACCATATACAACCAGAACATAGTTATTGCTGGAAATACAAGCCACAGCTGATGCAGAACTTTAGGAAAAACATACGTTTTCTGAATAAACAACATTCATTTATTTAAAATAAAGCAGCTGAGGCTGGTACAGTGCCAGTCACAGCATGCTCTCCATATAGTGCCATGTTTCCCAGTCAGTGGCCACATGTAGTTCTCTGATTCCTGTATGTGGCTCCTCAGATGTTAGCAGCTGCAGATACTATTGTGCACTAGCGGCACCAAAGACGTTATAGCATTACTAAAACTTGGTAACTGGGTCAAAACCTTACCATTGCCATTTAAAGGAATATTCCCATCTCAGACATTGATGGCATATCACTAGGCTATGCCATCAATGTCAGATAGGTGTGGGTCCCACCTCTCGGACCTACCCCTATCTCTAGAATGGGCCACCGAAAGTGAAGGAGAGCGCACGGCGCAAACAAGGCCACCACGCGTTCACTGATATAGAAGTTCCGAAAATAGCTAAGCCAGCACTTGGCTAATAGTGGTGAAAGGAGAGGTGACCATGCATGCACTGTGCTCTTTCCATTCACTTCTATGTGACTTCTGAAAATAGTTGAGTGTGCTTGCTTGGCTATTTCAGAACACCTAAAGAAGTGAGCCCGATGTGCATGTGCAGTGCACTCTCCTGCACTTTGGGGGAAGGGGGGGCATTCTGGAGACAGCGATATACCATCAATGTCTGGGATGGATTTAGGAATCATATCACTTGGTCTTACATTTAATTGCATTTTTATGTTTTCTTTTAGGGTTCAGCATGACTCAACGCAACATGTATTTAAAGTGTTCCCCAACCTTAAAAGTGTCCACAATATCCTACCATTACAAACCACAGGGCTGCCCGTTGCCAGATGCAATGCCCCTCACATACTTAATCACAATGTTCTTCTTATCCTCAATAAATACTGTACTTAAATATAGCAATAGCTGTGGTGGCTCACTCCTAATTCGCTCTGATGTGGTGCTTCAAACCCAAAGAAGAGGGAACACCCAACCCTCTGGATAGTGGGTAAATGTATATAGTTGAAATGGGCGAGCACTCATACATTCGGCATCCAATTGAAATATAAAAGTTTAATCAGCATGGAATATATAAAATTCACATAAAATATTAAAATGCTATCTGTAAATTGAAAACAAAAATTAAAAACAAAACAATACAAATGGTTGTGTTGTTTTCAATGCATATCACAATGAGCACATAAGAAAATCGCATGAAAAAAATCGCACATGAAAAAGATCGCACTTGCTGCTTCTAATCTTCCCAAGCCACTTCAGGCAATTTCAATCTGTGACCATGTTATTGCGAAATATATATATAAACCAATGTTCCTGTGTACTGGAGTCACAGTTTTGTAGTCGCCCAATATAAATGATAAAGTCACAGAAAAGTCGCACTTGAATGTTTCCCGATAGGTCGTATCACATTGCTCATGTATATTGCTCGTAAAAAGTCTTTCCTTAATCTCCAATTTCGCTGCTGCAAAAAAATGCTTTAAAGGACTTTAAAGTTATTTTCTTACCTCCTTCCTAATATGTAATTCGGAAATTTTCCGGTGGCTTGGCGAGGGCGAGCGGAGAGTTATCGGCGTCTCGCGTCGCACTCCAGCCAAAGCAGCATAGGTCTCGCGAGAGTACACGTGTTTTTCAACCCCGATGTTACCTTAGTTGCTGTATGTTCGGATGCTGGGAACGGAGGTGTTGTAATTATTCCTTCCTTTCTGCTTTATTTCTTCAAAGTTCTTTCTGTATGGCCATACAGTTCTTTTTGGGGGACTTTATCGCGGGTGCATCCACCTTACTGCCAGACGCGTTTTGGGATATTGCGCTATCCCTTCCTCAGTGGTCAGGTGTTACCCGCCATGCCTCCATCTTTTATATTATCTCTAATTGGATCCAAATTCCAAAAACCTGGTTCTCGGGATTTTCCTCAACTGAAAGAGGAATTGTAATATCCATGCGTTTTGTTTGCGATACTTATTGCGTTTTTATTTGGTATATGAATAAAGAATAATGCTCTATGACACTATGATATTACATCTGGGTTATCTTGTCACTCATTTACGAATTGCATGTACGGTTGTGTGTATATCTACACTCACCTAAAGAATTATTAGGAACACCATACTGATACGGTGTTTGACCCCCTTTTGCCTTCAGAACTGCCTTAATTCTACGTGGCATTGATTCAACAAGGTGCTGATAGCATTCTTTAGAAATGTTGGCCCATATCGATAGGATAGCATCTTGCAGTTGATGGAGATTTGAGGGATGCACATCCAGGGCACGAAGCTCCAGTTCCACCACATCCCAAAGATGCTCTATTGGGTTGAGATCTGGTGACTATGGGGGCCATTTTAGTACAGTGAACTCATTGTCATGTTCAAGAAACCAATTTTAAATGATTCGAGCTTTGTGACATGGTGCATTATCCTGCTGGAAGTAGCCATCAGAGGATGGGTACATGGTGGTCATGAAGGGATGGACATGGTCAGAAACAATGCTCAGGTAGCCCGTGGCATTTAAACGATGGCCAATTGGCACTAAGGAGCCTAAAGTGTGGCCAGAAAACATCCCCCACACCATTAGGCCTCATGCACACAACAGTTTATTTTCACGGTCCGCAAAAACGGGGCCCGTAGGTCCGTGATCCGTGACCGTTTTTTCGTCCGTGGGTCTTCCTTGATTTTTGGAGGATCCACGGACATGAAAAAAATGTTGTTTTGGTGTCCGCCTGGCCGTGCGGAGCCAAACGGATCCGTCCTGAATTACAATGCAAGTCAATGGGGACAGATCCGTTTGACGTTGACACAATATGGTGCCATTTCAAACGGATCCGTCCCCATTGACTTTCAATGTAAAGTCTGGAGTTCTTTTATACCATCGGATTGGAGTTTTCTCCAATCCGATGGTATATTTTAACTTGAAGCGTCCCCATCACCATGGGAACGCCTCTATGTTAGAATATACTGTCGGATATGAGCTACATCGTGAAACTCAGATCCGACCGTATATTCTAACACAGAGGCGTTCCCATGGTGATGGGGACGCTTCTAGTTAGAATATACTACAAACTGTGTACAAGACTGCCCCCTGCTGCCTGGCAGCACCCGATCTCTTACAGGGGGCCGTGATCAGCACAATTAACTCCTCAGGTGCCGCACCTGAAGGGGTTAATTGTACTATCATATCCCCCTGTAAGAGATCAGGGCTGCCAGGCAGCAGGGGGCAGACCCCCCCTCCCCAGTTTGAATATCATTGGTGGCCAGTGCGCCCCCCCCTCCCTCCCTCTATTGTAAGAAATCGTTGGTGGCACAGTGTGCGCCCCCCATCGCCCCCCCTTCCTCCCTCTATTGTAATAAATCGTTGGTGGCACAGTGTGCGCCCCCCATCGGCCCCCCCTCCCTCTATAGCAGTAACAACATTGGTGGCCAGTGTGCGCCCCCCCCCCCCCGATCATTGGTGGCAGCGTAGTTCCGATCGGAGTCCCAGTTTATTCGCTGGGGCTCCGATCGGTAACCATGGCAACCAGGAAGCTACTGCAGCCCTGGTTGCCATGGTTACTTAGTAATAGTACAATAGTAGAAGATTCATACTTACCTGCTTGCTGCTGCGATGTCTGGGACCGGCCGGGAGCTCCTCCTACTGGTAAGTGACAATTCATTTAGCAATGCGCCGCACAGACCTGTCACTTACCAGCAGGTGGAGCTCCCGGCCGGACACAGACATCGCAGCAGCAAGCAGGTAACTATGAATCTTCTACTATTGTACTATTGCTAAGTAACCATGGCAACCAGGACTGCAGTAGCGTCCTGGTTGCCATGGTTACCGATCGGAGCCCCAGCTATTAAACTGGGACTCCGATCGGAACTCCGCTGCCACCAATGATCGGGGGGGGGGGGGGAGATGGGAGGCCGCACACTGGCCACCAATGTTGTTAATGCTATATAGGGAGGGGGGGCCGATGGGGGGCGCACACTGTGCCACCAACGATTTATTACAATAGATGGAGGAAGGGGGGGCCCGATGGGGGGCGCACACTGTGCCACCAACGATTTATTACAATAGAGAGAGGAAGGGGGGGCCCGATGGGGGGCGCACACTGGCCACCAAGCTATTATTACAATAGAGGGAGGGGGGGGGCCGCACTGGCCACCAATGATATTCAAACTGGGGAGGGGGGGGTCTGCCCCCTGCTGCCTGGCAGCCCTGATCTCTTACAGGGGGATATGATAGTACAATTAACCCCTTCAGGTGCCGCACCTGAAGGGGTTAATTGTGCTGATCACAGCCCCCTGTAAGAGATCGGGTGCTGCCAGGCAGCAGGGGGCAATCTTGTACACAGTTTGTAGTGTATTCTAACTAGAAGCGTCCCCATCACCATGGGAACGCCTCTGTGTTAGAATATACTGTCGGATATGAGTTTTCACGAAGTGAAAACTTAGATCTGAAAAAGCTTTTATGCAGACGGATCTTCGGATCCGTCTGTATGAAAGCAACCAACGGCCACGGATCACGGACACGGATGCCAATCTTGTGTGCATCCGTGTTCTTTCACGGACCCATTGACTTGAATGGGTCCGTGAACCGTTGTCCGTCAAAAAAATAGGACAGGTCCTATTTTTTTGACGGACAGGATACACGGATCACGGCCTCGGCTGCAAAACGGTGCATTTTCTGATTTTTCCAGGGACCCATTGAAAGTCAATGGGTCCGCGAAAAGAAAAACGGAAAATGGCACAACGGCCACGGATGCACACAACGGTCGTGTGCATGAGGCCTTACACCACCACCACCAGCCTGCACAGTGGTAACAAGGCATGATGGATACATGTTCTCATTCTGTTTACGCCAAATTCGGACTCTACCATTTGAATGTCTCAACAGAAATTGAGACTCAACAGAAATTGAGACTCAACATTTTTGCAGTTTTCAACAGTCCAATTTTGGTGAGCTCGTGCAAATTGTAGCCTCTTTTTCCTATTTGTAGTGGAGATGAGTGGTACCCGGTGGGGTCTTCTGCTGTTGTAGCCCATCCGCCTCATGGTTGGGCTTCACAAATGCTTCGTTGCACACCTCGGTTGTAACGAGTGGTTATTTCAGTCAACGTTGCTCTTCTATCAGCTTGAATCAGTCGGCCCATTCTCCTCTGACCTCTAGCATCAACAAGGAATTTTCGCCCACAGGACTGCCGCATACTGGATGTTTTTCCCTTTTCACACCATTCTATGTAAACCCTAGAAATGGTTGTGCGTGAAAATCCCAGTAACTGAGCAGATTGTGAAATACTCAGACCGGCCCGTCTGGCACCAACAACCATGCCATGCTCAAAATTGCTTAAATCATCTTTCTCTCCCATTTTGACATTCAGTTTGGAGTTCAGGAGATTGTCTTGACCAGGACCACAACCCTACATGCATTGAAGCAACTGCCATGTGATTGGTTGACTAGATAATCGCATTAATGAGAATTAGAAAATGTTCCTAATAATTCTTTAGGTGAGTGTATATCCATTGTGTATACAGCGATGAATACTTTTTATGTATGCTATTAATATGATGAATAATAATCTATGTTTTTGACTATTAGCAACCATAGATTTAAATTCCATTACATACAGTGGATTACCGCATTAGGAGGATCATTCAGCCCAAAAAATGTACATATACAAAAAAAACGCAATAAGTATCGCAAACAAAACGCATGGATATTTCAATTCCTTTGAGTTGAGGAAAATCCCGAGAACCAGGTTTTTCTAATTTGGATCCAATTAGAGATAATATAAAAGATGGAGGCATGGCGGGTAACACCTGACCACTGAGGAAGGGATAGCGCAATATCCCAAAACGCATCTGGCAGTAAGGTGGATGCACCCGCGATAAAGTCCTCCAAAAAGAACTGTATGGCCATACAGAAAGAACTTTGAAGAAATAAAGCAGAAAGGAAGGAATAATTACAACACCTCCGTTCCCAGCATCCGAACATACAGCAACTAAGGTAACATCGTGGTTAAAAAACACGTGTACTCTCGTGAGACCTATGCTGCTTTGGCTGGAGGAGTGCGACGCGAGACGCCGATAACTCTCCTCTCCGCTCGCCCCTCGCCAAGCCACCAGAAAATTTCCGAATTACATATAAGGAAGGAGGTAAGAAAATAACTTTAAAGTCCTGTAAAGCCTTTTTATGCAGCAGCGAAATTGGAGATTAAGGAAAGACTTTTTACGAGCAATATACATGCGCAATGTAATACGGCCTATCGGGAAACATTCAAGTGCGACTTTTCTGTGACTTTATCATTTATATTGGGCGACTACAATACTGTGACTCCAGTACACAGGAACATTGGTTTAGATATACAGGTCCTTCTCAAAAAATTAGCATATTGTGATAAAGTTCATTATTTTCTGTAATGTACTGATAAACATTAGACTTTCATATATTTTAGATTCATTACACACCAACTGAAGTAGTTCAAGCCTTTTATTGTTTTAATATTGATGATTTTGGCATACAGCTCATGAAAACCCAAAATTCCTATCTCAAAAAATTAGCATATCATGAAAAGGTTCTCTAAACGAGCTATTAACCTAATCATCTGAATCAACTAATTATCTCTAAACACCTGCAAAAGATTCCTGAGGCTTTTAAAAACTCCCAGCCTGGTTCATTACTCAAAACCGCAATCATGGGTAAGACTGCCGACCTGACTGCTGTCCAGAAGGCCATCATTGACACCCTCAAGCAAGAGGGTAAGACACAGAAAGAAATTTCTGAAGAAATAGGCTGTTCCCAGAGTGCTGTATCAAGGCACCTCAGTGGGAAGTCTGTGGGAAGGAAAAAGTGTGGCAGAAAACGCTGCACAACGAGAAGAGGTGACCGGACCCTGAGGAAGATTGTGGAGAAGGACCGATTCCAGACCTTGGGGGACCTGTGGAAGCAGTGGACTGAGTCTGGAGTAGAAACATCCAGAGCCACCGTGTACAGGCGTGTGCAGGAAATGGGCTACAGGTGCCGCATTCCCCAGGTCAAGCCACTTTTGAACCAGAAACAGCGGCAGAAGCGCCTGACCTGGGCTACAGAGAAGCAGCACTGGACTGTTGCTCAGTGATCCAAAGTACTTTTTTCGGATGAAAGCAAATTTTGCATGTCATTCAGAAATCAAGGTGCCAGAGTCTGGAGGAAGACTGGGGAGAGGGAAATGCCAAAATGCCTGAAGTCCAGTGTCAAGTACCCACAGTCAGTGATGGTCTGGGGTGCCATGTCAGCTGCTGGTGTTGGTCCACTGTGTTTTATCAAGGGCAGGGTCAATGCAGTTAGCTATCAGGAGATTTTGGAGCACTTCATGCTTCCATCTGTTGAAATGCTTTATGGAGATGAAGATTTCATTTTTCTGCACGACCTGGCACCTGCTCACAGTGCCAAAACCACTGGTAAATGGTTTACTGACCATGGTATTACTGTTCTCAATTGGCCTGCCAACTCTCCTGACCTGAACCCCATAGAGAATCTGTGGGATATTGGGAAGAGAAAGTTGAGAGACGCAAGACCCAACACTCTGGATGAGCTTAAGGCCGCTATCGAAGCATCCTGGGCCTCCATAACACCTCAGCAGTGCCACAGGCTGATTGCCTCCATGCCACGCCGCATTGAAGCAGTCATTTCTGCAAAAGGATTCCCGACCAAGTATTGAGTGCATAACTGAACATAATTATTTGAAGGTTGACTTTTTTTGTATTAAAAACACTTTTCTTTTATTGGTCGGATGAAATATGCTAATTTTTTGAGATAGGAAATTTGGGTTTTCATGAGCTGTATGCCAAAATCATCAATATTAAAACAATAAAAGGCTTGAACTACTTCAGTTGGTGTGTAATGAATCTAAAATATATGAAAGTCTAATGTTTATCAGTACATTACAGAAAATAATGAACTTTATCACAATATGCTAATTTTTTGAGAAGGACCTGTATATATATATTTCGCAATAACATGGTCACAGATTGAAATTGCCTGAAGTGGTTTGGGAAAATTAGAAGCAGCAAGTGCGATCTTTTTCATGTGCGATTTCTTTTAAGCGATTTTCTTATGTGCTCATTGTGATATGCATTGAAAACAACACAACCATTTGTATTGTTTTGTTTTAAATTTTAAATTTTTGTTTTCAATTTACAGATTTTAATATTTTATGTGAATTTTATATATTCCATGCTGATTAAACTTTTATATTTCAATTGGATGCCGAATGTATGAGTGCTCGCCCATTTCAACTATATACAAATACTGTACTTCACAATCATTCCCTCACTTCATCCATGGCCATTCACATATACCTTTCTTGTCATGTTAAGGATTCAAAGAGAATGAGACAGCAGTGTTGCTTGTCTCTGTGCAATTAAGTTCTGACTTGTGACATCAGAATATTTGAATTTTATTCCTGTATTACTACATATTACTCAATGAAAACATATTTATCTGGCTATAAATAACTAGCAGATAGCCTGTCCCAGGACAGTGACTGTAATTTGAAATGCATCAGAGTCCCTGATCCAGGACAATGACTGCAATCTATATTTAGAGACGTCTAGGTTCACAAAATTACTTAGAGGAATTAGGAATAATAGTTATACTGCAAAGGTATGAGCCATTTCGAATACACAAAATGCCCAGGACAAACTGACCTGAAAGTCCCTTTGGCCTCTTTCAGACGGGCGTTGCGGGAAAATGTGCAGGTGCGTTGCGGGAACACCCCCGATTTTTCCGTGTAAGTGCAAAATATTGTAATGCGTTTTGCACTCGCGTGAGAAAAATCGCGCGTGTTTGGTACCCAAACCCGAACTTCTTCACAGAAGTTCGAGCTTGGGATCAGTGTTCTGTAGATTGTATTATTTTCCCTTATAACATGGTTATAAGGGAAAATAATAGCGTTCTAAATACAGAATGCATAGTAAAATAGCGCTGGAGGGGTTAAAAAAATAATAATAATTTAACTCACCTTAGTCCACTTGTTCGCGCAGCCCGGCATCTCCTTCTGTCTTCATCTTAGCTTTGTGTAGCAACAAGGACCTTTGGTGATGTCACTCCGGTCATCACATGATCCATCACCATGGTAAAAGATCATGTGATGGATCATGTGATGACTGTGACGTCACCAAAGGTCTTTGTTGCTACACACAGCTAAGATGAAGACAGAAGGAGATGCCGGGCTGCGCGAACAAGTGGACTAAGGTGAGTTAAATTATTTATATTTTTTTAACCCCTCCAGTGCCATTGTACTATGCATTCTATATTCATGTTATAAGGGAAAATAATAATGATCAGGTCCCCATCCCGATCGTCTCCTAGCAACCGTGCATGAAAATCGCACCGCATCCGCACTTGCTTGCGGATGCTTGCAATTTTCACGCAACCCCATTCACTTATATGGGGCCTGCGTTGCGTGGATTATCACACCACAACGCACAAAGAGGAGCATGCTGTGATTTTCACGCAACGCATAAGTGATATGTGAAAATCGCAGCTCATGTGAACAGCCCCATAGAAATAAATGGGTCGGGATTCAGTGCGACTCACGCATCGCATCCGCGCGGAATACTCGCCTTTGTCTGTTGCTCCACTGGCCTACATTCATAGACACTGGTGGAATCCACCCCCTCCTCCCCCCCGCTTGGCCAGTAGGAGCCGCTTGGCACAGGAGCCATTTAGCATGGGCCACACTTCAATGTGGATGCTGAATGCAGTAGGAACTGCTGTGCATAAAAGCCAGTGAGCACTGCCCCCCTGGCTTGGTATCACCCACATCACCCTGTACAGCGCTTCCATGTGGGCGCTGAATGCAGCAAGAGAGGCTGGCCAGGGGTTGGTGAAGCAGGAGTAGCTGAGTCAATAACACAGGCTATGTAGCCAGAGTTGCTTTCCGTTGCACTGCTGAACGCAGGGCACAGGGCACAGTGGATTGAGTTTGGATGAGATGGTCTCCACCCCCTGCCCCCCAGCCACTTGGTACTGCCCACATCATGCTGTACATTCCGGTATAGCACTTCGATGTGGGCATTGACGATGGGTGTGAGTGGGTGGCACAGTATTGTTTTTCCTCAACCCCCACCCATCGGCTGGGGAGTGCAGGAAACAGTGTCCTCTACATTATAAACAATAAGGCGTCAAGTCCCCCTTTATTGGCCCACATATATGCCATATTTTCCGGATATAAGATGCACTTGACTATAAGACGCAATACAGTTTTGCACAACAGAAAATTAGAAATAAATATTTTCTACTAATTAAACCTGCCCTGGTGATTTAATGATGTGGCGAGGTCAAGGTCAGTAAAGTACACACACAGCACTGCTGCATACACACCAGAAAAACAAAGCACTGCTACACGTCTGACATACACACACAGCACAGGTGCATACACCTTATGACAAACACTGCTCTGTAGCACAGTCAGGGGCGTACCACCAATGAGGCGATGTGAGAAGAATGCCTCAGGCAGCACTATCTAGGAAAAGGTGGAGGGGCAGCGGCAGGGCAATGGTTATAGCACTGTTACCTGATTAACGCTTCCATTGTGAAAGCACTCATCTCTCTTTATTCAACTGTTGTGGCAGGGCATGGAAGCAATATCTCCCTGCCCTGCCGTTCCTTCAGATAGGCTATCATCATCATCACACTGCCTGAGCCAGGACTGGAAGAGGCCTGTGTCCTGCACCTCATCCTGATAGCAGCATGGAAGTAAGTATTTGAGTTTGTTAATTTTCTTTGGCAACATGTCATTGGGCCTTTATGGGGGGGGTCAGTATTATAACTAGGAGGGCACTCTGAGGACACTGGTTCTATTAGGCCACTTACTGTAAAAGGGCATTTTTGATACACGTTATAAGGGGCACATTATAAGGGGTATTTTTTCTACACATTTTTCTGCCACATATTAAAAGGGGTGCACTGGGGGACATTGTGTCTACTGGAGACACTAAAAGGGGGTATTTTTTTTGTACTAGCACATGTTATAAGGGGACATTTTTTCAAACTGGCACACATCTTTTGTCTTGATGGACTTATGTCTTTTTTAAACCGTATTAACTACAGTATGTAACTGTATTGGCACACATTATAAGGGACATTTTTTGTACTGACACTCATTATAAAGGGTAATTTTTGTACTGGCACACATTATGAGGGGGCATTTTTTGTACTGGAGCACATTATAAGGGGACATTTTTTGTACTAGGTATCATTATAAGTGGGAATTTTTTTACTGGCAGACATTATAAGGGGGCATTTATTCTACGGTTACACTTTATACGTTGACCTTTTTTGTACTGGCACACATTATAAGGAGTCATTTTTGGTACTGATACACATCATAAGGAGGTATTTTGTACTGGCACACATTATAAGGAGTCATTTTTGGTACTGACACACATTATAAGGAGGTATTTTGTACTGGCACACATCATAAAGCGGTATTTGTGCACTGGCAAACATTATGAGGGGGTATTTTTTGCACTGGCAAACATTATAAAGGGATATTATTTCTACTGGCATACATCATAAGGGGAATTATTACTACTGGAGAGGTTTATTATGGTGGGCTTTATTACTACTGGGGGACTATGGGGAACATGATTACTAGTATGGGCACTATTACTTTTGGGCAACAATGGAAAACATTATTATTGGGCACACTATTACCACTAAGTATTACCACTAGGAGAGAATTACTATTATTGGTGGGACTTTTGGGAGCATTATTACTGTACAGGGCACCCTGGGAAGTTTTATTTTTGAGGGCACTGTTTGCCAATAATTATTGAAGAGAGCACTATCTTTGTGGTACTAGTAGCTCTGCTACATATACATTTCTCTCCCTCTCTCTCTCACACACACACATATACACACACACACTATTATCTTTATTAAAAGATTACATTTCTCTACATTTACACCTCAGAATTCTCTTTCTGGCTCCTCCTGTTTGTGAAATCAGCAAAGGGAGTCGGGCAGGGAGAGAGAGAAGTGTGCTCTCTTCAATTAAAAGAATCCCTGCACAATCTATTGACTAGTTGCATAAAACAATCCCCTGAAAAAACAGGAAGATATGGAGGCATGGAAAGGAGTATGACTGCAGGATCAGACTACTTAAGACTTGATTCAAGAGAGCAGAAGATTTTGTAAACAATATTATTTGCTTTAATTTTTATTCAAGGTGCATTCAAGCATAAAAAAATGTTGGATGATAAAGTGTATTTTTTTTTATTTATTTTTTTTAGGGGAGGGGGGTAATATATAGCCTAAATGAATTAATTTAACTACTCCATTGCCCATGTCAGAAGAATGTATTTATTTTTTACACAGATCAGGAATGTTGGGGTCTAATTTAAGTCTACTGGAGGATTGTAATAGCTGCTTACAGAATAAATTAGTAGCGGTTCACGGTTCACAGGGCTGTGAAGAGCGGTGCTGTTAATGAGCATATTAGATAACAATTAATGCACACTAATAGCCTGCATTTTACCATCCACACAGTAGTATGAAATTGCAGGAAGACATGATGCCACAATTATTAGACTGAACTAGTTTTATTAGCTGATATGCACTTGCTTTTGCTATTATTCAGTACGCAGTTTTGCTGTGTCTTCTGGAGAATTGGATCAAAGGATAAAAATGGTTTGTCAGTTTTCCTCTTAGCGCAGGTTGCCCTGGGGTCTAAATGTGGCCCCCTGGGCTGCATGCTGTACTTGTATGGATCACGCTCTGTTCAGAAAGATTTCCTCTATGCTAACCATGTTCTGCTGATCTCACAGAAAAACTGAGAGAAATGCCTAGTTAATGGTCCCATTGATTTAAAGGTACTTTCTGAAGACAAAAATTTTGGCTTCAGTCAGTCTCCGTATTGTTAGTATATTTTTGTGGATTTCATAGTGTAGACTGCTATGCTTTATTCCTCAATTTAAAAAACAGAAAACTTGATGTTTTGTTATTTAAAAAAGAAAGCAAAACAGAAAGTTTTATACTTTCCGATAATCAGAAACAAACTGTTAAAAGGGTTGTCCAGGGTTTAGATATTGATGTCCTATCCTCAGGATAGGCCATCAATATGAAATCAGTTGGTGTAGCTCCGGTGACAGAATTACATATTTCTGTCTATTGTGTAGTGGAAAGGGCTAGTAAATGCAGCGTTGCGCCCATGCACTAAAATGACCTGCTCCGGCCAATAAACGACGTTTAGAGCTACAGTATGTAGTTCCAAGGCCAACTTTCAACACCGGTCCTACAAGGCAACGGCTAAGAGGCAGCAGGGTCCCCCGCCGGAACAGCCTGCCAGATCCGTGCTAACGCTAGCCCACCATGCCGCTGGAAGTCCGCTCCAGCCCTATTTACTATAATGAGAGGTCTGGCCACAGCATGGCAATCATGCCGAGAGGCGGCTGGACAAAAACTACAACATGCTGTGGTTTTTGTCCGGCCGCCCCTCGGCTTGTTTGCCAGGTTGCGGCTGGACCTACGGCCTGCACCCATTATAGTGGGCTAGAGCTAGCATGGATCTGGCAGGCTGCTCCCCCGTCGGACCCTGATGCCGCCAGTGTGAATGTAGCCTGATCTGTGAGGAGGGTGGGGTTTAGAACTCTTGCCAATCTGATATTGATGGCCTATCCTAAGAAAAGGCAATCAATATTAAAATCCTGGAAACCCCTTTAATGTGTACAGAGCCTGAAGGCCATGTTACCCATACCCTAGGTAGCCTTAGTCTAGAGAACTTTGCACCAGATTTTTCCTGTATCAAAGGCAACAGGCAATAATGACAGTTTATTTAAGGTTCAGCCCTGTAAAATTACAAGGACCAGAGTAACAAAGTGAAAGCTAATTTTTTACCATTTGACTATAATCACAGCATGACTTTCCCCGATGAGGCTTGGTAAAGTATATGTCTTTTATACTGTAAATTGCAAATGAAAAGCGTAAGAACACAATGCGGCGTGCTTCACACAATGAAACATATTACGTTATTTAAATATTTATATTGCCATCTGGTAATGAGAAAAGGCTGTTAACAGAATATGCAGACTTCAGCCTTATCTCTTCTAACCTCTGGGAGAGCATCACTTTTCCATCTGATAAATTTTTATTCAACTTGTGCCGTTAGATTTGTGCTGTGGTCAGGGAGACACTACTTCCCCATTACTAGCAGACGTTACAGATAAGTCATGTTTAAAGGGGTGTTCTTACCCAGACAGCTCCAGCATGATCAGATGATTGCCATGGGTCCAGCATTTGTTCCCAGCAATTAGATGTTATCATTGGGAGAAGCTGCGTCTGTCCACTGATTTCCCTCAGGTTGCAGGAGAAATGTGGCATTGTCAGCTCCAAAACGAGTGGCTATCCCTGTAATGCATAGATGGGCTGCTATAACAGATGTACATTCTGACTCATAAAGGGAGGTCCTAAGTTCTAAAACAGGGGTTGTATTTACAATCCTTTCACTGTTTAAAGGGGTTTCCGGTAGTACAATATTGATAGGCTATCTTCAGGATAAATAATCAGGATCTGATGGGTGGGCGCTGACTCCCGGCACCCTCCAACAATCAGCTCCAGCTCCAGTGAGAGCACACCAAGTACAGCGCCTTACATTGGATAGTGGCTATGCTTGGTATTGCAGCTCAGACCCATTCTGTTAAGTGGAACTGAGCAGCACATAGCCCATGTGACTGATGGAGAGTGACATCACTGGCCTGGGAAGAGGCTGCAGTGGTCACCTAGAATGTAAAACTTGCTGCACCATTTTATATTTTTGGCGAGGGTTTTGGCCAGCTGTCCGAATGTTTCGGTGGCTGAATGGCAGATGCCCAGGATTCATAAGCTGCCGAGCACCCAAGAAATAAGACACATGACATAAAAAAATGCTAACTTTCTGTACACAGTGTAATGTAAAAATGAAAATCAAACATCATATAGTACATGACAATGTAACAAAACTAGAACCAGCCCTGTACCCAGGGGCAGATTGGCCATAGACCTAACAGGGAAATTTCCCGGTGGGCCGATGGCCAGGGGGCCGCCTAAGCCCTCCTCACAGCCGGCCAGTAGACGTTTTTGGGGATGTATTTTGTGCTGCTGGCAGTATTTTGTTATGGACTGTGGTATTTGGCTCTGTTGGGGTGGTATAATATAGTATTGTCAGCCCTGCCATCCATCAATTTGGACCCGACTACAAAACAGGGCCACTTTTAGTATTTTTTCAAGGCCCACTTTAAGTTCCCAGTCTGCCCCTGCCTGTACCTAACATGGACCCAGAGATGTCCCCATTCGTGTCTCAGCTTTCCCTATCACAGCTCAGGAGGCGTGTCCTTTCTGCTGTAGCTCTCTCTCTATCACAGCTCAGGAGGCAGTTGAAAGATAAAACTGAGCATGTGCGGCCATCTCAGTGAGCAGGACAAATAAATAAGAAAAAACTAATAAACAGCAGGTGGCGCTATACAGATACAGTTTATTGAATAAATCAGTGTCCATGCTAGATTTTTAATCATATGCAATTACAAAAGTATTCAGATCCGGAGGCTGGTTTGAACACTCTAGAAACATTTTTGTGGGACAACCCCTTTAACTAGAGCTGTGCATAGAAAATAAGTGTACTGCTACTCCTTCTATTGGTCACAGTGGTCAAGTGACTGATTATGTGGTTGCCAGCGTTCAAGCATACAGAGGCAGCTGCTTGGTCCAAATAGACTCAGCAGAGACCTAGCAGTGACTTTGCCACTAAACAGGGCGCCTGGTCCTAAAACTGGACCTTATTAGTCTAAACTAATCTGTTCATTCACAGCCATAGATCAAACAAGTTCAGTGTCCTAACAATAGTATTCCAGTGAGTAAGGGCTTATGCACACGACTATATGTATTATGTGGTCCACAAAACGCAGATCCACAAAATACGGATCAAGGCCATGCGACGTCCATGTGGCATCCATTTTTTTTGTGGACCCATTGACTTTAATGGGTCCATAGCTTGCATTTTGCAACCAAAAATTAGACATTTTTCTATGTTTTGTTCCACAAAAGGAGTTTAGGAAATTCCTCGCACACATGTGAAATAGAGAAAAAAAGCTCGTACAACACCATTGTTTCCCATCTGGAAATTCCATTCTTTGATTTTTAAGGCTACTTTCACATTAGTGTTTTTAATTCCGCTATTGAAATCCGTCATAGGACAGTTTTGTCCCCATTCATTGACAATGGGGACAGAACTGAACGAAACGGAATGCATAAAAACAGAAAAACGCTGCACGCAGACACACAATGTAAGTCAATGGGGATGGATCCGTTTTCTCTGACACAATAGAAAACAGATCCGTCTCCCATTGACTTTCAATGGTCTTCAAGACAGATCCGTCATGGCTATAGAAGACATAATACAACCGGATACGTATTAACATAGTAACGGAAGCGTTTTTGCCGATCCAAAAAAACGCTAATGTGAAAGTAGCCTAAGCTGCGCTGGCGAAAAACTGCACAACAGAATTCAGGTTTCATAACAGCATATCTCACTGCAGTATGGGACGCCTAAAACAAAAACAAAAAAACTTAATTTAATACCTATATAAAAAAAGGGGAGAACTAAAACTCTGCTTACTAAACACTAATCAGTTGTGCTCAAGCAATGTAGCCATTTTGAAGGTCTCAGCCCTGGGCTCAAACTGTTGTTTGCAAGACACCTATCAGTGTATCAATGTATAATACATGGGCCCTAGGCTCACTAATTACAGTTAAATAAGCACCTCTCAGTTGTGCCCATTAAGCTCAAGCAATGTAACTATTTCAATGTATCAGCCATTGGGTTTAATTGCTGTTTGTAAGCCACATCTCAGTTGTGCTCAAACAGTATAACAATTCATAATATATCAGCCCTAAGCTGACTGATTGCTTCTAACTAAGCACATCTCAATTGTGCCAAACCAGTATATGCATTTGTGGTGTCTCGGCCCATAAAATGCCATGCAATTTAACAATGTGATCAACAAACGCTTGCGCCAGTGTCTTAGCATTGGGTAACCCAGAAAAGGGAATGAAATGCGCCATTTTGCTAAAACGGTCCACTACTGCCAGAATCACAGTCTTCCCCAAGGAACGAGGCAGTTCCGTAATGAAGTCCATTGACAGATGCGTCCAAGGACGGGAAGAAATTGGTAACGGGAGGAGAGAACCCGATGGCCGTGAATGAGGGACCTTGGCACGAGCGCAGGTCTCGCAGGCTGCCACAAAACCCTCAACCGTCTTACGAAGAGCCGGCCACCAGAATCTCCGAGCAATGAGATCCACTGTGGCTCTGCTCCCCGGGTGCCCAGCAAGGACAGTATCGTGGTGCTCCTTAAAAACCTTGTGTCGTAAAGCGAGAGGCACAAACAACCTCCCAGGGGAACAAAGATCAGGAGCCTCTGCCTGGGCTGCCTGAACCTCTGCTTCCAAATCAGGATAAAGAGCAGAGACGACCACCCCTTCAGCCAAAATGGGACCCGGGTCTTCAAAGTTCCCCCCTCCTGGAAAACAACGTGACAGGGAATCCGCCTTCACATTTTTAACCCCAGGGCGGAACGTAACAACAAAATTAAACCTAGAGAAGAACAAAGACCATCTGGCCTGTCTCGCGTTCAGACGCTTGGCCGATTCCAAGTAGGCCAGATTCTTATGGTCTGTAAACACAGTAATAGGGTGTCTGGCACCCTCTAACCAATGGCGCTATTCCTCAAAAGCTAATTTGATGGCCAACAACTCCCTATCTCCCACATCGTAATTTCTCTTTGCAGAGGAGAGTTTCCTTGAGAAAAAGACACACAGTCGCCATTTGGCAGGAGAGGGACCCTGAGATAAGACCGCACCCACACCCACCTCTGAAGCGTCCACCTCAACAATAAAAGGTAGAGAGACATAAGGTTGTACTAAAATGGGAGCGGAAGCAAAACTCTCTTTGATACTAGAAAAGGCTTTAAGCGCATCTACC
The DNA here is from genome assembly GCF_014858855.1 of Bufo gargarizans. NCBI lineage: Eukaryota > Metazoa > Chordata > Amphibia > Anura > Bufonidae > Bufo > Bufo gargarizans. The sequence continues at coordinate 298,793,219 of NC_058082.1, read as the reverse complement.
GACCACAAATAAAAATCTACCCCCTTTCTAGTCATATCAGAGAGTGGCTTAACAACAGAGGAATAATTCAAAATTAACTTTCTGTAATAATTGGCAAAAACCAAAAACCGCATCAGCGCCTTCTGATTCTCAGGAAGCTCCCAATCAAGCACAGCGGGGACCTTCTCAGGGTCCATGCGAAAACCAGAAGTGGAGAGAAGAAAACCAAGAAATTGAATCTCGGGAACCGCAAACACACATTTTTCCGGTTTAGCGTACAATTTATTATCCTGCAGAATCAGCAAGACCTGACGTAGGTGGTCTCGATGAGTCTTGAAATCAGGAGAAAAAATCTAAATGTCATCCAGATACACCAGTACAAATTTCCCCATTAAATGCTGAAAAATGCTGTTCACAAAATGTTGTAAGACGGCCGGTGCATTCATCAAACCAAAAGGCATAACCAAATTCTTGAAATGACCCTCAGGGGTATTGAAGGCCGTCTTCCATTCGTCTTCTTCCCTGACCCTGACTAGGTTGTATGCCCTCTTAAATCCAACTTAGAAAAAAACCTTAGCCCCAACAATCTGGTTAAACAGGTCCGGGATCAGAGGAAGCGGATATGGGTCACGAATCGTGATACAGTTCAGCTCTCTGAAATTCAGACAAGGTCTTAAAGAACCATCTTTTTTCTTAACAAACAAAAAAAAAACAGCGACAACAGGTGACTTCGAGGGTCGGATGTGTCCCTTTCTCAGGCTCTCAGAGATATAAGTACGCATAGTGACTCTTTCAGGTTGGGAGAGATTGTATAAACGTAATTTGGGCAGTTTGGCGCCTGGGATGAGATTAATAGGACTCCCGGTGCGGGGGAAACTCCTGGACACCACTCTCGGAAAACACACCAAAAAATTCTGGGAGAAAAGACGGCACAGTCTTGGTAGAAACCTCTGAAAAAGACGCTGTGAAGCAATTCTCTCTGCAAAACTCACTCCAACCATTTATTTGCCTTGCTTGCCAATCAATGGTGGGGTTATGTTTAGTAAGCCAGGGTAGCCCCAACACTAGAGGAGTAGGTAATCCGCTTAAGATGAAACATGACATATCCTCAACATGAGCGTCACCCACAGTCAAACGGATATTGTGAACAATGCCCTTTAACAATCTTTGAGAAAGTGGAGCGGAATCGATAGCAAAAACAGGTATATCCTTTTCCAAAGTGCATACCTGGAAACCATGCGTTATTGCAAATTGATTATCAATAAGATTGACAGCTGCTCCACAATCTCACAAACAATGTTGCTGTCTAGCGCCACCCTGGCAGGTAGGAGAAAACGGGAACTACAAGTAAATGGCAAACCTTCAATTTCCACGTCAACCTTGCCAATAGTAGCAAATGGAAAGTTTTTAGAGGTTTTTCTTGTTTGTTTTTCTTTTATTACCCTCAGAAAACTCCATGAATTTCTTAGAGGGGCAAACATTTGCCAAATGATTTATACCCCCACAACAGAAACAAACCCTCCTCTGAGAGCTGAATCCTCTACTATCAGAGGCTGCATGTCCTTGGACTGAATATGACAGGAAGGAGTAGTCTCCTCTCTCTGTCTAAGACGCCTGTCAATACGAACAGCTAGAGACATGGCAGATTCTAACGAGGCTGGTCTCTCATGAAAAGCAAATGCATCTTTCAATCTTTACAAAAGACCATGGCAAAATTGACTTTGGAGTGCAGCATCATTCCAACCAGTATCAGCTGCCCATCTTCGAAATTCTGAACAATATATCTCTGCGGACTGTTTACCCTGGCATAAAAGACGCAGTTTAGATTCAGTCAGAGCAATACGATCCGGGTCATCATATATCTGCCCCAGGGCTAAAAAAAATTCATCCACCGATCGGAGGGGCCGTGCCCCGACTGGCGGCGAAGGGGCCCAAGACTGATCGTTATCCCTGAACAGCGAGATGATGATCCCCACCCTCTACTCCTCATCACCAGAGGAATGGGGAAGTAGGTGAAAATGGAGTTTGCAAGCCTCTCTAAAGCGAACAAAATTCTCACTACCCCCGGAGAACGTATCCGGAAGCGAGATCTTAGGCTTGGAACAAACTCTATGAACGCCAGCAGAACCGGTCACCTGAAACTGAGACAGTTTTACGGAGATCTGCTTCCTCCAGCTAAAGACCCTGCATGCGGTCAATCAAGGCTGAAACCGGATCCATGCTTAAGACGGGTATGGCGGTTTATAATGTCATGGATGGTGTTGCAGAAAGCTGGAACTTATAAATAAACATCCGACTGGCTTGATCCCAAACTAAGGAGCATATGGGTGATCCCTATAAAATCCCTAGAGCTCTCCCTGACTGCTATGCCCATGCAAAGGTCTTTATGGTAGACGATTGCATGTCCACGTACCTCATACTATGTTACACCTGAAAACCCTATAATAGTGAGGGGACACGACCACCGGCTCCCTGCACTTAATACGGACAGAGTCAGGGTCACCTAGAATCAAGCCAGCAAGGAAACACAAATAAAGGAAACAGACTTATCTGAGGAATCAGCAGAAGCAGCATCTAGCAGTTAACACAATCCAAGAAGAAGTATAAACCGCAAAGTGAGGCAGAATAGGAGGGAATATAAAGGGAGACAATTAGTGTTTTACGTTTGAATTAGTGTAAATAGGTGATAGCTGGGAGAAGGAAAGGAGATGACAAAGTGAAACCAAAACAAAGAACTTCATGTAGGTAGAGAAGAACATCTAACAGACCTTCTCACAGAAGTGGCGGTGCCAACAGCATCTTAAAGTAAAACAACATCTTCGCTAAAACAAGTATACCAATTCAGTTTTGAGTATACTAATGGCATTTTTGCCGTAAAATGCTCTTGCAACTTTGTTGTAACTGAACGGTATCTTGCAGTAATACAATTCGTTTAAAAACTCATGCTATCTTTAATTAATACAATTCATTTAATAACACAGCTATATTAATGGCGCAATTGCAATGAGTTCACCAACATGGGTATATTGATGCACCTCAGCGTGCTGAAAACACAGTAAACTGAGGATTTTAGGGAAAAATTAGGCAATTGCTCAGCATTTGCAGCAGAATTTATGCTACTAGGGTGCTGGCAATAAGCCCACAAAATGTAGAAACGGGTGGCTGTCCATATGCAGAAAAAGTGAGTTTGTGGCAGGATAGAACTTGATCTATGGAAGTACACAACTGAGAGTAACTAGTCCCTCACTCTCTATGCTAAGCTTTTTCTAATAAAACCTTAAAAACTACCCAATTATATAGTCCTGTCTCTCCTATAGTATGTCACTAGAGCAGCTAGATTACTGGCTTGTGTCTTCTCTGCAACAGTTTTTTGGTAGACACAAGCTCTCAGGTCGAACATGAAACACAGAATGGTGTTCTACTGCATTATCAGCAGCAGGACATGCCAGAAATCTGCCCATGATTGGCTGATTAGTCTGATTGTCAACCTCTGAGTCAATGAGGACAAGTCCCTGTTCTCCTCCCAGGATCATGCGATCCTTCATCTTTTTCCTTCCTGTCGTTCTCCCCATTAATTTCTACAGTAAATTGGCCCTGGGCGCCGTTTAAACTCAATTCATCCAAAATTCTGCAAAACGCGGAAACTTCAGATTTATTTGGCAGACAAATTAATGTGAAATTTCGAACAAATCTTATTAGCATCGATTCACTCATCTCTAGTGCAGAGATAAATATGTGTCTAGGTTTTCCACGTACAATTCTTATTCTCCTCATCTACGGTGCTTCAATGTCTAGGTACTCACAAATAAACTGGAAGATTAGAAATAGATGCATCAACAATATACAATATATTCCCTCCTCATAAGTCCTTCTTCTTGCCCCAGAATAAAATGGGGGAAAACAGACAAATCTTCATAGGATAAAGAAGAAAAACCTACAGTGACCTCATCTGATTGTTCATCAAATCGACCAGCTTTTAATTAAACCTCCTGCTTGTGTCTTTCAAGGTTCTGTCAGGGCTGATGGCGTGGAGCGGAGACGTGATGGGAGCAGAGAGGGGTGGAGGAGGAGGGAGAAGAGTTGATGTAGAAGGCAGAAGGAACTGTCTGTAGGTTTAATGGATGCAAAGTGTTTCTTCGCGCTTGTCTCTCTGTGCCTCATTTGCTAAAGGTATTTCAATGTCTAGGCAGCAATTCAAGTGTTTTTAAATGGCTGACATTCACGGGGGGTAACGTGTTAGTTTCCACAGGCCTACGTCTGAGTACACATGTCAGCTTCCGATCGCCACACTCCGAATGCTCCCAGCCTGGTTTAGTCCTTATTCACAACCTCTCAGTTACAGCTGAGTACATTGGGATTTGATCTGTTGCGGCTTGGATCTCGCAGCTCACATCAGCGTAGCACATGCAGGGTGTAAAGAGCTGGGACGAGTCATGTTAAGAAATGCCCTCAGTGCTGAGATTGTAAGCTCTTGTGGTGCATTTCCAGGAGATACAGCTGTAAGGATGACACTATGTAATTGGATTCTCTTGGCAGAACCTGCATTTAATATTGTAAGATTTGGTCTTGTGGTTGTAAATGGGATTAACTACAGAGAGAGTAGAACATGACAACAGATAACGCCGCACAGGATGGCATTTTACTAGGTGCTTTAAATCCACTTTGATTCTTGTGCTTCTGTTATTTTCAGTATGGCCTACTGCATGAGTATTGCTAGGTCTCCCTGCCGGCACACTCAGTACTTAACAAGATCCAAACAGAAAGAGAGAAGAATTATAGGAATTTTGAAATACGTGTAAGGCTATCCAACATAGTAAATATGAAAGGCCAGTTAAGAACCGCAAAACAGGAGAGTATTGTTGTATTAACAAAAATATAGTATTGCTTTATGCAACAGCTCCATGCTAGGAGACCAGCATAAAGTAACAGTATACACCACAATGCTCACATGATTGCCCTTCCAAAAGATCATAATTTATAGTTAGATCATACTAGCAAAAAAAAATCTTATTCTCAGTTCTGCTTTTGACCAAATGTACAGCAGTTTTATTTGAACAGGGCAGCTATAGAGCGATATATAGTTACAAACCCTCATGGGGGGGAGGGGTAACAGTAACTGGTCTGTACTTCTAAAATGAAGGACAACCACGTTATTAAATTCAGAAATTTCTCTGTAAGAAAGGAAATATGAGTAAAATGTATATATGTAACTGTTTCTTAGTGTGAGGCTGTCTCTGTAACGTTGAGGGATAATCCCTCTATGACTGCGTTATTGCCAGCAATCGGGCTGTGGTTGTCGGCGGGGTTCATGGAGGTGTCCCCCTCTGACACTCGCAGCCCCATGGTCTGGTGTCCCTCCCGACAGGTTGGGATCCCGGTCCAGATGCTGGCATATGTAGGAGATCCCTACCGCGGTCATATATTTCGTTCAGTAAACATTCTGTTCAGCCAACATTTATGTAATAAATATGAACGGAACCATAGGGCATGTTTCCCTTAAGTAAAATGGCGGTTTTAGGTTGGCTTGACAGAACGCATGCACTCTACCTTTGCACTGTGACTCATACGATGATGCTAGTCTGGACATGTGCAATGAAGAGATGGAGACGCTCAATGAACGCGATGGTATATGCGGGCCCCATGGCTACCTAAGGTCGAATTTCTATGATCCCCATTCACCACATTGTCACTTTTCTAATTGATATAAAGTTTTGTATAGGTCTTATTCTACACAAAGGGATATTATCCCGAAGTTGTAGATCGTACGGCACTGGTCACTTTATGCACATGCACTTTGTTTATTTACTTGTATCAGATGTATGTAATCTAATTTGATTAGAAACCACACCTTGATTGGTGGGACACTTTTGAAATGCCTTTATATGTCTCCACTTTCACTGTTTCTATGCTTGAGGAAGGCTCTTGTGAGCCGAAACGTCGCAAGATTTGCCACATTATGGGTGAATAAAATCCTTTGTTTTCACCGCTATTCCAGAGCGCAGTCCTACTTCTTTTGCCTATATCTATCTATATATATATATATATATATATATGTATATATAGGAAATAGATGTTCGACTCACCTTTGGGAGCCCCACCTATATCCAGAAAGGGTGTGTCCAACCCTGCCCCGCCTGATGAGGTAGCCAATGCCCACCATATCTGAATGGAGAGATTGGCACACAAGCATGCTCAGCCCATAGAACTGAATGGAGAGAACTATTCCATTCATGCTCCACCTGGACGACAGGCCTAATGACAGGTTTGGGAGACAATGCTGATTCTTGACTTCCCTGGTGGTTGAGTGTTGCTAATAGTCCATCTGTATAGTCAAATGTCAGTGCCCATTCACCTCAGCATCAAGTAGCTGATGGACAGTCAGCTATAATCATGTGTGATTAGTGTTAATAGCAGTGACCCACCAGAGGAAGACAGGCCAAAGCATCATAATTACACACCAACTAGTGAGACAATCGTGGTGTTACGTACCTAGAGTTTTTCAAATTACAGGGGACGATAAGGATATTATGATTTTTTTCATGCCTCTTTCTTATGGAATATATATTGGCTAATTTAGTCTATGCTTATTCTTACTTTGGGTTGCTTTTTTAAAATTGATTGAATCCGAATATGTGACAGATGCCTTCGGTTTTAATCCATTTGATCACTGCCATTTTCAGAGAGTAGACTGGTGCAGCAGGCTGCTATCTGCAAAACAACAGAGTGGAGTCTAACTGATAGCATTAGATTAATAGTGACATAAATGCAAACGTTTCCCTAAGTGTAATGTAAAAACAACAGAAATGAATAATGTAGTAAAATAGACAACATCCATCTAATCCTTCCTCGTTTTAACAGGCGGCTGTTCAGGGTTGCTTCGCACTCTGCAGACATTTCTGAATGGGGCTGAGTTACCCGCAGGCACAGGAACCTCTGAAAGCCCATTCAAATGGAGAAATTCATTTTCACTCACAGGGATTTCTGCAACACGTGAAGGCACCCAGTACCGAAGAGTTGCAGCACAGTTCCCTTACTTTGCAGTTTTTGGCTACGACATATCTGCACCTTGGCCATCTGTCTTTAGCCTTACCCTTAAAGGGCATCTGTCAGCAGATTTGTACCTATGACACTGTCTGACCTGTTACATGTACGCTTGGCAGCTAAAGGCATCTGTGTTGGTCCCATGTTCATATGTGCCCGCACTGCTGAGAAAAATTATGTTTTAATATACCATATTTTTCGCCCCATAAGACGCACTCCGCCCTCCCCCCAAAGTGGGGGGAAAGTGCCCCTGCGTCTTAATGGGGCGAATGCTGGCAATTTACATCTCAGTCTGCGATGCTGCAGCATTGCAGCTTGCAATGTATTAGTAAGAAGGGAGGAGGGACCGCTTCATTCATAAAGTAGGCGGAGCTGGCACGTGACCTCCGTGAGTTACGGCCGCCCGGCCTGCCTGCTAGCTGCTAGTGGTTACTACAGGAGCGTGACATTTGTACCGGTAAGTACGGTACACATGGGGAGCGCATCATTATTCAGTTTAGATCTGATGATTAACACTACATATAATACAGTACATACTGAGCGGCGGGGACAGAGTACAGTGCCTGCACTGCCCCGCCGCTCTCCCTGCCTACTACAGCCCCTCCCTAGGAATCTGTGGATAAGATAATGATGGGGGGGTCTGGGGATGGCATTATTATGGGGGGATCTGTGGATGGGACTGTTATGGGGGGATCTGTGGATGACAGATATAGCAGTGTCATGCACAGATCCACCACCCCATAACAATGCTATCCACAGATTCCCCCATCATAATGCCTTGAAGAGATTCCCCCCCCACCATCATGATGCCATCCACAGATCCCCCCCACCATCATAATGCCATCCACAGCTCCCCCATAACAGTGCCATCCACAGATCCTCCACATAACAGTGCCATCCACAAATACCCCACCCCATAACAGTGCATCATCCACAGATCCCCCATAATAGTGTCATGCACAGACCGCCATTAGTTTAAACCCATCAAAAGCACACCTTTTGGTTAAAAAAATAGTTTTTCTTATTTTCCTCCTCAAAAACCTAGGTACGTCTTATGGGCGAAAAATACGGTCTGAAAATGAGCCTCTAGGAACAACAGGCAACTTGCCTTTACACTTAGAGGCTCTGCTCTCTCTGCAACTGCTGCTCTGCATTTTAATTGACAGGTCCTTACAGGACAGCACGTTTACACTGCCTGGCCCTGTCAAAGTGCAGAGGGTGCAGCATTTGCAAACAGAGTAACAGCAACGCCCCCATTGCTCTTGGAGGCTTATTTGCATACATTAAAATATCATTTTTCTCAGCAATTCGGGCACATATGGACATAGGACCAGCACAGATGCATTCAGCTGCCAAGTGCACGTGTAACAGGTCAGCCAGTTTCACAGTTGAAAGATACCCTTTAATACTTCTCCAAGATTTCTACACCGGTGCAGATGGTTTTGACTCTGTCACAGAGCATATCAAGGTAGAATGTATACTGATCACATATGACATTCATGTCACAATATGCTTGCTTCATGAATATATACACAGATATGGCCCAACAGAAAAGAATATTTGATACCGAAAAATGCAGGTAAAAAAAATATGTTATAACCAATATCATGTCCTGAGGAAGTCTATTCCACAAAATCACAGTTCTTACAGTAAAGAAGCTTTGACGCTTCCAGAGACTGAACTTTTTCCTCTCCAGTCGGAGGCAGTGCCCCCTTGTCTTTTGATGGCATTTAACATGGAACAGTTTTTCACCGTATTTTTTGTATGGTCCATTTATATATTTGTATAGGTTAATCATGTCCCCCCTTAGACGTCTCTTCTCAAGACTAAATAAATTCAATTATTTTCATCTTTCTTCATAACTAAGACCCTCCATGCCTTTTAACAGTTTAGTCGCTCTCCTCTGTACTTTTTCCAGCTGTAGTGCAGCCTTTCTATGGACTGGTGCCCAGAACTGAACTGCATATTCCAGATGAGGCCGCACCAACGCTTTGTAAAGTGGTAATATCACATCCCTGCCCCGCGAGTCCATGCCTCGTTTAATGGCTGACAATATCCTGGTGGCCTTAGAAGCAGCTGACTGACATTGTATACTGTTATTTAATCTACCATCTACAAGGACACCCAAATCCTTCTCTATAAGTGACTCTCCCAGTGTTACATCCCCTAGGACATATGATGCACGGAGATTATTACTACAAAGATGCAGAACTTTACATTTGTCCACATTGAATCTCATATGCCAAGTTGATGCCCAATCACTCAGAGTGTCCAAGTCAGCTTGTAGTTTATGGACATCTTCCATAGACTGTACAGTACTGCACAGCTTAGTGTCATCTACCTTTCCCTTTTGGTTTAAGGCATCCTGAGATGAATGGTGTGAGATACCCCACTTTTTATTTAAAAAAAAAAAACGGTTAGAGTAACACAAAAAGTTTTAGTTTTTTTTCCAAAGCTGCTCTTTCCATTTCATTCATCTAGAGATATCTCGAGCCAAGAGGAAAAGTAACTATTAGTTCCAAGTTCAGCTTCAGGTATGGACCTGGTAATTGACATTGTGCAATATCAGCGTGCAGATTTATCTGGTTCTCCAGTCAATTATTCCAGGTCTATTATAAAGGGGTTATCCAAGTTCATAATTTTTTATTTTCTTTTTTTAACTCTCCACTTGAAGGGATCTGTTGAGGGAGCATAGTTACCTGTTCCTAGCTCTGGGTGTCCACCACTGTCTTTACTGCATCTTGGTCCCTGCATGTAAACTTCTGGCGTGAACGGGAACAAGAGTGCCACTGCAGCTAATGACTGGATGTAACGTTGACATGTCCCCAAGTGGCATGTCACTGCTGGGACACATGCCATCTGGGATCACTGCTGAGAACAATCATGCTGGCTGTTTAGATGTGGGGACCAGAGAACAGTGAACAGTTGTGGACCCAAGGAGTCGAAGCACTGCCGAGCAGGTAAGAATGCTTCCTTCAAGAACCCTTTTAAGGGTTTTTGCAATGAGAGGGGGGATTCTGAAAAAAAGGTCTAGGTTTTTGGAGTTATAGCAAACCCTGTAGTGGCGATGGATACCAATTGGTTTTTAGACAGAAGATACTGAACATTAATGGTATTCACCTACCATTTTTTAAATATCTTCAATTCATGTACTTTTTACAGCAACCTTGCATAATATAACTCCCAGAAAGATGAGCCTTAACAAGCCATTGCCTGCTTTAGCATATTCTACATACAGTAGGTGGAAAAAATAATCCAGATCAACTTAAATCTATTCAAAAGTAAAAGAAAAAAAGGAAAAAAGAGAGAAAGCCAGAGTAAGACGAAAGCTCAGCGACCATCACTGAAAGAGGTTCGAACTAAACTGAAACAAATCTTACCTAAAGGAAAACGTGTTTCAATTGAAATCACAGTAGTTTCTTTTTTCTACTGTTTGAAAGAATTTTTATCTGTTATAAGGGATAATGCATCTCTTGTAATAGTCTTTTGGATTTTCATGTATAATGCCTGTGTACACCAGGTCAAAGGCTTCCGAATGTTGGCCTACTGAGTTATAAATTTAGCATGACCTGAGAAGGTGGCAACTCTTCTCAGTGAAAGCCTATTCATCCATACATCAGATGAAAGATGCCCATACTGCAGTAAGATTGTGGTGGTACAGGGCATTCCAAGGTTTGACTCTGACCAGGCATAATATCTGAATTAAATGAAAAGTTTTTTTTTTACATATACATTTTAGTAAACTGATTACTTTAACCCACTAACACCATAGGCACCTTTCATTCCTATTACCTACATTAAAGGGGGTATTCTGGATTCAGTAAATAAAGTTTTTTCTCTGTATCTTAAAAAATTCTACAATTTTCCAAAATACTTTCTATATCGATTAGGGATCGACCGAATATCGGTTTTATCGATATTATCGGCCGATATTAAGGATTTTGAACGTTATTGGTATCGGCATCTATCTATTTTGCCGATATACCGATAAGCGTATGGGGAACAAGGATCACGCTGCTGTCAGCGCTCTCCGTGTTCCCTCAGCAGCACAGGAGAGAAGGAAGCAGTGTCTCTCCCCCCTGTGCTACTGCCACCAATGAGAGGAGGGAGGACAAGAGGAGGGGGGGGGGGGCTGTGGCCACAGCGCCACCAATGAAGATTACTCTCTCATTTAATCATATACAGGAGGCGGGAGCTGCTGCAGAATCACATAGCCGGCTCCCGACCTCTATGAGCAGTAGCTGCAATCCACGGTAGTTAACCCCTCAGGTGTCGCGGATCGCAGCTACCGCTCATAGAGGTCGGGAGCTGGCTATGTGATTCTGCAGCCAGCTCCCGCCTCCTGTATATGAATTAATGAGAGACTTATCTTCACTGGTGGCACAGTGCGCCCCCCCAACACCAGTATCAGACCTTGGTGGCGCAGTGCGCCCCCCCCAAACCCAGTATTAATCATTGGTGGCACAGTGCGCCCCCCAAACCCAGTATTAATCATTGGTGGCGCAGTGCGCACCCCCACCGAAACCCAGTATTAATCATTGGTGGCAGTGGCCACAGGGTCTCCTCTCCCCTCCCTCCTCATTGGTGGTGCAGTGACAGTTCCGATTGGAGCCCCAGCAGTGCAATCACGAGGCTCCGATCGGTTACCATGGACGCTACTGAAGCCCTGGCTGCCATAGTCAGCTCCCTGCTGCCATGTGCACAAAGCACAGAGCAGCAGGGACAGTGTGAAGTCCTATTCACCCTGATGGATCTCTATCAGGGTGAATAGGACAAGGGTTCTAGTCCCTAAGGGGGCTAATAGTTAGTAAAAAAAAAAAAAAAAAAACACACCAAAATATTAATTTCTAAATGAAAAAGAAATATTTACAAAAAAATTAACTACACGTTAACAATAAACATTCATTTTCAGCAGATTTGAGTAGGAATTTATTTATTTTTTTCAAAAATGAAAATTTACTGAATATCGGTATAAATTATTGGCTATCGACCGGAAAGTTCACAGAATATAGGTATCGGCCCTAAAAAATCTATATCGGTCGATCCCTAATATCAATTGTCCATGCACTCATTCAATAGAAACCTTCCATTTTGTACTTTCAGGGTACGGTATATAAACCTCTGCTGGTCATGTGATGGTCAGACAGGTGCATGACTAATTACAGTTAGGTATAATGAGCTCAGCACCTGTGTGTCTAAGTGGGAGTAAAAAAATGAGGATTTCAATTGAATGAGGTTTTGGAAGGATCATGAAAAATTATACATAAAGTTGAGGGTAAAAATGTATAACTTTTTATTATACAATGAATGAGTGTTATTTGATAAAATCAGGAAACCCCTTTAATCGATAAATCATTTTATAAAATGTTTCTAAACTGGATATTTTTATGCTGATTGTCCTAAGGATAAACACTTTTGTTACTATACTAATGGAATGAAGCCAAAAAATCTCCAGATATATTTTCCATGTGGGATATTCTCTTCCTATTCCTGGCCCCAGATGACTCTAGTGGGTTTGCAGAACATTTGTCCGTGATTGATGCTGACATGAGAGGTTTTTAAGGTATAGCGTGTGTGTAGCGCTCAGTTAATTAATGGCTAATTGCCTTCTAATATAATTAATCCTTGAATTTTGAATAGTCAGTGGTCTTCAAAGATGGACCTATGTTAGACTGAGACTTCAGAGCTCTAAAAGACTGCCAAGGTGAATGCTTCCTCCTGGAAGGATTTAAACTGGAAAAATGCAAAAGATAACTGGTTTTCCAATACAATTAAATATATATTAATTATTTCTGTGAATTTTTATGATAGTATGAAATATTTTTTACACAATATTTCTAGTTTCAAATGAAATTATATATGTTGTATGATATAACTAACATTTTGGTAGAATTTGCCACATTGCATGATATTCATGAAATCTGGGTCTTTGCTTGTGCCATCCATAAGATGACATAATCCCATAATCATATGGTAAAGGAGTTTTCTTAGTGTCTCATACTGATGACCTATCCCTGGGATGTGATTGGTGAGCATCCAACGCATGGCAGCCCGCGATCAGCTGTTTGAAGAGGCTGGAGCACTCTGGTTAGCCCCATGGCCTCTTCCTAGGCCAGTGATGTCATGTTCATTGGTCACACAGCCTATGTGCAGGTTAGTCCCATTCAAGTGAATAGGGCTGAGCTGCGACACTAAGCACAGCCGCTGTACAATGGGCGGCACTGTGTTTGGTATGCTGCCTTGAGGTTGCGGCACACACCTCTTCAAACAGCTGACTGGTGCTGGGAGTCAGACTCCGACTGATCACATACTGATGATCTATCCTGAGAATAGGTCATCAGTATAAAATACTCAGAAAACCCATTTAATTTCCCCTGTTTATTTGTCCTGTATACATACTGTGCCATATACACATTTTACTCAACATTTTAAGTTTATATCAAATAAAGTTATTCATTCAGATCCATCCCAACCTTCTCCAAAAAATTTCTTTCAGCCAATTAACTCACAGTACAAGTTTTTTCCTAGTTAGTTAAAAGACAAACAACTAAACATAGGAAGTAATGTATACATGACCAAGAACAATTAAGACGTACTTTGAGCTGAGATTGCCTTTATGCAATGAGTGACACATAGGCGTGCGGGTGTTCACACACACAAAGCAAGATTCTGTGCAATGACACTCCACCTGCCTCTTGTTGCAAGGAGCCAAATCTCGAAGCTGAAGAGATGCAGGTGCTTGGGAACATCCTAAGGAGAGAGCCGTCAGCTCAATACGCTTGCTCATTTGGAACCAATTATGCGTTGCAGTTGTATTACTTTTTAATGAGATTTATTGCACCGTATGGAGATTACTGGCCCACGTGTAAATCATTTAATGGAACGGCAGCATGTGTGTGAGTCTCCTGGGAGACACCATCTCTTTGCAGAAACAGAATACTGATAAAAAGGCATGCACCTCTGAGAAATAACACTACCTGCTCTGGGGTCCACCAGACCTATCAATCACAGTCAATAGCTCCACACTTTCCCCAGTCTCACAGGTCTGCTGCCTTGGGATAAAACTGGATTTGGTCTGTCATACTGCACATCCAAGACCTTACCAACTCCTGCTTCCTCCAACTCAAAAACATTTCTCAGATCTGCACTTTCCTCAACCCTGAATCAATACAAAAATGCTAGTGAATGTCCTCATCATCTCCCACTTAGACTACTGCAACATTCTTCATAGCAGCCTCCCATCTAACACTCTTGTGCCCTCCCAATGAATCCTCAATTCTCTTGCTCGGCTATTTACTTTGCCCCTTATTTCTAGTATTGAGCGAACTCGAACTGTAAAGTTTGGGTCCGTACCGAAATTTACGATTTTTGGAAACCGGAGCCGAACTTTGCCGTAAAAGTTTGGGTTCGAGTTCAGGCATTTAATTAAGATTGTTGAAAGGCGCAGGGCAGCCAATCAGCAAGCTTTTAAGCTGTGTGCCTTTAGAAGCCATCACAGCCATGCCTGGCATGGCTGTGATTGGCCGGTGCATCATGTGACCCAGCCTCTGAAACTCCAGTCTCTCCAGCATGTGCAAGGTGGAGTTCCACCCTGTGGGCACGTCGCATATGAGGCGGTAAGCAGGAAGGCGGAAGTTACGCTGCAGCGCAGACAGTCCTGCATGCACAACTTTTGTCTCCGCTCCAAAATCATCTTCTGGTACGGCGCAGGCACGAGATTTGGAACGCAGACAGGGCCAGCCGAAGGAGGAGAGCGCGCGCTGGCCCTGTCAATCAACAGGAGGAGGGAGCATTTTATTGAAAGGAGGATGCGGCGGCTACCAGCAAGCAACCGCCCTACTTGCTGATAGAGAGGTAATTAACATATTATAAAAGTGCGGTTTTTAAAGAAACTAAGCCACAGAAAAATGTAAGAGCACTATATATTGAATAATCGCACTATAAGGATTTTAATTAGCCCAAAAATGAAAAATGACTTTTGGGGGGTGACAGAAGCCCTTTAAGGGGAAACATGTAAATGTGTTGGAATGGCCTAGTCACAGCCCAGATCTCAATCCAATAGAAAATCTGTGGTCAAACTTAAAGGGAACCTGTCACCTGGATTTTGGGTATAGAGCTCAGGACATGGGTTGCTAGATGGCCGCTAGCACATCCGCAATACCCAGTCCCCATAGCTCTGTGTGCTTTTATTGTGTATAAAAAACGATTTGATACATATGCAAATTAACCGGAGATGAGTCAGAACTTGAAAATATGACTCTTCTCTGGTCACACAAGTAAGATATGACTCTTTTATGTTAATTTGCATATGTATCAAATCGTTTTTTTTTTCACAATAAAAGCACACAGAGCTATGGGGACTGGATATTGCGGTTGTGCTAGTGGGCATCTAGCAACCCATGTCCTCAGCTCTATACACAAAATCCCGGTGACAGGTTCCCTTTAAGCTACTTTCACACCTGCATTTAGGTGCAGATCTGTCTTGTATCTGCACAGACGGATCCGCACCTATAATGCAAACACTTGTATCCGTTCAGAACGGATCCGTTTGCATTACAATGAACAATTTTTTTTTCATGATAATGCAAACGGATCAGTTTTGACTTACATTGAAAGTCAATGGGAGGCGGATCCGTTTTCAATTACACCATATTGTGTCAGTAAAAACGGATCCGTCCCCATTGACTTAGGCCTCTTTCACACTACAGTATGTTGCATTCAGTGTTTTGCGTTCCGTTTTTCACGGATCCGTTGTTCCGTTTTTTGCTTCCGTTGTGGTTCCGTTTCCGTTCCGTTGTTCCGTTCCGTTTTTCCGTATGGCAAATACAGTATACAGTAATTTCATATTAAAAATTGGGCTGGGCATAACATTTTCAATTGATGGTTCCGCAAAAAACGGAACGGATACGGAAGACATACGGATGCATTTCCGTATGTGTTCCGTTTTTTTTGCGGCCCCATTGACTTGAATGGAGCCACGGACTGTGATTCTCAGCCAAATATAGGACATGTTCTATCTTTTCAACGGAACGGAAAAACGGAAATACGGAAACGGAATGCATACGGAACACATTCCGTTTTTTTGCGGAACCATTGAAATGAATGGTTCCGTATACGGACCGTATACGGAACGCAAAAAACGGACCGTATACGGAAAGCAAAAAACTGTAGTGTGAAAGAGGCCTTACATTGTAGGTCAGGATGGATCCGTTTGGCTCAGTTTCGCTGCAAGCAGCGTTTTGGTGTCCGCCTCCAGAGCGGAATGGAGGCTGAACAGAGCCAAACTGATGCATTCTGAGCGGATCCTTATCCATTCAGAATGCATTGGGGCTGAACTGATCCATTTGGGGCCGCTTGTGAGAGCCCTGAAACGGATCTCACAGGCGGACCCAGAAACGCCAGTGTGAAAGTAGCCTTAAAGATTGCTGTTCACAAGCGCAAACCATCCAACTTGAAGGAGCTGGAGAAGTTTTGCAAGGAGGAATGGGCAAAAATCCCACTGGTAAGATGTGCCAAGCTCATAGAGACTTATCCAAAGTGACTTGGAGCTGTGATTGCCACAAAAGGTGGCTCTACAAAGTATTGACTTTAGGGGGGTGAATAGTTATGTACATTGACTTTTTTTTATTTTGTCCTGTTTGTTGTTTGATTCACAATAAAAAATAAATAAATAAACATCTTCAAAGTTGTGGGCATGTTCTGTAAATTAACTGATGCAAATCCTCAAACAATCCATGTTAATTCCAGGTTGTGAGGCACCAAAACACGAAAGAAGTCAATGGGGGTGAATACTTTTGCAAGGCACTGTAAGTACAAGTAAAATAAACTTCCCTATGCTTGTGGTACTCAACTCTTAGAAGAGCTGTGATGAAACTCTGTATATGTGACCTGATGTACTCTGCTCCATATTGTCACCATATTGCTTTCAGAAGTGACACAACAACAAGCCAAAAATATGGAAGATCCGTAATCTCTAGGGTAAGCCCACAGCTTCCTCCAATTTCATTTTTCATTAATCTTTCCCACTCTTGACCTAACACCTATAAATTACATATCCTGAGATTGGAAATTACACTTTTTTTTGTACAGCAGCTACGAGGTCTGTGAGGGGTCTTTCGGGTGACATTTGTAGTTAAAGATTAGCTTCGCCAATGTGTAGATCTTTTACAGTACATGAGTGAAAATAATTTGTAGATTTAGACTGAAGTAGAAATGCACAGCACAGCAAATCTTCTCCATCTGTTTGTCCTTGTCAGCAAAGATATGACCAGCTCCACAACAACTGCCAACCTGTTTCATCTCTATGCTAATTGTACCCAAATTCACTCACCCCCCTCCCCTGACCCGTCACCCATTGCTCAACCAGCGTAGCATACTGTCTTTCATCCATCTCTGACAAAACAAAATGCAGGAAACCAAAGATCGTTTATCCAGCCATATCAGGAAAGTAGACCTGGAGGGGAAAACAATGCATATGCCTCGGGTGTAGAGTGAATGTATATTTGTATGTTATGTATTCAGCGCCATCTCGCTACAGCCCGTGCTTAACCCACGTCCCTATGAGTGCTTGGTTGAATGCGTTATAAGTAGTTGCCATAGCAACATTTTGTGGACTTTGTCAGGCTGAATGCTGATACATTTCGCACCGTAGTATTGTTACATTACTCTAGAGAAGAATTCCTTCACTAGTTTTCTCACCGTGGAGGAATAAACATATTCCCAACAAGTTGTTTTATGTGCATTCCCACAGATGCAGTGCAAGTAAACGGGCTGAATTCTTAGAAACGCAGTGGAATTTTTTTTACATTAAAATAAGCCAGTATGATACAGTTTGTTTGGTGGTTACAAAGGACTGTTTGGTGGCCAGAGTCCAGCACATTCATGGAGAAAAATGGATTTGGTGTAGTTGAGAGTAAAATATAAAATACTGAAGGGCTGGGAAAGTATGAAAAAGAACTAGCCAGGCACAATGCTACTAATTTCCATTTGCCAATGAGTACATATAATTAGTAGTGTTGGTCGAGCCAAAGTGCTCAGGTGCTCGAGTAGAACACTTCCCAATGCTCGGGTGCTCTATAGAGCACCCAAGCACAATGGAAGTCAATAGGAGACCTGAGCATTAAACCAGGCACCCCCTGCTCTGAAGAGGGGAGGGTGTCGGGACTCTAGTTCAGCTTAGGAGTCCCTGCTCTGACTCCATATATAGCTATGTCCATATATGGAGTCAGTGATTTGGGACACCCAATGTATTCAAATCTAATTTAGCCTCTATTTCTGAAAAGTTTCTGGCGGGATTTGAACTCACAACTAGAGTTGAGCGAACACCTGGATGTTCGGGTTCGAGAAGTTCGGCCGAACATCCCGGAAATGTTCGGGTTCGGGATCCGAACCCGATCCGAACTTCGTCCCGAACCCGAACCCCATTGAAGTCAATGGGGACCCGAACTTTTCGGCACTAAAAAGGCTGTAAAACAGCCCAGGAAAGAGCTAGAGGGCTGCAAAAGGCAGCAACATGTAGGTAAATCCCCTGCAAACAAATGTGGATAGGGAAATGAATTAAAATAAAAATTAAATAAATAAAAATTAACCAAAATCAATTGGAGAGAGGTTCCATAGCAGAGAATCTGGCTTCCCGTCACCCACCACTGGAACAGTCCATTCTCAGATATTTAGGCCCCGGCACCCAGGCAGAGGAGAGAGGTCCCGTAACAGAGAATCTGTCTTCATGTCAGCAGAGAATTAGTCTGCATGTCATAGCAGAGAATGAGGCTTCACGTCAGCCACCACTGCAACAGTCCATTGGCATATATTTAGGCCCAGCACACACACAGGCAGAGGAGAGAGGTCCCGTAACAGAGAATCTGGCTTCATGTCAGCAGAGAATCAGTCTGCATGTCATAGCAGAGAATCAGGCTTCACGTCAGCCACCACTGCAACAGTCCATTGTCATAAATTTAGGCCCAGCACCCAGGCAGAGGAGAGAGGTCCCGTAACAGAGAATCTGGCTTCATGTCAGCAGAGAATCAGTCTTCATATCATAGCAGAGAATCAGGCTTCACGTCACCCACCACTGTAAGAGTCAATTTTCATAAATTTAGGCCCAGAACCCAGGCAGAGGAGAAAGGTCCCGTAACAGACAATCTGGCTTCATGTCAGCAGAGAATCAGTCTTCATATCATAGCAGAGAATCAGGCTTCACGTCACCCACCACTGTAAGAGTCAATTTTCATAAATTTAGGCCCAGAACCCAGGCAGAGGAGAAAGGTCCCGTAACAGACAATCTGGCTTCATGTCAGCAGAGAATCAGTCTTCATATCATAGCAGAGAATCAGGCTTCACGTCACCCACCACTGTAAGAGTCAATTTTCATAAATTTAGGCCCAGAACCCAGGCAGAGGAGAAAGGTCCCGTAACAGACAATCTGGCTTCATGTCAGCAGAGAATCAGTCTTCATATCATAGCAGAGAATCAGGCTTCACGTCACCCACCACTGTAAGAGTCAATTTTCATAAATTTAGGCCCAGAACCCAGGCAGAGGAGAAAGGTCCCGTAACAGACAATCTGGCTTCATGTCAGCAGAGAATCAGTCTTCATATCATAGCAGAGAATCAGGCTTCACGTCACCCACCACTGTAAGAGTCAATTTTCATAAATTTAGGCCCAGAACCCAGGTAGAGGAGAAAGGTCCCGTAACAGACAATCTGGCTTCATGACAGCAGAGAATCAGTCTGCATGTCATAGCAGAGAATCAGGCTTCACGTCAGCCACCACTGCAACAGTCCATTGTCATAAATTTAGGCCCAGCACCCAGGCAGAGGAGAGAGGTCCCGTAACAGAGGATCTGGCTTCATGTCAGCAGAGAATCAGTCTGCATGTCATAGCAGAGAATGAGGCTTCACGTCAGCCACCACTGCAACAGTCCATTGGCATATATTTAGGCCCAGCACACACACAGGCAGAGGAGAGAGGTCCCGTAACAGACAATCTGGCTTCATGTCAGCAGAGAATTAGTCTGCATGTCATAGCAGAGAATGAGGCTTCACGTCACCCACCACTGCAACAGTCCATTGGCATATATTCAGGCCCAGCACCCAGGCAGAGGAGAGAGGTCCCGTAACAGAGGATCTGGCTTCATGTCAGCAGAGAATCAGTCTGCATGTCATAGCAGAGAATCAGGCTTCACGTCAGCCACCACTGCAACAGTCCATTGTCATAAATTTAGGCCCAGCACCCAGGCAGAGGAGAGAGGTCCCGTAACAGAGGATCTGGCTTCATG
Source organism: Bufo gargarizans (assembly GCF_014858855.1). Taxonomy (NCBI): domain Eukaryota; kingdom Metazoa; phylum Chordata; class Amphibia; order Anura; family Bufonidae; genus Bufo; species Bufo gargarizans. The sequence goes on along the minus strand of NC_058082.1, from coordinate 298,772,923 downwards.
TCAGCAGAGAATCAGTCTGCATGTCATAGCAGAGAATCAGGCTTCACGTCAGCCACCACTGCAACAGTCCATTGTCATAAATTTAGGCCCAGCACCCAGGCAGAGGAGAGAGGTCCCGTAACAGACAATCTGGCTTCATGTCAGCAGAGAATTAGTCTGCATGTCATAGCAGAGAATCAGGCTTCATGTCAGCCACCACTGCAACAGTCCATTGGCATATATTTAGGCCTAGCACACAGGCAGAGGAGAGGTTCATTCAACTTTGGGTAGCATCGCAATATAATGGTAAAATGAAAATAAAAATAGGATTGAATGAGGAAGTGCCCTGGAGTCCAATAATATATGGTTATGGGGAGGTAGTTAATGTCTAATCTGGACAAGGGACGGACAGGTCCTGTGGGATCCATGCCTGGTTCATTTTTATGAACGTCAGCTTGTCCACATTGGCTGTAGACAGGCGGCTGCGTTTGTCTGTAATGACGCCCCCTGCCGTGCTGAATACACGTTCAGACAAAACGCTGGCTGCCGGGCAGGCCAGCACCTCCAAGGCATAAAAGGCTAGCTCTGGCCACGTGGACAATTTAGAGACCCAGAAGTTGAATGGGGCCGAACCATCAGTCAGTACGTGGAGGGGTGTGCACACGTACTGTTCCACCATGTTAGTGAAATGTTGCCTCCTGCTAACACGTTGCGTATCAGGTGGTGGTGCAGTTAGCTGTGGCGTGTTGACAAAAGTTTTCCACATCTCTGCCATGCTAACCCTGCCCTCAGAGGAGCTGGCCGTGACACAGCTGCCTTGGCGACCTCTTGCTCCTCCTCTGCCTTGGCCTTGGGCTTCCACTTGTTCCCCTGTGACATTTGGGAATGCTCTCAGTAGCGCGTCTACCAACGTGCGCTTGTACTCGCGCATCTTCCTATCACGCTCCAGTGCAGGAAGTAAGGTGGGCACATTGTCTTTGTAGCGTGGATCCAGCAGGGTGGCAACCCAGTAGTCCGCACAGGTTAAAATGTGGGCAACTCTGCTGTCGTTGCGCAGGCACTGCAGCATGTAGTCGCTCATGTGTGCCAGGCTGCCCAGGGGTAAGGACAAGCTGTCCTCTGTGGGAGGCGTATCGTCATCGTCCTGCCTTTCCCCCCAGCCACGCACCAGTGATGGACCCGAGCTGCGTTGGGTGCCACCCCGCTGTGACCATGCTTCATCCTCATCCTCCTCCACCTCCTCCTCATCCTCGTCCTCCTCGTCCTCCAGTAGTGGGCCCTGGCTGGCCACATTTGTACCTGGCCTCTGCTGTTGCAAAAAACCTCCCTCTGAGTCACTTCGAAGAGACTGGCCTGAAAGTGCTAAAAATGACCCCTCTTCCTCATCCTCCTCCTCCTCCTCCTGGGCCACCTCCTGTTCCATCATCGCCCTAAGTGTTTTCTCAAGGAGACATAGAAGTGGTATTGTAACGCTGATAACGGTGTCATCGCCACTGGCCATGTTGGTGGAGTACTCGAAACAGCCCAACAGGGCACACAGGTCTCGCATGGAGGCCCAGTCATTGGTGGTGAAGTGGTGCTGTTCTGTAGTGCGACTGACCCGTGCGTGCTGCAGCTGAAACTCCACTATGGCCTGCTGCTGCTCGCACAGTCTGTCCAGCATGTGCAAGGTGGAGTTCCACCTGGTGGGCACGTCGCATATGAGGCGGTGAGCGGGAAGGCCGAAGTTACGCTGTAGCGCAGACAGGCGAGCAGCGGCAGGATGTGAACGCCGGAAGCGCGAACAGACGGCCCGCACTTTATGCAGCAGCTCTGACATGTCGGGGTAGTTGTGAATGAACTTCTGCACCACCAAATTCAGCACATGCGCCAAGCAAGGGATGTGCGTCAAATTGGCTAGTCCCAGAGCTGCAACGAGATTTCGCCCATTATCACACACCACCAGGCCGGGCTTGAGGCTCACCGGCAGCAACCACTCGTCGGTCTGTTGTTCAATACCCCGCCACAACTCCTGTGCGGTGTGGGGCCTGTCCCCCAAACATATGAGTTTCAGAATGGCCTGCTGACGTTTACCCCGGGCTGTGCTGAAGTTGGTGGTGAAGGTGTGTGGCTGACTGGATGAGCAGGTGGAAGAAGAGGAGGAGGAAGCCGAGAAGGAGGAGGTGGCAACAGGAGGCAAAGAATGTTGCCCTGCGATCCTTGGCGGCGGCAGGACGTGCGCCAAACAGCTCTCCGCCTGGGGCCCAGCTGCCACTACATTTACCCAGTGTGCAGTTAGGGAGATATAGCGTCCCTGGCCATGCTTACTGGTCCACGTATCTGTGGTTAGGTGGACCTTGCTACAGATGGCGTTGCGCAGTGCACACTTGATTTTATCGGATACTTGGTTGTGCAGGGAAGGCACGGCTCTCTTGGAGAAGTAGTGCCGGCTGGGAACAACATACTGTGGGACAGCAAGCGACATGAGCTGTTTGAAGCTGTCTGTGTCCACCAGCCTAAATGACAGCATTTCATAGGCCAGTAGTTTAGAAATGCTGGCATTCAGGGCCAGGGATCGAGGGTGGCTAGGTGGGAATTTACGCTTTCTATCAAATGTTTGTGAGATGGAGAGCTGAACGCTGGCGTGTGACATGGTTGAGACGCTTGGTGACGGAGGTGGTGGTGGTGGTGTTGGTGGTACATCCCCTGTTTGCTGGGCGGCAGGTGCCAACGTTCCTCCAGAGGCGGAGGAAGAGGCCGAGGCGGCAGCAGCAGAATAGGCCGAGGCGGCAGCAGCAGAAGAGGTAGCAGGGGGAGCCTGAGTGACTTCCTTGGTTTTAAGGTGTTTACTCCACTGCAGTTCATGCTTTGCATGCAGGTGCCTGGTCATGCAGGTTGTGCTCAGGTTCAGAACGTTAATGCCTCGCTTCAGGCTCTGATGGCACAGCGTGCAAACCACTCGGGTCTTGTCGTCAGCACATTGTTTGAAGAAGTGCCATGCCAGGGAACTCCTTGAAGCTGCCTTTGGGGTGCTCGGTCCCAGATGGCGGCGGTCAGTAGCAGGCGGAGTCTCTTGGCGGCGGGTGTTCTGCTTTTGCCCACTGCTCCCTCTTTTGCTACGCTGTTGGCTCGGTCTCACCACTGCCTCTTCCTCCGAACTGTGAAAGTCAGTGGCACGACCTTCATTCCATGTGGGGTCTAGGACCTCATCGTCCCCTGCATCGTCTTCCACCCAGTCTTGATCCCTGACCTCCTGTTCAGTCTGCACACTGCAGAAAGACGCAGCAGTTGGCACCTGTGTTTCGTCATCATCAGAGACATGCTGAGGTGGTATTCCCATGTCCTCATCATCAGGAAACATAAGTGGTTGTGCGTCAGTGCATTCTATGTCTTTCACCGCTGGGGAAGGGCTAGGTGGATGCCCTTGGGAAACCCTGCCAGCGGAGTCTTCAAACAGCATAAGAGACTGCTGCATAACTTGAGGCTGAGACAGTTTCCCTGGTATGCATGGGGGTGATGTGACAGACTGATGGGGTTGGTTTTCAGGCGCCATCTGTGCGCTTTCTGCAGAAGACTGGGTGGGAGATAATGTGAACGTGCTGGATCCACTGTCGGCCACCCAATTGACTAATGCCTGTACCTGCTCAGGCCTTACCATCCTTAGAACGGCATTGGGCCCCACCATATATCGCTGTAAATTCTGGCGGCTACTGGGACCTGAGGTAGTTGGTACACTAGGACGTGTGGATGTGGCAGAACGGCCACGTCCTCTCCCAGCACCAGAGGGTCCACTAACACCACCACGACCATGTCCACGTCCGCGTCCCTTACTAGATGTTTTTCTCATTGTTATGGTTCACCACAACAACAAATATATTATTTGGCCCAATGTATTGTATTCAAATTCAGCGGGATATAAATTTGAGGCCTAGTATTTAGGCGCTGGGTGACCGGTATGGATTTAGTGACAGAATTAGACTTGGAAATGCACAGAAGCGTGTGTGTGAAGTTATTCTGAATGACCCAATGTGCACCTTGAATATTATATACCCTTTTTGGGATAGATTTCAAATAGCTCTGATATAGCAGGAACCACTAAATTATGAAATTGCTAAATTGGGAATTGTACTTCAACCCAGAACAAAAAATGTGCTTTGACGGGCACTAAATAACTTTCCCAGCTACAACAGGACAGCGGTAACGAGAGATTTAGAGGGATTTAAATTTGAGGCCTAGTATTTAGGCGCTGGGTGACAGGTATGGGTTTAGTGACAGAATTAGACTTGGAAATACACAGTAGCGGGTGTGTGTGAAGTTATTCTGAATGACCCAATGTGCACCTTCAATATTATATACCCTTTTTGGGATAGATTTCAAATAGCTCTGATATAGCAGGAACCACTAAATTATGAAATTGCTAAATTGGGAATTGTACTTCAACCCAGAACAAAAAATGTGCTTTGACGGACACTAAATAACTTTCCCAGCTACAACAGGACAGCGGTAACGAGAGATTTAGAGGGATTTAAATTTGAGGCCTAGTATTTAGGCGCTGGGTGACAGGTATGGGTTTAGTGACAGAATTAGACTTGGAAATGCACAGAAGCGTGTGTGTGAAGTTATTCTGAATGACCCTATGTGCACCTTCAATATTATATACCCTTTTAGGGATAGATTTCAAATAGCTCTGATATAGCAGAAACCACTAAATTATGAAATTGCTAAATTGGGAATTGTACTTCAACCCAGAACAAAAAATGTGCTTTGACGGACACTAAATATCTTGCCCAGCAACAACAGTACAGCGGTGGGTAACGAGAGATTTAGAGGGATTTAAATTTGAGGCCTAGTATTTAGGCGCTGGGTCACCGGTATGGATTTAGTGACAGAATTAGACTTGGAAATGCACAGAAGCGTGTGTGTGAAGTTATTCTGAATGACCCTATGTGCACCTTCAATATTATATACCCTTTTAGGGATAGATTTCAAATAGCTCTGATATAGCAGAAACCACTAAATTATGAAATTGCTAAATTGGGAATTGTACTTCAACCCAGAACAAAAAATGTGCTTTGACGGACACTAAATATCTTGCCCAGCAACAACAGTACAGCGGTGGGTAACGAGAGATTTAGAGGGATTTAAATTTGAGGCCTAGTATTTAGGCGCTGGGTCACCGGTATGGATTTAGTGACAGAATTAGACTTGGAAATGCACAGAAGCGTGTGTGTGAAGTTATTCTGAATGACCCTATGTGCACCTTCAATATTATATACCCTTTTAGGGATAGATTTCAAATAGCTCTGATATAGCAGAAACCACTAAATTATGAAATTGCTAAATTGGGAATTGTACTTCAACCCAGAACAAAAAATGTGCTTTGACGGACACTAAATATCTTGCCCAGCAACAACAGTACAGCGGTGGGTAACGAGAGATTTAGAGGGATTTAAATTTGAGGCCTAGTATTTAGGCGCTGGGTCACCGGTATGGATTTAGTGACAGAATTAGACTTGGAAATGCACAGAAGCGTGTGTGTGAAGTTATTCTGAATGACCCTATGTGCACCTTCAATATTATATACCCTTTTAGGGATAGATTTCAAATAGCTCTGATATAGCAGAAACCACTAAATTATGAAATTGCTAAATTGGGAATTGTACTTCAACCCAGAACAAAAAATGTGCTTTGACGGACACTAAATATCTTGCCCAGCAACAACAGTACAGCGGTGGGTAACGAGAGATTTAGAGGGATTTAAATTTGAGGCCTAGTATTTAGGCGCTGGGTCACCGGTATGGATTTAGTGACAGAATTAGACTTGGAAATGCACAGAAGCGTGTGTGTGAAGTTATTCTGAATGACCCTATGTGCACCTTCAATATTATATACCCTTTTAGGGATAGATTTCAAATAGCTCTGATATAGCAGAAACCACTAAATTATGAAATTGCTAAATTGGGAATTGTACTTCAACCCAGAACAAAAAATGTGCTTTGACGGACACTAAATATCTTGCCCAGCAACAACAGTACAGCGGTGGGTAACGAGAGATTTAGAGGGATTTAAATTTGAGGCCTAGTATTTAGGCGCTGGGTCACCGGTATGGATTTAGTGACAGAATTAGACTTGGAAATGCACAGAAGCGTGTGTGTGAAGTTATTCTGAATGACCCTATGTGCACCTTCAATATTATATACCCTTTTAGGGATAGATTTCAAATAGCTCTGATATAGCAGAAACCACTAAATTATGAAATTGCTAAATTGGGAATTGTACTTCAACCCAGAACAAAAAATGTGCTTTGACGGACACTAAATATCTTGCCCAGCAACAACAGTACAGCGGTGGGTAACGAGAGATTTAGAGGGATTTAAATTTGAGGCCTAGTATTTAGGCGCTGGGTCACCGGTATGGATTTAGTGACAGAATTAGACTTGGAAATGCACAGAAGCGTGTGTGTGAAGTTATTCTGAATGACCCTATGTGCACCTTCAATATTATATACCCTTTTAGGGATAGATTTCAAATAGCTCTGATATAGCAGAAACCACTAAATTATGAAATTGCTAAATTGGGAATTGTACTTCAACCCAGAACAAAAAATGTGCTTTGACGGACACTAAATATCTTGCCCAGCAACAACAGTACAGCGGTGGGTAACGAGAGATTTAGAGGGATTTAAATTTGAGGCCTAGTATTTAGGCGCTGGGTCACCGGTATGGATTTAGTGACAGAATTAGACTTGGAAATGCACAGAAGCGTGTGTGTGAAGTTATTCTGAATGACCCTATGTGCACCTTCAATATTATATACCCTTTTAGGGATAGATTTCAAATAGCTCTGATATAGCAGAAACCACTAAATTATGAAATTGCTAAATTGGGAATTGTACTTCAACCCAGAACAAAAAATGTGCTTTGACGGACACTAAATATCTTGCCCAGCAACAACAGTACAGCGGTAACGAGAGATTTAGAGGGATTTAAATTTGAGGCCTAGTATTTAGGCGCTGGGTGACAGGTATGGGTTTAGTGACAGAATTAGACTTGGAAATACACAGTAGCGGGTGTGTGTGAAGTTATTCTGAATGACCCAATGTGCACCTTCAATATTATATACCCTTTTAGGGATAGATTCCAAATAGCTCTGATATAGCAGGAACCACTAAATTATGAAATTGCTAAATTGGGAATTGTACTTCAACCCAGAACAAAAAATGTGCTTTGACGGACACTAAATATCTTGCCCAGCAACAACAGTACAGCGGTAACGAGAGATTTAGAGGGATTTAAATTTGAGGCCTAGTATTTAGGCGCTGGGTGACAGGTATGGGTTTAGTGACAGAATTAGACTTGGAAATACACAGTAGCGGGTGTGTGTGAAGTTATTCTGAATCACCCAATGTGCACCTTCAATATTATATACCCTTTTAGGGATAGATTCCAAATAGCTCTGATATAGCAGGAACCACTAAATTATGAAATTGCTAAATTGGGAATTGTACTTCAACCCAGAACAAAAAATGTGCTTTGACGGACACTAAATATCTTGCCCAGCAACAACAGTACAGCGGTGGGTAACGAGAGATTTAGAGGGAATTAAATTTGAGGCCTAGTATTTAGGCGCTGGGTGACAGGTATGGGTTTAGTGACAGAATTAGACTTGGAAATACACAGTAGCGGGTGTGTGTGAAGTTATTCTGAATGACCCAATGTGCACCTTCAATATTATATACCCTTTTTGGGATAGATTTCAAATAGCTCTGATATAGCAGGAACCACTAAATTATGAAATTGCTAAATTGGGAATTGTATTTCAACCCAGAACAAGAAATGTGCTTGAACGGACACTAAATAACTCGCCCAGCTACAGCACTAGGGACAGATTTAGCTGGATATAAATTTGAGGCCTAGTATTTAGGCGCTGGGTGACCGGTATGGATTTAGTGACAGAATTAGACTGGGATATGGCCAAAAAATAAACAGACTATTGCTGGTTAAATGCACTTGGTGTGACAGCTTCACCCTGATGTAGGCTTTAGCCAAAAAACAACCACACCATTGAGGGTTAAATGCACTTGGTGACAGGCGCAGCTTGCCCCTGATTTTGTATATGGCCAAAAAATGAACAGACTATTGCTGGTTAAATGCACTTGGTGTGACAGCTTCACCCTGATGTAGGCTTTAGCCAAAAAACAACCACACCATTGAGGGTTAAATGCACTTGGTGACAGGCGCAGCTTGCCCCTGATTTTGTATATGGCCAAAAAATGAACAGACTATTGCTGGTTAAATGCACTTGGTGTCACAGCTTCACCCTGATGTAGGCTTTAGCCAAAAAACAACCACACCATTGAGGGTTAAATGCACTTGGTGACAGGCGCAGCTTGCCCCTGATTTTGTATATGGCCAAAAAATGAACAGACTATTGCTGGTTAAATGCACTTGGTGTGACAGCTTCACCCTGATGTAGGCTTTAGCCAAAAAACAACCACACCATTGAGGGTTAAATGCACTTGGTCGCAGCTTGTGCTGGCGCACCACAAGACACAAAATGGCCGCCGATCACCCCAGAAAAATGAGACTGACAAACGGTCTGTGCAGCCTAAAAACAGTGAGCAATTGAGGATCAGCAGCTCAATGATCCACAGCTGCAGATCGATCAGTTAATCAAGTCCTTTGGAGGAGTTAATCTGCCTAATCTCGCCCTACTGTCGCAGCCGCAACCTCTCCCTACGCTAATCAGAGCAGAGTGACGGGCGGCGCTATGTGACTCTAGCTTAAATAGAGGCTGGGTCACATGGTGCTCTGGCCAATCACAGCCATGCCAATAGTAGGCATGGCTGTGATGGCCTCTTGGGGCAAGTAGTATGACGCTTGTTGATTGGCTGCTTTGCAGCCTTTCAAAAAGCGCCAAGAAAGCGTCACAAAAGCGCCAAGAAAGCGACGAACACCGAACCCGAACCCGGACTTTTACGAAAATGTCCGGGTTCGGGTCCGTGTCACGGACACCCCAAAATTCGGTACGAACCCGAACTATACAGTTCGAGTTCGCTCATCCCTACTCACAACCTTATACATTACAGCCAAAAATCTTAACCACTACACTATACAGCTGCATGACTACTTACATAAACAAAAAAAAATAAGAGACTTCTGCTGTATAGGAATACTAACTAGTAGTTAGTGTTCCTATACAGCAGAAGTCTCATATATATATATATATATATATATATATATATACACAAACCGGATTCCAAAAAAGTTGGGACACTATACAAATAGTGAATAAATACTGAATGCAATGATGTGGAGGTGCCAACTTCTAATATTTTATTCAGAATAGAACATAAATCACGGAACAAAAGTTTAAACTGAGAAAATGTACCATTTTAAGGGGAAAATATGTTGAATCAGAATTTCATGGTGTCAACAAATCCCCAAAAAGTTGGGACAAGGCCATTTTCACCACTGTGTAGCATTTCCCCTTCTTCTTACAACACTCAACAGACGTCTGGGGACCGAGGAGACCAGTTTCTCAAGCTTAGAAATAGGAATGCTCTCCCATTCTTGTCTAATACAGGCCTCTAACTGTTCAATCGTCTTGGGCCTTCTTTGCTGCACCTTCCTCTTTATGATGCGCCAAATGTTCTCTATAGGTGAAAGATCTGAACTGCAGACTGGCCATTTCAGTACGCGGATCCTTCTCCTACGCAGCCATGATGTTGTGATTGATGCAGAATGTGGTCTGGCATTATCTTGTTGAAAAATGCAGGGTCTTCCCTGAAAGAGATGACGTCTGGATGGGAGCATATGTTGTTCTAGAACCTGAATATATTTTTCTGCATTGATGGTGCCTTTCCAGACATGCAAGCTGCCCATGCCACACGCACTCATGCAACCCCATACCATCAGAGATGCAGGCTTCTGAACTGAGCGTTGATAACAACTTGGGTTGTCCTTGTCCTCTTTGGTCCGGATGACATGGCGTCCCAGATTTCCAAAAAGAACTTCGAATCGTGACTCGTCTGACCACAGAACAGTCTTCCATTTTGCCACACTCCATTTTAAATTATCCCTGGCCCAGTGAAAACGCCTGAGCTTGTGGATCTTGCTTAGAAATGGCTTCTTCTTTGCACTGTAGAGTTTCAGCTGGCAACGGCGGATGGCACGGTGGATTGTGTTCACTGACAATGGTTTCTGGAAGTATTCCTGAGCCCATTCTGTGATTTCCTTTACAGTAGCATTCCTGTTTGTGGTGCAGTGTCGTTTAAAGGCCTGGAGATCACAGGCATCCAGTATGGTTTTACGGCCTTGACCCTTACGCACAGAGATTGTTCCAGATTCTCTGAATCTTCGGATGATGTTATGCAGAGTTGATGATGATAGATGCAATGTCTTTGCAATTTTTCGCTGGGTAACACCTTTTTGATATTGCTCCACTATCTTTCTGCGCAACCTTGTGGGAATTGGTGATCCTCTACCCATCTTGGCTTCTGAGAGACACTGCCACTCTGAGAAGCTCTTTTTATATCCAATCATGTTGCCAATTGACCTAATTAGTGTTAATTGGTCTTCCAGCTCTTCGTTATGCTCAAATTTACTTTTTTCAGCCTCTTATTGCTACTTGTCCCAACTTTTTGGGGATTTGTTGACACCGTGAAAATTTGAATCAACGTATTTTTCCTTTAAAATGATACATTTACTCGGATTAAACGTTTGATCTGTCATCTACGTTCTAGTACAAATAAAATATTGACATTTGCCATCTCCACATCATTGCATTCAGTTTTTATTCACAATTTGTTTAGTGTCCCAACTTTTTGGGAATCCAGTTTGTATATATATATATATATATATATATATATATATATAAAAATATATATTTTATTTTTTTATTATTTTTTTATTTTTTGTAGTAAATGACCATCCAGCTCTATAGTGTAGTGGTTAACATTCTGGGCTGTGATGTAGAAGCTTGTGAGTTTGATTCCCGTCAGAAATAGAGGCTACATTTAATTTAAACATATACATCAGTTTTTAGCCATACTATATTTACATATATTATTATATATTTAGAATATATAATATATTATAATATATGTAAGTATATTATGGCTAAAACATCAGTAGAAGTTTCACACATAGTATGCATTCATATATCAGAAGTATGATTTTATCTATACATATATACACCGTATTTTTCGCTTTATAAGACGCACCTGATGATAAGACGCACCTAGGTTTGTGAGGAGGAAAATAAGAAAGAAATATTTTGAACCAAAAAGTGTGCTTTTGGTTGGTTTTGACCTAATGGTGGTCTGTGGTTGACACTATTATGGGGGATGTGTAGATGACACTGTTATGGAGTGGATCTGTGGATGATGCACTGTTATGGGGGCATCTGTGGATGACACTGTTATGGGGATCTGTGGATGATGCACTGTTATAGGGGCATCTGTGGATGACACTATTATGGGGATCTGTGGATGTCACTGTCATGGGGGATCTGTGGATGAGGCATTGTTATGAGGGATCTGTGGATGACACTTATGTGATTATAATACCGATCATCCTAAAGAATACTCTGATGTACTGTAGGCACTATACATTGGTGTATTCTCAAGGATGAGGGGAGTTATAGTCAGATTAAATATAAACACTATCCAGGGGCTGTTCTGTAATTGGCATGTGTTTATATTAAATATGACTATAACCCCCCTCATCCATAGGAATCCACTTATATACTGCAGTACATGGGTGGACTCCTATGGATGAGGGGGGTTATAGTCATATTTAATATAAACACATGTCAATTACAGAACAGTCCCTGGACAGTGCTTATATTAAATATGACTAGCTGGAGGAGGGGACAGGGGGGAAAAGCTGCGGGCCCCGGTCTCGAGTGCGCACCGGACGCACGGTCTTGCTAAGGAAGCGCGGGCTGGAGGCAGAAGCCTTCAGTGAAGCCACCTGCCCACCCAATAGTTTAATGGCAGGCTCAGGAGCTGTTAGTGAGAGCTCCTGAGCCACCTAACTTCTGTCGCATTTATTTTATAAGATGCAGTGACTTTTTCCCTCCACTTTGGAGGGGAAAAAAGTGCGTCTTATAAAACAAAAAATACGATATATATATATATATATATATATATATATATATATTTGTAATTACACATTTTTTACAATTACTAAAATAAATATAAAATATATAAATTTAATTTAGCCTCTATTTCGGAAAAATGTATGATGGAATTTGAACTCACAACCTTCTACATTACAGCCAAGAATCTTAACCACTATACTATAGAGCTGCATGGCCATTACTAAAAAAACAAAAATATTAGCCACAGTGGGCTAAGTTAACTAATCAGGACTGCACTGTTTATTCAGTCTTCATTGTTAATAGCCCTGAGGTACTCACAAACCTGTGCAACCATTAACAAAGAAGACCAAACAAACAGTGTGGTCCTAATTGGAAAATTTGAGCTCGCTGCAGCTCATACAGTCACATGGGACTTGGCCGTGTTACAACTGTAGAATGGCCGCAAATCTGACCTAGGGGAAAATCTAGGAATTTTTATGTTCTTCCCTTGTTTGCATGTTTCCTTGTTTTCGCCAACTCTCCAATAACATATTGGTATGTTAATTGGCTTAATATTAGCCCTAGAAGGTATGTACAGTATGTGTATGAAAAGGAAATTTAGATTGTGAGCCCCATTGAGGGCAGGGGCTGATGAAAATGATAACAACATGCTTGACCGAAGCTGTCTGTGGGTTGAAACACTGAGGAGATGTTGGAGGCATCAATAAAGGTGTACGTTTTTTCAGAGCATTAAAGAGTATAATGCTTGCCTATTTCTGGTGGTCCCATACAGAATTATATGGTGGGAGGGCGCATGCTCAAACTTTTGCTCAATCAGATTAAGAGAATGGTAATCCTGTTCTGGGGATAGATAGGGGTCCGGGAGGTAGGACCCCCAACCATCAGATAGTTATCCCCTATTCTGTGGATAGGGGATAACTTGCAAACTTGGCACAACTCCTTTAAGGGATCATCCACCCATAAATTAATAAAGTAAATGATTTGTAATATCTCACCCACAAGCTGTGTACATTTTCTGTGTATATAATGTGTATTTAAATCCACAGCATGTCAGTTGCTCAACTGATTTCCAAGGGGAAGTCAACATCTGCAACTAGCCTAATTAAGGTTTGCAAGAAAAAAAAAAAATCTTAAAAAAAAAAAGCACTATACTCACCTCCCTTGGTTCTTTCATGTCTGTACCAAAAAGCCGCGTGCATTCTGCATTTTATGGAACATCCGTCCCATAATAGAACAGTACTGTCCTATTTTATTTAGGGGACAAGGTGACTAAAAATGTCGATTAGCGCTTTTTTTTTTCTGATACGGCGTTCACCGCATAAGAGATATTCTTTAATAGTTTGGACTTTTTCGGGTGAAGCGATACCTATTATGTTTATTTATTTATTGTTTATATATATTATGTAGAATTGGGAAAGGGAGTGATTTAAACTTTTAATATTTTGGTGTTTTTTTATTTTTTTATTTAATAACTATTAGCCCCCCCACCCCCAACACCCTAGAACCCTTGTCCAATTCACACTAATAGAGCTGGATGAGGATGAGTAGGATTTTACACTGTCCCTGCTACCCTGTGCACACAGCTGCAGGGAGTTTACCATGACAGCCAGGGATGGCTTCAGCAGCATCCTGGCTGTCATGGTAAACAATCAGAGCCCCGCCATTTCACTGCTAGGGTTCCGATTGGAAGCTGCCACTGCCACCAATGAAGATACTGAGGTGGAGGGGAGTGGATCCTGTGGCCACTGCCACCAATAAATATAATACTTGGGGGGAGGCCGCTGTGCCACCAATTATTATAATACTGGGATTGGGGGGGATGCACTGCGCCACCAATGAATATAATTAAACCATTGATAGGCTGCGGGTGATGCCCGTATCGCATACCCGGCCTCTATGACAGGGTGCTGCGATCCCCATCAATTAACCCCTCAGATGCGGTTCAGCTGATCACCATGCCCTGTCATAGAGGCCAGGTGCACCCCTACATTTTTATTAATGGTTTAATTACATTTATTGGTGGCGCAGTGACCACCTCCCCTCCTCCTAAGTACTATTTGTTCATTGGTGGCAGTGGCAGCCATGTCACAGTGGGGAGGAAGAGGGGGACTGCCTCCTCCACTGTGCTGCTAAGGAGAACATGGCACGCACTGAGAGCCGCGCATGCCATGTCCTCTAACTGATACTAGTCTGCGCAGTAGTGCAGCCTACTATCGTGAAATAGCAAATCCTGCTATTGGATCGATCCGGGTCTAAAAGTATTGATTGGGTATCGATAGTTCGATACACGGTGCAACCCTAACCCCAACACAGTCTACACAACTTAGACCTTATCTTTTCAACATCCACACTGTACTTCGGCTGCTCTCAAATAAAAGGGAGGATCTTTTCAAGCTTTTGTAAAACAGGCCATTGTTTCTTCTGGTACTCTAACACTTGTGTGTGCCTCAAAAAGGAACAATTTTTGGAAGCTTTCTATTATGAAAAATAACAAATGCAGCGGGGAAGTGGGTTTTTAAACTGGCTGTTTGTTAACATCGTTAACCAGGCGTTTAAAGGGGTTGTCCAAGTTATATTTATTGATGACCTATCCTCAGGATAGGTTATCAATATCAGATCGGCTGGGGTCCGACACCCGGCACCTCCGCCGATCAGCTGTTTGAAGAGAAGGCGCACGCCGTGCCAGCGCTGCCTCCTCTTCATTGTTTACCTGCTCGCCATTGCATCTGCAGCGGTGAGCAAGTGTAATTACACCCCAGCCGTCCCATTCATTTCAGTGGTACAGATCGCTTCTATACACTTGTATAGGAGCGATCCGTACCATTGAAATGAATGGGACGGCTGGGGTGTAATTACACTTGCTCGCCGCTGCAAATGCAACGGCGAGCAGGTAAACAATGAAGAGGAGGCAGCGCTGGCACGCCGCGCGCCTTCTCTTCAAACAGCTGATCGGCGAGGGTGCCGGGTGTCGGACTCCAGCCGATCTGATATTGATGACCTATCCTGAGGATAGGTTATCAATGAATATAACTTGGACAACCCCTTTAACCATAGCTTTATATGTCAGTTATTTTTTATTCCACTCATTGTGTTAAAGTGCTTAAAAGGGTGCAGGGGTGGGGGGTAAAAATTTGAAAAACAAAATTGAGAAAACCAATAACATAAAATCAGAGTTCTAGGAGACCGAGTGTCATATTTTCTGGGCAATTGGAGCACTTTTGATTCATGTAGAATCTGATTAGACACAAATAAAATTATTTTACAAATTTGACGAATCTGACACGAAACAAAATTTCAAGAAGTTCGCTCATCTCTAGATCCTATCTATACCCAACTGACTGATGTCTAGATCTTTCATAGCTCAGCTAAGGTTTTGATGGTAACATGAAAAGAAAATATGCGTCCTTTATTTGTCTATTTTTAGGTTGCTACCATAATTACTTGCAGACTTTTCTTAGATATAGATGTATTTGGAAAACTGGTTGACAACATATGTAGCCAGTCTTCCATGCTTCCAGCAATATATCAGATAGGCAATATGCAAATAGGCCATAAAAGCACCCCGACTTTCTAATTAAGAGGTATAACTAAGAAATAGCTAAGCATCACATTAAGGGTCCTTACACACACAAATTTTGCATGGCATTTTTTACCAGTAAAAAAGCATCAGAATAGCTGCAGGCATCTTTTGGCCATCTGCATTTTTTTGACATGCAGTGTATTTTGCAAACATTGGCCCAGATTTACTAATTGGGTTTCTAGACTTTTTTCCGACATGCTCAACAAGGAGAGCAGAGCTACATGTGATAAGAGCTGTGGCCTAAGATGCACCATTTTGTGCCACAATTGTGGTGTACAAATATGTCTCAAAGTTAACCAACCAATAGTTGGTATAGAGTGTATTTCTGAACCACATTTATCATCCAGCCTGAGCCCCTGTGATACATCTGGTGCAGGTCTAGACTTTAGGGGAAATTTATCAAAAACTGGATTAGTTGCCCATAGCAACCAAACAGATTCCACATTTGGAAAATGAAAGGATTGATCTGATTGATTGCTATGGGCAACTAAACCAGTTTTCCTTTACACCAGTCTTGGTAAATCTCCCTCATTCTGTCTAAATTTATGCCATATTTAGGATTAGCAAATCTGGACCTGTGTGTTTGGCACTGTTTCTTCTATAGAGAAAGTTATGTGAAAAGCCACAAAAAACACCAAGAGCAAGAAAGACAAAAGCACCACCCAATGAACAAAAATGTAAGAAGTAAAAACACTTGGATGTCCTGCATTTCATATTTTCCATAGACCTTCAGCTAATAACTGGAGCAGACATTGAAAATGCAAAAAAAATAAAAATAAAATGTAGATGCAAAAAAAAAAGCCACTGATAACGTGTGAACCCGCCCTCAAAGCAGCATAAGCTTGCAGACTTTTGAAGATGTAATTTTTACCATATGGAAGAATAGAATGAATATCTGAAAAATAGGTCTATTCCCAGATCCACAAGAACAAGACAGTCGGACTACTCTCTGGCCTACTTCAGAATGGAATGTATAAGAGAGAAGAGATCTTTCACTCAACTATTGCCCCCAACCTTCCTAAAAATGGCCACTGACCATGCATGAACAGCAGATTCAATAAAGGATAGGGAGACGTGCCACTGCCAATCACCAGAACAATATATTTAGAATATGGCAAAAACTAACATGCCAGCCCCCATAGACATTAGCTAGCACCTGCCCCACATATACCTAATGTACATGGGTAACCTTAGATTTTTCTATATCAGATTATTGCACAGTTCGTGGTATAAAAATATCATTTTCAGATAAAGGTCTGTGTAGACATTGAGCCAGTAAGGTATGCTGAGAGATGTTAGATATAGATTCAGCAGAATTATAAATGCAGTGCTGGCAACAGTATATAACTCAGGATCAATAATACCGTACATTGCCACAGTTATACAATTTCAGATTTTAGAAACAAAGTTACACATTAAGGTACTATTTAAAACAAATGGCGAGAGCATATTTGCTATCAAAGTAAAACAAATCTAAACTAAGATTCAAATAATAATTCAAAGTAATGCTATTCTCACTTGGCCTTGTTATATAGTCATAGAACCTCTTTGAAAGATTTTGAAATCCATCATAATGACGTTATTCTTTTCTTGACCAGACTGTCTAAAGAGTTATCATTTAAAGGATCATTCCCTTCGGATGACCTCTTACTACTAGCCACATTCAACAATGAGCAAATCGTGAGCGGTCTTAGTGCTGTGATCAGCCACGATCAGCTTTAACCACCAAGGATAGCTGTGTTTGGTAGGAGTGGTCACTGAAGTAACACTACCCCTGCAGGTGAAAGAAAGCATTACAAAGCACCTCCTGAATTTTATGGTTTTATCCATGTAATGTGCAAGATAAGCTAGTCCCTATTCCTATTAAGCATTACAAAAGAGGGCAACCACTTCAAAGAGCATCTGTCTGCTTGATCAACTCAAGTAAGTTAGATATACTGCCTGTTAGGGTTGGCCATGCCCTCTGTCTTTTAGCATTCATTGCACTGTATTCGAGAAATTAGTACTTGTATTATCATGCTAATTAGGTGCTCAAAGCTCACAGTGGTAGGCCTAGCCCCTCGGAGCACCACTTCACCACATCCTTCCCCCCTGCGTCATTCCATCCCATTAAGTGACAATGCCAGGCATCTTCAAAGGGCTCCTACCTGTTCCTGAAATCTCATGAGCATTCAATTGCCACTTGAGCATTTCAGATCTAATTAGTCAGGACATCCGAATGATCTCTATTGGACATGCACCAATTGAACTCTCAACATAGTCTCATTTGGCTCTATTGCTCAGTGAGAGGAAGGAAGTGGTTAAGGTGGAATGACAGAGGGCTTATCACTCAGCATGATCAACCCTAACAGGCAGCATGCCTGAGTTAATAGGGTTGGTTATTGTGCCAAATATTTCTTAGGTCTCCTGCACACGACCGTAGGTGTACTGCGGACAGCATTTGCGGATCCGCAATACACGGGCGGCATTCCGCATCATAGATGAGGACCGATCTACTTTAATGGGTCCGCAAATCCGAAGGTGCGGAATGGTGCAGAACGGAAGCATGGTACGGAACCCTATGAAAGCACTACAGAGTGCTTCTGTGGGGGTCTTGTCCCGTACTTCTGTTTCGCAAAAAGATAGAACATGTCCTATCTTTTTGCAGAACAGCCGGATCGTGAACCGCGGTCGGTGCTCGTGCATTGCGGCCCGCAGCACGGCCACATTCGTGTGCAGGAGGCCTTAAGGATTTGAAATAATGTATGTCATAAAGAAGCTCATAATGAAAAATATAAAAAAAGATATGACATAAAAATAGTAATCTTAGAAACAAGGAGGACTAAAGAATGGAGAAGGCAATATAAACAGGAAAGTAGAATTAAGGAACATGACAGTCTCCAAGGAGGATTAGATGGGGAATTTGAGCTGAAGGAATTGATAATAAAACATTGACAATTTAGAGAAAAGGTCACGTGAAAGTGATAGAAGAATGCTTTGAGTAGAGGTATTTATTGGGAAGGTCAGCATGGGGCTCTCAGCACACAGAAAGGCCCGTGTTATCACTCTACACAGCTCGAAAATACATTTCATTTGCTTCTCTCTCTGTTCTTCCCGTTGCAGTCTGGGATTTCTTGTGCAACTAAGCTGGGTTAAAAGTGGCCTAAAAAAACCTCCCTTTTGTTATTTTTATCATTATGTATCAGTGCGGGAGACCACAGACTTGATAATCACTGCTCATTCTGTGAAAATTCAATCAATAGCATAATAGTATAAATTCATTGGGGGAACAAAATGTGAGCACTTTCCTGTCTGATGTTGTGCGATGATTTTCAGTTTGTAACCGTGACTTAATAGCATTACATTATCGATTGCATTCTTCACATCTTTACAGTCCCCGTTTTTTTTTTTTTCTGCTTTCCCACAGCGCTTTTGTATTCTGGGGGTAACCTACTCTACGGAATTTTTTGTTACTCAGAATTATCAATTTATTAGTTATCAACTAAGGCTCTGTGAGCTGCATAGATTCTTAGGAGTCCACAGCTGGCCATAGAGCCTTTCCTGGAAGATAATGCAGGTTTCAACCATGTTAGCCAATCATGTAATTTGTGTCAGATTATATTATTTCCAGTGGAGATAAGCAGCGCCAAATGTGTCTTGTTGCTGCTTACGTTAGCCCTCCCTTTGATTTAGTAAAATATCCTGCATGGTCAGCCAAGACAAATCTGGTAATCATACTAATCAGCTCTAATAATGAGTATAGTGTCTGTGGTCATACCCCATTTATGCCTACATGATCTGGAGATTTAAGAAAATGCCTAAAAAAATACTTTATTGCTCATGGCAACCAATTACAGCACAGCATTAATTTCATATCCTGGTCTTCAAAAAATGAAAGCAGCCCCTTAATTTCTATGCAATTTAGGAATGACTATGGCAAAAATGCCAATTTAGGCCTTCTATAATCTGCTGATTCTGGATGTTGAGATTCTTTTGTAATAGTAAACAAACGGTCAAGTTGCATATGCATACTTACTGTGACGAAACGAACCTTACAGCCCTGCCTGACGTCGTTACTACGTTGGGATTACGCGATACGGTCTCTTCACTTTCACCAAGACATGGCATTCCACAACCCCTGGGGGTACGTAAGGTCCTCTTGGCACAGGGAGTCATGGGGAGTGAGAGAGGGTGGCCCATGCGACCTCCAGCAAGGCACAACACTCGTTCATATCCTTGGCAGGCTGAGAGAGCCCTTTCATTGCCCCAGTGAAACAGAGCTCTGCCAGCCTGGTAGACTGCCACCAGTTCTTCATTAGAAATAAGCTTGGTCCGATTACAGGATTATATCGGGCCAGAAACCAACTTCGGGTATTAAAGTCCTTGATCCTGGATACAACACACCACTCGTACCCAACCCTCAACTCTCCCCCCTCCCTCTCCCTCACCCCCCTCCCTCACTCCCCTTTCCCATCTACTCATTACTACATGTTCATCATTATGTTATAGAACGAGCACTGTTGCATATCAACCTGTCATAATTGTTCTTGATTTCTTCTACATAGATACAATGTAAACAGTCTCTTATTTTATTATAAAAACTAATAAAAAGAGAATTGAAAAGAAAAAGTAGCAGTAGTGGCAGCTTTGGCTCAGTAGGAATAATAATATGGCAGTAGGGGGATCATCAGCGGGAAGTATCAGCTTCAGTGGTGGCAGCACCAGCAGCCATACTATACAGAACATTATGGTAGACAGGCAGACAGCAACAGTGAGGTGATGAGGCTGGCAGTAAATAGCCGCCATCAACAATGCCAGATCTATTCATTGTCCCCAGCCGGAGATGTGTGAAAATCCTCATGGATCCATGCCTCATTATTTTAGACAAAAGTGATGTTTTGTACACTCTGAGATGACACTGGAGGCTTGCAAACTCTGCCATTTACATCCACCATTACAATATGCTACCCAAGGGGTCCAGCAACATGGTAAGTGCCTAAAAAGGCAACAGTCCACATAGGACTGAACCTGGTTGTCTAAGTGGTATGTCTCTATTTGTTGATTTGAGTTAGGCTGGAGAAGCGCTTGAAAAAACTGCCCCAGCATGTTGGTGATACTGAACTGGCTGTGGTGGCAGAGGTGGGTAAGTCAGTGGGGAGCAGAGAGGAGTCTCCTGGTCAGATATGCAGGAGGAAAGCACCTGTTCACTGAAAACTGTGGCAAGTGGCATACACAGTGTTTGGTGGCGATAAAGCAATTTGGCTTCCCCTTTTCGCCAACAGGAAAACATGTCCCCATTTTGTTTTTATAGCAAGGGTCTAAAAGCATGGCTATCCAGTAGTCATCAGATTGCTTGATGCTAACGATACACCTGATAGTATGTACTGAGGAAAACAAACAGCTTGCCAGACCTTGCCCGAGGACTCAATTCTTTCCAGCTCTGCCTCCACTGCAATAATTGGTTGTCATGTCATCGTCATCAGCCTCCTGCTCCTCCACTACCTATTCCTCCTCCAGTGGTGGCCTCTCAACCTCCACCTCTATTTTATCCTCC
The DNA here is from genome assembly GCF_014858855.1 of Bufo gargarizans. Taxonomy (NCBI): domain Eukaryota; kingdom Metazoa; phylum Chordata; class Amphibia; order Anura; family Bufonidae; genus Bufo; species Bufo gargarizans. Next base: position 298,751,747 of record NC_058082.1, on the reverse strand, counting down.
ATGGGGCTTGGTTAATGTAAGTCCACAACAGCTATAGCAGCCAGCAAGATGCAAAAGCTGTTCTTCCGTCATCCCCTGTTGCATGAGTGTGAGCATGTGCTCTAATATAAATATCAGGGGAATGATATCGTTGATCAAGGGTCTCAGCGTGTGACACGCACCTCTGATTAGATGCCACTGCCTGACCTCAAAACAACACATGCTTCCTCCTTGGTGGCCTGGTGCATGATGAAATCATTCACTGCATTACGCTGCTAAAATAAAATGCTAAACTAAATATATCACGTGTGTCATTCAGGAAGCATATGCTATTTCCCCCAAATCCAGTGTGGCCACGATGTTCCTGCCATTGTTCTGACCACCTTGCCCAGTTAGAATTTGCTGTGAGATGGTCAGTGGGATGTCTGGTGTTGATGCACGTTAGTAACTGATGGGCTGTTTGGCTACTCTTGTTCAGGCTGATCATCTGTAACACAGCATGGCAACATTTTACTTTACACATAGAATAGGAGGGAGGAGGAGCAACACGTATGCTTCTGTTTGGGACGGGAGAATGTCTGTCCATAGAAAAGTATGTATACTTTATGGAGGTGGTGGATAAGCGCATCCTGTGGGACCCAGACCAACACAAACATGGAGCTGTCAATAGGACCTGGCCTCGTTGGTGCCCCTTGTTGGTGCGGTTCTGCATCGCCTGCTGCAAAAAAACATTGACTCAGTGGGCCGTGAAAGACATGTACTCTACCTTCTGAGCCAATCTGGGCGAGCCCTCCTCCCCTGTCCTCATGCAAAATGATTGTTCCTGGGCAGCAGAGTGCTGTTAGACAGGGCAATTCTGCTGCCCGTTAACACTGACTGAGGTGTCTGTACCTCTGATCATTTCACCCGATGAACAAGCGTTTTGCTTGTTTATCAGGTGATTTATGTCACCTTTAGATGGGCAGATTATTGGGAACGAGCATTTACAGGAATGTTCATTCCCGATAATCGGCCCGATTATTGGGCCGTGTAAATCCAGCTTTACCTACTAAGTCCAAGTCTACATAGGCCAAAAATCATCATAGCAGTAGATATCACAGGTAGGATTTGATTAGTCCAAGGCAAGCTCATTCAGTCCTCACTGCCTATACGATTTTAGCAGAAGCAGTTGTCTGCCTGAATACAGAGGACACAGTGTGAACTCCTAGAGAGATGTGCAATAAGGTGTGCAAGCTACTAATTAGTTTAACTCTACCTATGTACATAACAATGACAGCTTAGAAGGAGAGAAAATGAATGACATTTTGAAAAAGATTCATTATGCCATGTCCATAACTGCACAGCCAGGATGTATCCCTGTGACACTGCCTTATTAATGCATGGGTATGGAACAATATGGTTGAAGTCTTGTGGAGCTAAAAGAGTTATTATGAAATGCCAATAGAAAATAAGAGCTCCAGTTATTACTAAGAGCTTGTTAGCAATGAGCAGGGATAGGTAATTGATTCTTAAATCCACCAGGATTCCACAGCTTGTGTCAAGACTGCCGCAACGCATGTCTGACCCAACAGACTTCAGAATCGTAATATATCCAATATAATTAGAATAAGGCGGTATATTTGGGCTAACATATGCCAGTGATATATATATGCAATAATGGCCCATCCTCCAATTCCCTACACTATCTCATTAAAGGTGAGCCAACAGGTGTGATTCCACCTTAGAGCTGGGACCAAATTAAAGAGACTGTCATATTTGGGTCACGATGACCTTCTAGAAGCACAGTCCTCAAAGAGAAATAAAGGGTACTTACATATTCCTTAGTAAGCTATTTATTAAGATTCTGGCAATGTTACAAACACAATCAGATATAAAACGAATGCCCTGCTTTATTTTGTTAATGCACGACTTGGTTAGTTTTTACGAGACAAAGCTGCTGAATATGTGAATACCATTTTATATACTATTATTTTCATTATCGCTAAAGCTATTCAAAGGTCTCAATACCTTCACTTCTATAAGTATTATGAGGCAATTGAAAGAAAGCCTTAAAGAATACCTGTCACATTTGGCTTCATTAACATTCTACATAGAGCCTTTTTAACATATTTATTTAGAGGCTTTGCAAATGTACAAAAAGAGTAATAAGATTATAATAAAAAAGCATAATAAAACTCAGCACAGCAGAAGACTAACTGGAACTCCAGTATAAAGCCACGTTGACTGCGCATAATTGCATTATAGGTAATATAAAAAAGGGGTTGCCCCAAATTAACGGCCCCTCACCCTGTAAGGATGCTTCTGTTTTCGGACTTTAGGAGGGCATAACAAGTTTTAGCTTCAACCTCTCTTTATTGGTTAATTGTGGAACCAGGGTAATTCTTGGTAACATTATTGACAAACACTGGGTATTCATTACTACTGTATACTGACATACAGGAATATACTGTACCTGTAGGAGAGTTGCATGTGGGCCTTGCATCTCGAAAGAGCCTCTATGGCACATAAGAGACACATCACATGGCGCACATAATGATCAGAGGCCCTGGCACAGATTTTCCACCATGCAGTGGCTGCCATAGTATTACATGGTACTAAGAGATCAGCAAATTGATTTGAAATCACACAAATGGCTGCTGCTATTTTAAAGATCAGAAGACAGAAAAGAGGCATCTTCCACCAAAAAGGAATAAACTTTTTTTTTTTTAAACCATTAGTGCAGTGTGTTATTAAACAGGCTGCTTGTTACCATCCTACTATCATCTGTTTACCCATAGCCATACACTTGTTTCACTATCAATCTAACATTACTAATGCTATCTTGGTGTTGGAGAGCCTGAGATGGGATGGATACAGGCCTAGGAGACCTCAGAGTGTCATACGCAATTTTTCAAGGCAATTGGGGCACTTTTTATTCCAAGAGAATTTAGAACGAATTTAATCAGACGGTTAATTCAACTGAATCAGACTCAAAATGAATTTTAGTAGTTTCGCCCATCTCTACATGGTATCCACTGAAATTAGTGGCCAATTGGAAGCCTTTCTAGTAAGCTAATAATGCCTATAGATGCGCTTGGTCCTAATGGGGGCAACCCTTATAAGTCACACCTCTTCTGTAGGATGAGTTAACCTGTGCAGTGTAATAATCTAGTTGGTTAGGATGTTAACCCTCTACAAATTGAAAAATGCTTTGTATATCACAGTATGTGAAGAAAAGGAGGTAGATCATTTGAAAGCGGTATTATGTAATATTCATTCACTTTATATCTCCAAGTACCAACATGCAAATAACACTCTCTCCGCACTTGTACTCAGTTGGCAAAATTCTACACCTTTGAAGGAACTAGTTGTATTCTTCCCACTTCTAGATGATTCCCACAAGTGTTTGAAGATTTCAGGATGTAAGGATTTCACAAGACTGCATCTCTCTTCTGTGAAATTATCTTTTGACCAGAGAAATGTCATGATGACGGTTTTGGGACGTCGAACTCCCAATGCCCTAGTAAAAGTTCACCTCTTAAAGGATAACTATCATCAATCTTTTAATGTTTTTGTGTAAAGCTAAAGATAATTGATCTTGGGAGAGACATGCATCATTTTAATTACATGATTTCTGATGAATATCCTTTTCTTGAAGTAATTGTAAGTGGCACTGTCAGGAGAACAGAAGTCGTAACAAATATAATGAAAAAATTCTCTAATGAACACCATTTCTACAATTATGTTATGCATAGTGAGATGTCTTATGATGATAGGTCTTCCTCCTGAACTTAGTTAAACCATCACAAATTTTATTAAAGGGATTGTCTAGACCTGAAAATGCCATCTAATTGCTATGCTATGACAAAAAAGAATTGTAAACGTAGGCAGGATATTCTTAAAGAAAGCTGATATTTCCAAAGACTTATCCCCTATCCACATATCAAGGGGGGGGGGGGTCTACTGGGGCTACTAAAGATCATGAAAATGGGGGCTGCATGTTCCAACCGTTTGATTGTGCGCTGCTGCTCCATTCAACTCCAAGGGACTGCCGGAGAAAGCCAAGTAGAAGTGCTCAGCCATCTCTGGCAGCCCCATAGAGTTGACTGGAAGAGATAGCCGAGCTATCAGCTACATACATCAAGAGGTTTTCCATATGCTTTAGCTCTCTTTATATCATTTCTATAAAACATACTTTTATTTAATATGATCCAGTTCTTATAGGGGTCGGCCACTTTCCTATATTGAGATAGGTCATCAATATCAAATTGGCTGGGGTCCAATTTCCAGCACCCCCGCCGATCAGTTGTATAAAGAGAATGTTGCACTCCTGTGTGCACTGTATTCTCTTCACTGTGACCAATTTTCCCAGGTGAAGTAGCTTATGGTTTCCAATATTATAGCTTTAGGATAGGTCATCAATATCAGATGGGTTGGGGTCTGACTCCTGGCACCCTGGCTAATCCGGAAGAGAATGCAGGAAGAGTATGCAGCGATTCTGCGAGTGTTGCTTTCTCTTCTCTGTTTACCTCCTTGTCGTCGACATTGCAGCGGTGAGCAGTGTAATTACAACTCCTACGTCCTATTCACTTTGATAGGATGGATCTGCCCCACTGTTTGGGGATGGCTCATCCAACTGCAACCTGAGATCTAAGAACACTTGGCTACTGCCATAACCTCAGCTTAGTCTGCGCCTGGGGCATCATCATGTTTTCAAGGTCTTGGAACTAGAAAGAATAACTGGGAAAAATAATTGAGACAATTAACGACTCAGTTTTATTACTACTTATTGATTCTATCTTTTTATCTGGCAAGAATGGCAAAGCACCTTTAAATCATTTTATATAATTAGATCTAAATATCCAGATAAATTGTGCTGCTATTTTAAATATTACTTATACAGAGTAGGCAATCAGTTTATCTTCTACCATTGCCTGGCAGGTTTCTGAAAAGCTTTTCTATTGATGAGATTTTTTTTTGTTTCTTGCTGCTGTGTTATCCTGAGTTAAATTTGCAACAAAATCTGCACTGTAAGTCTTTTCTTGCCCCATGAATATTACCAAATCAGAGGACGTGTGGTGTGCATCCATAATAAGGCACAGACAATACTGTTCCTCTGATTTTTAAGGATCCATGTTTTTTTTTTCTTTAGGCTACTGTAAAATTATCTGTGATACAAAAAATACATTACAGAGGTATTCTTGCGGGAGGCACTTTATGTACAATAGCGCTCCTACTCACACTTTCATTGTGGCTTGTGTTCATAACAGAAGCCACACAGCTCTGTCAGATCCTTTTTGCATTGAATACCACCGATTCTTAACAAACCCTGTTTTTTTAGAATCGGATCCATTGGGTTCCGCCATGAAGTGCTTCCTTTTGATTGGAAACATAGCGCTGCATGAAGCACTATTTTTCCTGTTAAATATCTGTGTTGGAGCCTCCAATGCAGATGTTATCAGAGCCTTATATTGTGAAAATGATGAAGATAGGTCATCAGTATGTGATCTGATGGGGCTGAGCTGCGCCTAGGCCTGTGACTGATGAACGTGTCATCACAAGGCTTAGTAAAGGTTGGAGAAGGCAGCTGCGCTGATCAGCTGGGGTCCCAAGAGTCGAATCCCCACCGATCAAATACTGAGGACCTTTCTAGAGGAAGGCTACTTTCACACTAGCTGGATACGGCAGGGTCCAGCAAAAACGATTCAGTTACTGATAATACAACCATCTGCATCCGTTATGAATGGATCTAGTTGTATTATCTGTAACATAGCCAAGACGGATCTGTCATGACCTCCATTGAAAGTCAATGGAGGATGGATCCATTTTCTATTGAGTCAGATTGTGTCTGAGAAAACTGATCCGTCCCCATTGACTTGCATTGTGGGTCATGATCCATTTTGCTCCGCATCCTAGGACGGAAAGCAAACTGCAGCAGTGAGTGCGTTCCCTGACGACGCGCCAGTGCCCGGATTCATGGCTCTCATATAGGCCGCAGGCTGGTTTAGTCCTTACCCAGTCTGCGGCCTGCATGAGTTAATGGTGGGGAAGGAAGCCTATGGCTCTCTGCTCCCCCTTTGTTTGGTCAGAAACTGTTTAACAGTGTCAGCCCAGGCCCCGTCGACCTGGTGTCCCCTTGCAATGTAGCGCCTGGGGCATCCACCCCACCGCTTACCTAGGCTTCCCCACTGTTGAAGGGCTTAATTAATGCAAGAAATAGTGTAACTATAGAGGATGCAGCTGATACAGTTGTGACTAGGATCCATAGCCCACAGGCCACGCTGCCACATTAGGCCCTCCGTGACATACACAAGATCCTGAAGCTGGCCAGTGTCAAGACATTGTGGGTGGCTGTGCATACAAGATCTTGACAATAGCAACAGAACCAGTGTACAAGGCTCTGAAGGCAGGGAAAGCCTGGAACGGGATTGATGTAAGTCAATTATTATTATTTTTTATCTGGGTTCTGATTAATTTTGGGTCTGATTTAGGGTCCTATCCTGGGGAATTAGAGGTCTAATCTGGGGTCTCATTAATTTAATGTCTGGGTTCTGAGTTAAAGGGGTTGTCCCAAGAAATTAAATATTGTACAGATTTCAAACCAGCACCTGGATCTGAATACATTTGTAATTGCATGTAATTAAACATTTAGTATAGCCACTGAGTTACTCAATAAAATTTATCGGTATACTACCACCTGCTGTTTGTTCTTTTTTTATTTCTTCATCCTACTCACTGAGAAGGCCGCACATGCTCAGTTTCATCTTTGAATGCCTCCTGAGCTGTGACAGGGAGAGCTGAGACACGCCTCCTGAGCTGTGATAGAGAGAACTGAGACACGCCTCCTGAGCTGTGATAAAGAGAGCATTGACACGCCCCCTTAGCAGAAAAGACACTCCCCTTGAGCTGCCAGCTTGATATAAATTGAGCAGAGCAATGAATGTGGAGATCTCTGGATCCATGTGAGGTACAGTGTTGGTTCTAAAAAGAAGTTGTCATGCACTATATATTGTTGGGTTTTCGTTTTTTACATTAGTCATGGGATAACCACTTTAAAAAGTTAGAGGTCTGAATTAATTTTTAATTAAGTTTTAATTTTTGGGGGGCGAGGAAGTCTGATGTCCCTCATGCACACTTTGCATTTTTGTTTTCTGTAACGTAGCCTACAAGTTTGCTGTCCCCCCTTAATTTCACAAAGAACTGATTAATACCTGGAGGGGGGACCAAATGTTTAGCATATGGCCCACCAATGTTTAGTTATGCCCCTAAATGTGGCATTTAGCTGAGCCTAAACACTAGCATCCCTTAGTTCACTTTCAGTTAGGCTTATTTTCTATATCAAAGTCCATATTGAAAATAGGGTTGATTGCTCATTGTTTTTGTGTCGGCTTTAGGTATTTTTAATGTTTTTTCAAGTGTATTATATTGATTGTATTAAATCATTAAACAGTTTGCTGTGCTTGCATTTTTCCCATTAGCTGCTGTAATTAGAAAGGGCTTCCATATGACAATGGAAATTGAAATCCATTGAGTGTCGGATTGCAGTCCAGTCCAAGTCTTTGACAAGGGCGATTGCCACAAACCTTTTCTTCGCAGGCTGCCCGCATATGCCACTGATACAGCATGCCTGCTCACCGGAGGAATTCAACACAGCTAAGAATGATTTAGGATAAACTGCCTCTTCAGAACTTGCAGGGTGTTGAGCAAATTTCTCCTTGTGGAAAATGTGCTGTCATATCACAAGCTTGCTCAGTGACAGGATGGGAATACTGCCAGGCATAGGTGACTTGTCATATCACACAGTACAGAATAGGCAAAGGGGAAACTGCCATCTGTAAAAGCACATAAAAAGTGGTAAGCAGATTTGCTCATACCTGAAAGGCACTGAAGTGCATATGTTTAAAATGTACATGACCAAGAAAGAGAAAATACTTCTCTATGGTATAAAATGAATATCCGTAACACTATACAGAATGCTTGACTTCTACTGAAATATTTGGATAATGTTGGATAAATCAGATATTTGGATAAAATGTACTGTAGATTGATTATTTAAAGGCTATGGGCACCTTTGGAGGCAATTTTCTTTTATGATTGAATTTGACTTATTTTGGACAAAAAATCTTTTTTTCAATTGGTCTTTTTTTTAATATATTGTGCCATTCTGTCATAAAGGGTTAACAGTTTTTCTAGCTGTGTGACTGGTACTTTCACTTTCACTTTATGCCGGTCATCTAATAAACCTTATCTCTAAATTACTAAGCGGTCATAAACACTTATTTAAGCCACAGTCTTATCAGTAAGATAAGGATTGAGCTTTAATGAGTATTTATAATGTCAGAGAGCAGAGATAAGGAGCCTGTCAGCTCCTCAACTGACGGAAAAGAGAGAAAATCCACAGGCTTTAGTAGGGCATCTCAGCTATGTACACAAAAAAGGGTTCCATATTTGTAATAAAGACCAATTTTAAAAATTATTTTTGGCTCAAAATGAATACAACATAATATTTAAATAAATGTGCCCCCAAAGGTGTACATAGCCTTTAGTTAATGACCCTGGATAACAAGATAGAAGTCCTGGAGCATTTTTTTTACAGACCAGTGTTTTGCAAGGCTTTAATTCCTCTGCTACTGGAGGAAGCACCTAATTTATGATGCACACACTTTGACATAAATTAGGCACATCCTTCGGCAGACTCGGGCTAAACTGAAATCTATGGCGGTTCTGAACTGCTATAGATTTCATGTCTTTTTTTACACCAGATAAGTGTTCCAGACCTGCTGCTTCACCTTGCTCCCTTTTTGGGAAAATGTTGAGGTCGGTATAGAAACACTTTGGCCTAGATTTAGGTGCAACAGCATTTAAAAAGTTGCAAAAAGGAGGTTTGCAACTTTTTATATGCCAGAAAACTGGTGTGGCGTGGGGGGGAGGGAGGTGTTAATGATAAATTCCCCCAATTGTTTCTAAAACAATTACAAATAATATAGCCATTTGTTCATATTCTGAGCAGATCCTGAGGTGCACACCAGGAGTCAAAATTGCAAAACTATTACATCACCTATCTCCTACCACTTCTGACACTTACCCGGTCTCCTCTTCCAGGAAATGTCTGGCAATGTCTGCCTGCTTGGCCAATCACTGGTTGAGGCAGGTCACCGCTCTGGCCTGTGATTGGCTGAAAAGGCATTCCCTTCCATTTCCTGGGTGTAAAGCTGGGACCGGGAAGAGGAGACCAGTGGGGAACGGTAAGCATTTGGGCAGATTATTGAGGCGAGTAATGGTTCTTTTTTTAACCAATTCTGCTCATACACAAAAAAATGCATCCCACCAGACACCTCCTTGGACTCGACTCTCATATTTTTTTCCTCACTTGAGCACCAGGGGGTACACAGTGACATGCCATTCAATCTTGGGTCTATGTTATTTCTGAAAACAAATTTAATGGCAGAAATACAGATGTAGTAGGTGCCAGCTTCTCTACTGATGTCTGCCAGCATCTAATTATCATCGCCGTGTGATGCTCTAATGTGAAACCATTGCTGCGTGATGCTAAATGAAAAGCAATGTGTCTAGCACCGAAACAAATTTTCCTACCGATGCCACCCGATAGCGTAGCATTTAAACATTGCTGTAGCATCTGTTGACACTCTGAGTGCTTCTTGGGGTATGGCCACACGGTCAGGTTTCTGCACGCAGCTTTGGAAGCCAAAACCAGCAATGAATTTAAAAAAGAGAAGTTGTATCTGTCCTTTCTCTCCTTTTATGATCTACTCCTGATTTTGGCTTCCAAAGTTGCCTCAGGAAACCTGACTGTGTGGACGTACCCTTATAGAAAGAAAAGGGGGAGGCTGTTAAAAGGATATTCCCATCACAGACAATGGGGGCATATTACTAGGATGTGTCCCCATTGTCTGATAGGTGCGGGCACCACCTCTGGGACACGCACCTACTCTGAAAACTGAGCGGGGAGAGTGGTGGCTGCAGGACCCAGGGTTTCCTGATGTAAGGCCACCGCCAAGCGCTCTCCCAATACAAGTAAATGGGAGCACACCAGCGGTCATCGCTCCCATTCATTTCTATGGGGTCAATGAAAAAAGCCAAGCCAGAGCTCGACTATTTTTGGCGGCCCCATAGAAATGAATAGAGGGATGCTGCACATGCACAGTGCACCCTGCACCACCTTTCCCCGCTTTGTTCTCGGTGTAGGTGCACCTATCAGACAATAGGGGCATATCCTAGGACAGTGATGGCGAACCTATGGAACGGGTGACTGAGGCAGCACTCAGAGCCCTCTCTGTGGGCACCCGCACGCTGGAGAAGGTCTATGTTGTATCATTCTGCCTTAGACTTTTCCTGCCATTCATCAGCGCAGGGCGCACTATAAACAGCACAGGCAGCGCACTGAATGTAGGCAAGCTATTATAGCTAAATAATAAAGTGCATGGAGAATATACTATATTGGGCTGTAGTGTTCAGGGTAAATTACCGTGTTGGCACTTTGCGATAAATAAGTGGGTTTTGGGTTGCAGTTTGGGCACTCGGTCTGTAAAAGGTTCACCACCACTGTCCTAGGATATGTCCCCATTGTCTGAGATGGGAAAACCCCTTTAAGCTAGGAAATGTTATGTGCGCAGGACCAAATTTAGCACAAGGTGTCGTGTCGAACTGCTGACAACTGTATATATTACTCTATCTAAGCTGTGCAGTCCTGATCTGTCCATACACATGGCCCAGAAAGGTACAGATTTTACAATACACTAGAATAAACCTTCAAGCCATGTACGAGGTCAAGCCAAGAAACTGTATTTAATATAATCTGCTGTCCATGCATTGTCAATAGTGTCATAGGACATCAGCGCCAGGGGCAGAAATAAACAGCTGAATGTTTCTGCAAAAAAAAAATGCCATTCATGCGAGTGGCTGAAAAAATTCTGGTTATTGCTACGGATGAGCGAGGTTTTGGAAAATTTGATTCGGCTGCTTTGCTGAATTTCACAAAAAATCTGCTTTGTGACGAATTACTTTGTCACGAAGCGCATATGTTTGTAAGTAGCGGGTGCAATGACAGGGAGCAGCGATAGCGCCGCTCCCCATCATTGTACTCCTCAGATGCCACGTTCATACATGATCACAGTAAGGCCCCATGCACATGACCGTTGTTCAGGTCCGCATCCAAGCAGCAGTTTTGGCGGCTCGGATGCGGACCCATTCACTTCAATGTGCTGTCCGCATCCGTTGCTCAGTGGTCCGCAAAGACAATATAACCTGTCCTATTCTTGTCTGTTTTGCGGACAAGAATAGGCAGTTATATCAATGGCTGTCCGTGCCGTTCCGCAATTTGCGGACCGTAAAAAACACACAACGGTTGTCTGCATGTAGCCTAAATGAGAGCAATAATATACAGGGAGTGCAGAATTATTAGGCAAGTTGTATTTTTGAGGATTAATTTTATTATTGAACAACAACCATGTTCTCAATGAACCCAAAAAACTCATTAATATCAAAGCTGAATATTTTTGGAAGTAGTTTTTAGTTTGTTTTTAGTTTTAGCTATTTTAGGGGGATATCTGTGTGTGCAGGTGACTATTACTGTGCATAATTATTAGGCAACTTAACAAAAAACAAATATATACCCAATTTAATTATTTATTTTTACCAGTGAAACCAATATAACATCTCAACATTCACAAATATACATTTCTGACATTCAAAAACAAAACAAAAACAAATCAGTGACCAATATAGCCACCTTTCTTTGCAAGGACACTCAAAAGCCTGCCATCCATGGATTCTGTCAGTGTTTTGATCTGTTCACCATCAACATTGCGTGCAGCAGCAACCACAGCCTCCCAGACACTGTTCAGAGAGGTGTACTGTTTTCCCTCCTTGTAAATCTCACATTTGATGATGGACCACAGGTTCTCAATGGGGTTCAGATCAGGTGAACAAGGAGGCCATGTCATTAGATTTTCTTCTTTTATACCCTTTCTTGCCAGCCACGCTGTGGAGTACTTGGACGCGTGTGATGGAGCATTGTCCTGCATGAAAATCATGTTTTTCTTACCTTGCAGACTTCTTCCTGTACCACTGCTTGAAGAAGGTGTCTTCCAAAAACTGGCAGTAGGACTGGGAGTTGAGCTTGACTCCATCCTCAACCCAAAAAGGCCGGCCCCACAAGCTCATCTTTGATGATACCAGCCCAAACCAGTACTCCACCTCCACCTTGCTGGCGTCTGAGTCGGACTGGAGCTCTCTGCCCTTTACCAATCCAGCCATCTGGCCCATCAAGACTCACTCTCATTTCATCAGTCCATAAAACCTTAGAAAAATCAGTCTTGAGATATTTCTTGGCCCAGTCTTGATGTTTCAGCTTGTGTGTCTTGTTCAGTGGTGGTCGTCTTTCAGCCTTTCTTACCTTGGCCATGTCTCTGAGTATTGCACACCTTGTGCTTTTGGGCACTCCAGTGATGTTGCAGCTCCGAAATATGGCCAAACTGGTGGCAAGTGGCATCTTGGCAGCTGCACGCTTGACTTTTCTCAGTTCATGGGCAGTTATATAACGCTTGATTATTTTGCGCCTTGGTTTTTCCACACGCTTCTTGCGACCCTGTTGACTATTTTGAATGAAACGCTTGATTGTTCGATGATCACGCTTCAGAAGCTTTGCAATTTTAAGAGTGCTGCATCCCTCTGCAAGATATCTCACTATTTTTGACTTTTCTGAGCCTGTCAAGTCCTTCTTTTGACCCATTTTGCCAAAGGAAAGGAAGTTGCCTAATAATTATGCACACCTGATATAGGGTGTTAATGTCATTAGACCACACCCCTTCTCATTACAGAGATGCACATCACCTAATATGCTTAATTGGTAGTAGGCTTTCGAGCCTATACAGCTTGGAGTAAGACAACATGCATAAAGAGGATGATGTGGTCAAAATACTCATTTGCTTAATAATTCTGCACGTAGTGTAGTGTAAAACTAACTGGAAAAAAATGTTTTAAATCATACTTACCGCCTCCATTTGCTTGCGACCGTCCGGCCACCGCCATCTTGCTTGAAGATCTTGAATAAAATCTTATGCGTCGTCATGCCGGACAACGTGGTGACATCATATGTCACTACGCACGGGATTTTGGCCGAGATCTTCATTCAAGCGGCCAACAGCCCGTTGCGAACAAATGGAGGCGGTAAGTATGATTTTATTTTTTTACACTTTTTTAGGTACCACGAAGCAAGAGGAAATTTGGCTTTGCGGCTAATTGAATTTATCATGAAATTCAGATCGAATTCGACTTTGTTGCATTTGATTCGCTCATCTCTAGTTATGGCACTATAAAAATTTTACATACTTTTTTTATAATTGATTTTTTTATCCAATATTCTCAATTGAGGAATATAATGTATTGAGACTTGCACCAGTTTTCTGGTATAAAAAAAGTCTATCATTTTGGTTTTGTGCGCTATTATTTTTCCTATTTTGCATATGGGCAGGGGTGAAGCTTCCCACAGCCCGACAGATATGCTATAATTGACGCCAGTCTTAATAAATTCCCCCCATAGTGTTTAAACCTGACATGATTTCCTCTTCTTGATGAGCGTGTTAACGTTCCTCTTGTTATCATGTTGTCCATCACCTTGCATTGCTCTGAAAAACTGTTACTCCTAATTGACTCATCACATATTAATTGAGAAAGCTGTAAAATTATTTCAAAAAGTGGGGCTCTCTAAGGAACTGTTAGCAATGACTGCCTGCTCCGCGCATAGTAACCCAGGCCACGCTCATGTATGTAAAGTAACATGTACTAAATCTGGTTTTGCCGTTTCTAAATTTTTAATAGGAAGTCATATAGATACCTCACATCAGTATTACATGGTATCATAAAGGGTTTTCGGTGACTTCACTACGGGTGAAACGTTCCTATTGCATCAACTGGCATCTGTGGTCACATTGTTGCATTGTAATTCTAATGTCGGCGCAGTCTGCATGGAGACCTATTGCACATGAACAACGGAGAATTTGAAGGGCAGTGTAAGTATATTTCAGTGGAGGACAGCTTTACGGTGTTTTCAGGAATCCTATTTAAATGTAAATCTGCACTGTATATCTCTGGTCATGTGCAAATATGAGGAAGCAGAGTGAGCTGCAACCACTCGTGAAGCAACAGTTTACCAGCCAAACTGTCCATCTAGCCAACCTCTAAAAAAAGCACTCTTTATACATCTATTGGAGAGTTACACTTTAAAACGGGAAATGGGGAGGCTCGTCCCCGCCACGGCCTGCTAGTGGTAACCCGATGCAGCGGGAGCCGTGCGGGGAGCAGGAGCTACGCGGGTGCTGGGGAGCGGGGTAAGTATCATCTACAGAACAGACCAAAAGTTTGGACACACCTTCTCATTCAAAGAGTTTTCTTTATTTTCATGACTATGAAAATTGTGGATTCACACTGAAGGCATCAAAACTATGAATTAACACATGTTTTGATGCCACCTTTTGCTTTGATTACTGCTTTGCACACTCTTGGCATTCTCTTGATGAGCTTCAAGATGTAATCACCTGAAATGGTCTTCCAACAGTCTTGAAGGCGTTCCCAGAGATGCTTAGCACTTGTTGGCCGTTTTGCCTTCACTCTGCGGTCCAGCTCACCCCAAACCATCTTGATTGGGTTCAGGTCCGGTGTCTGTGGAGGCCAGGTCATCTGGCGCAGCACCCCATCACTCTCCTTCATGGTCAAATAGCCCTTACGCAGCCTGGAGGTGTGTTTGGGGTCATTGTCCTGTTGAAAAATAAATGATGGTCCAACTAAACGCAAACCAGATGTAATGGCATGCCGCTGCAAGATGCTGTGGTAACCATGCTGGTTCAGTATGCCTTCAATTTTGAATAAATCCCCAACAGTTTCACCAGCAAAGCACCCCCACACCATCACACCTTCTCCTCCATGCTTCACGGTGGGAACCAGGCATGTAGAGTCCATCCGTTCACCTTTTTTTGCGTCGCACAAAGACACGGTGGTTGGAACCAAAGATCTAAAATTTGGACTCATCAGACCAAAGCACAGATTTCCACTGGTCTAATGTCCATTCCTTGTGTTCTTTAGCCCAAACACGTCTCTTCTGCTTGTTGCCTGTCCTTAGCAGTGGTTTCCTAGCAGATATTCTACCATGAAGACCTGATTCACACAGTCTCCTCTTAACAGTTGTTCTAGAGATGTGTCTGCTGCTAGAACTCTGTGTGGCATTGACCTGGTCTCTAATCTGAGCTGCTGTTAACCTGCGATTTCTGAGGCTGGTGACTCGGATGAACTTATCCTCTGCAGCAGTGGTGACTCTTGGTCTTCCTTTCCTGGGGCAGTCTGCATGTGAGCCAGTTTCTTTGTAGTGCTTGATGGTTTTTGTGACTGCACTTGGGGACATTTTCAAAGTTTTCCCAATTTTTTTCGGACTGACTGACCTTCATATCTTAAAGTAATGATGGCCACTCGTTTTTCTTTACTTAGCTGCTTTTTTCTTGCCATAATACAAATTCTAACAGACTATTCAGTAGGACTATCAGCTGTGTATCCACCTGTCTTCTCCACAATGCAACTGATGGTCCCAACCCCATTTATAAGGCAAGAAATCCCACTTATTAAACCTGACAGGGCACACCTGTGAAGTGAAAACCATTTCAGGTGACTACCTCTTGAAGCTCATCAAGAGAATGCCAAGAGTGTGCAAAGCAGTAATCAAAGCAAAAGGTGGCTACTTTGAAGAACCTAGAATATGACATATTTTCAGTTGTTTCACACTTTTTTGTTTTTTTGTTATGTGTATAATTCCACATGTGTTAATTCATAGTTTTGATGCCTTCAGTGTGAATCCACAATTTTCATAGTCATGAAAATAAAGAAAACTCTTTGAATGAGAAGGTGTGTCCAAACTTTTGGTCTGTACTGTATATGAGGGGCCCGGGCATTGGGGGCATGTTTTACACATTAGATTACCCCATTAAAGTGTTTTTTCACATACATATACATATCTATATAATCTATCGATCTATCTCATATCTATCTATCTCATAACTATGTACTATGAACTTTGCACATATCTCATAACTATCTATCTATCTATGTAAAAATCTATTTAAGATCTATCTATCTGTCTCATATCTATCTATCTATCTATCTATCTATCCATCTATTTATCTATCTCATATCTATCTATCTCAGATCTATCTATCTATCTCATTTCTATCTATCTATCTATTTATGTATCTCATATCTATCTATCTCAGATCTATCTATCTATCTATCTATCTATCTATCTATCTATCGTATAACTATCTTACTAATATCTATCTATCTATGTAATATTTATCCAATATCTATCTATAACTATCTATCTATCTAATATGTATCAATATAATCTGTCTGAGGGTACTTTCACACTTGCATTGTTGGATTCCGGCAGGCAGTTCCATTGCTGGAATTGCCTGCCGGATCCGGAAATTCGTATGCAAACGGATAGCATTTGTTTCCGGACGCGGATCCGAATGACAAATGCATTGAAACACCAGATCCGTTTCTCAGATCCGGTATTTTTCCCCCCACATCTTTTAAGGTCTGCGCGTGCGCAGATCGGGAAACCGGATCCGGTTTTCTGGAACACTTGGTACCGATCCAGCATTAATACATTTCAATGGAAATAATGCCGGATCTGGCATTCCGGCAAGTGTTCCGTAACTTTGGCCGTAGAAAATACCGCAGCCTGCTGTGGTATTTTCTCTGGCCAAATACCGTAAAAGGACTGAACTGAAGACATCCTGGTGCATACTGAACGGATTGCTCTCCATTCAGAATGCATTAGGACAAAACTGAAGTGTTTTTTTCCGGTATTCAGCCCCTGTGACGGAACTCAATACCGGAAAACTTTAACGCTAGTGTGAAAGTATAATATCTACAGTCATGTGAAGAAATTGGGACACCCTTTGAAAGCATGTGGTTTTTTGTAACATTTTTAATAAAAGGTTATTTCATCTCCGTTTCAACAATACAGAGAGATTAAAGTAATCCAACTAAACAAAGAAAACTGAAGAAAAGTCTTTTCAAGATCTTCTGTAAATGTCATTCTACAAAAATGCCTATTCTAACTGAGGAAAAAGATAGGACACCCTTGCCCCTAATAGCGAGTGTTACCTCCTTTGGCTGAAATAACTGCAGTGAGACGGTTCTTGTAGCCATCTACCAGTCTTCGACATCGGTCTGAGGAAATTTTACCCCACTCCTCAATGCAGAACTTTTTCAGCTGTGAGATGTTTGAGGGGTTTCTTGCACGTACAGCCCTTTTCAAGTCACCCCACAGCATCTCAATGGGATTCAAATCTGGACTTTGACTTGGCCATTCCAGGACTCTCCATTTCTTCTTTTTCAGCCAATCTTTGGTTGATTTACTAGTATGTTTTGGGTACGCATAGTGACTCTTTCAGGTTGGGAGAGATTGTATATACGTAATTTTGGCAGTTTGGCGCCTGGGATGAGATTAATAGGGCAGTCGTACTCCAGGTGCGGGGGAAACTCCTGGACACCACTCTCGGAAAACACATCAAAAAATTCAGAGAGAAAAGATGGCACAGTCTTGGTAGAAACCTCTGAAAAAGACGCGGTGAAGCAATTCTCTCTGCAAAACTCACTCCAACCATTTATTTGCCTTGCTTGCCAATCAATGGTGGGGTTATGTTTAGTAAGCCAGGGTAGCCCCAACACTAGAGGAGTAGGTAATCCGCTTAAGATGAAACATGACATATCCTCAACATGAGCGTCACCCACAGTCAAACGGATATTGTGAACTATGCCCTTTAACAATCTTTGAGAAAGTGGAGCGGAATCAATAGCAAAAACAGGTATAGCCTTTTCCAAAGTGCATACCTGGAAACCATGCGTTATTGCAAATTGATTATCAATAAGATTGACAGCTGCTCCACTATCTACAAAAATCTCACAAACAATGTTGCTGTCTAGCGCCACCCTGGCAGGTAGGAGAAAACGGGAACTACAAGTAAATGGCAAACCTTCAATTTCCACGTCAACCTTGCCAATAGTAGCAAATGGAAAGTTTTTAGAGGGTTTTTTTGTTTGTTTTTCTTTTATTACCCTCAGAAAACTCCATGAATTTCTTAGAGGGGCAAACATTTGCCAAATGATTTATACCCCCACAACAGAAACAAACCCTCCTCTGAGAGCTGAATCCTCTACTATCAGAGGCTGCATGTCCTTGGACTGAATATGACAGGAAGGAGTAGTCTCCTCTCTCTGTCTAAGATGCCTGTCAATACGAACAGCTAGAGACATGGCAGATTCTAACGAGGCTGGTCTCTCATGAAAAGCAAATGCATCTTTCAATCTTTACAAAAGACCATGGCAAAATTGACTTCGGAGTGCAGCATTATTCCAACCAGTATCAGCTGCCCATCTCCGAAATTCTGAACAATATATCTCTGCGGACTGTTTACCCTGGCATAAAAGACGCAGTTTAGATTCAGTCAGAGCAATACGATCCGGGTCATCATATATCTGCCCCAGGGCTAAAAAAAATTCATCCACCGATCGGAGGGGCCATGCACCGACCGGTGGCAAAAAGGCCCAAGACTGAGCGTTATCCCTGAACAGCGAGATGATGATCCCCACCCTCTGCTCCTTATCACCTTATCTATTTATCTATCTATTATCTATCTATCCAATATCTGTCTATATAATATGTATCTATCTAATATGTCTGATATTTATCTAACCTCATA
This sequence comes from Bufo gargarizans, assembly GCF_014858855.1. Taxonomy (NCBI): domain Eukaryota; kingdom Metazoa; phylum Chordata; class Amphibia; order Anura; family Bufonidae; genus Bufo; species Bufo gargarizans. Next base: position 298,733,016 of record NC_058082.1, on the reverse strand, counting down.
TCTAATCAAATCAAATCAAATCAGCTTTATTGGCAGGACTAAATACATTTTAGCATTGCCAAAGCAAGTGGGAAATAATTGGGTAGGGTTGGGGGATGGGGGCATATACAGGGTGGGGGTATAGGTGTCCATGGTATATCAGGCTCCTCAGTCTATTGCAGGCAGTAATATATTGTGCTGCTGTGGCCGCTGAGTTCTCCTCTTTCCCCAGCAGTATGGAGAGTTTCTCTTCCTCCTCCATGGAGATGAAGTCTGGGCAGAGATCAGACAGTCTCCTGAAGTGAGTCTCCCTCACTGCTGAGGGGCACCGCAGCAGGAAATGAGCCTCATCCTCCACAGCCTCCTGGTCGCACTGCTGGCACAGCCTGCTCTCCCTGGGCATGTACCTCTGTCGGTGACGCCCGGATTCAATGAGCAGGCTGTGGGCGCTCAGTCTGTACCGGCTCAGGATCTGTCAGTCTCTTGTATTGGGGAGTTTCTCCAGATATGGGGGGCAGTTTGTACTCCCTCTGCAGGCTCTAGTATACTGTCAGCTTCTGGGATGTTCTTATGTCGTTCCTCCAGATGCTAATATACTCCTCTTTGTACTTGTGTATCGTCCCCTGGATTTCGTCCTTTGTCAGGCTATATTGGTTGGTGGCTTGGGCAGGCTGGGTTTGGGTGACTTGTTGCAGGGTGCTTTGTCTTTCTGGGGCTTCTTGGTGTAGCAAGGCTTTGTGATGGTAGGAGCTGGGACTGCTGCTATGCAGATTGGCTCTGAATGATAGTGCCCTCTTCTGGACAGCAAAGTAGAGTGGGAATCTGCCCAGTTCTGCTCGACAGGCGCTGTTTGAGGTACTCCTGTGGACCTGGAGAAAGTGTTTGCAGAGTTCTAGGTGGAATAGTTCTGTTGGCCCACTTTGCCCGGTCTGGGTATATGTCTGGGCCCCAGACTTCGCTGCCATATAAAAGGATTGGGATGATGATCAGGGCCGGTGCAAGGATTTTTGCCAACACAAGCGAAGCTACATTTTGGCGCCCCCCCCCCCCCCCACACACTCTTCTCCTCTCTGTGGTCCTGGTATCTTCTCTCTGCTTCAGACAATGGCTGGTTTAAGGACCATATTTTTCGCCCTCTAAGACACACTTAGGTTTTAGAGGAGGATAATAAGACCTCAGATCAGAACTCTATGTCAGACATCATCCCCCAGCCATCAGCCCCCAATGTCAGCCATCAGATCCCCCATGTCACATTTCTCCCCCTCCATGTCACATTTTTCCGCCCTCCCCCAGGGTGTGCCCTAAGGCGGCTGCTTGGTCTGCCTTATGGTAGCACCGGCCCTGATGATGATGGTGTCAAGGATTTTAAGCCAGACGGTCACTGGTGCTTTAAGATGCCTGATACAGATGCCTTCTGATGGCATAGAAGGTTTTGCTTGCCTTGTCTTTCAGTGTTTCCATGGCTTTCTTAAAACTCCCTGATTGGCTGATATCTAGGCCCAGGTAGGTGTATCTATCTATCTATCTATCTATCTATCTACAGTATCTATCTATCTATCTATCTATCTATCTATCTATCTATCTATCTATCTATCTATCTACAGTATCTATCTATCTATCTATCTACAGTATCTATCTATCTAATAACTATCTATCTAATATCTATCCAATAGCTATCTATCTACAGTATCATCTATCTATCTAATATCTATCTATGTAATATATATACAATATCTATCTACCGTACCATCTATTTATCTATCTAATATCTATCTATCTATGTAATATATATACAATATCTATCTATCTACTGTATCATCTATCTATCTACCGTACCATCTATTTATCTATCTAATATCTATCTATGTAATATATATACAATATCTATCTATCTACCGTATCATCTATCTACCGTACCATCTATTTATCTATCTAATATCTATCTATCTATCTATCTATGTAATATATATACAATATCTATCTATCTACCGTATCATCTATCTATCTATCTACCTTACCATCTATTTTTATCTCACTATCTATCTAATATCTATCATATCTCATTATCATCTATCTATCTAATATCTATCATATCTCATTATCATCTATCTATCTATCTATCTATATATCTAATATTGATCCAATATCTATCTGTCTATCCAATATCTATCTATCTTACATACAGTATATACTCTCCCTATTTCAGTGTTGCTGTATCATGTATAACACTGTTCTGTTTCAGATCCGTTACAGATTTCCATCCCTTGTGTTAAACCCGTCCACATGAACCGTGTAATTCGGAGAGTTGCGTGCTCCACAGTGACCAGTGCACAGATCAGCATCAGGCCATTAGAGATTTGAGGAACCCAGTGGCAGATAACAATGTAGCGCAGGAAGATGCACAGCGACCTGGCCATTGCAAATGGTGTTCAGAGCAGATTTAGATGCAGTGTGAACAAAGCAGCATAAGTGACGTTCTGTGAGTGTGGTCTGGCACTTTACATTATGATCATCAGCAGTGTGTGACAGTTTAACGGGCCCCCCTGACGAGGGAGGGGTGTTTTTTCAAGCTGAAGGTTGTACACATATACTGTCACTTTGATATGTAGGTCTGGGGATGAAATGGAGTGTTTAGGAGACTAAGAAATGTGATCTAATCCAATGTCTGACGGTGCAAGCTAGCTGTTTAGCTGTAACAGGTGACAATTGGTGGCACTGAGGGGGTGGGATGAAAGAGATAATGACAAACACTAAGGGAGGAACGAAAGGCAAAGATCTGTCTGCATCAGCATTTGAGTCCAAAGACGCTGACAGCCCTGTGTGCTCTATTACCAGCAGTGATCTCCTCCTCAGTATACGGAGGAGCCATCGTCATACCATTGCTCTTCCCTATACTGGATAACTATTTGCTGGCAGCAGAACGTGATTAGACACCAGGATCTGCCGCCTGAAAATAATGATTTTTTTAACCTGTCAAAAGATTTGGATTACCCGATGAAAGAGCGGCAGTATTACACTGCAAGATATCGTTACTATGAACACTCGTTAGCGAAATTGGCAGATGTAATACACCCTTAGGCCCCATGCACACGGCCGTTGTTCACGGCCGTGTGCATGGGGCCTTAAGCTGCAAAGTCTGTGTTCAGTGTGATAATGAAGCATCTAGGAGTCCACTGTACTATTTCTCCAAGTTTAGGAGTCTGGGACATGTATTGAGGGGCAGGGCCAGCGTTAGGGGGGGCAAACTGGGCAATTGCCCAGGGACCCCGATCCTCTAAGGGGCCCCCTGCTTCAGTTCCACCCCGCCCGGCAGATTGCAGGTTGAACAGTTGGGACTCCAGAGTGGGGAATTTCCCAGCTTGGGAGTCCCTGCTCTGACTCCATATATGCATATGTTCATAGATGGAGTCAGTGTTATAAACATGAAAGGATTGTCATTATGCTTAGGGAAACCCTGTGTGTATCAATTTAATTTAGACTCTATTTTTGATATGTCTCTGTGGGGGTTTGAACTCACAACCTTTTACATTAAGGGCAAGAACCGTAACCACTGGGCTATAAGAAAACTGGAAAACTCATAGAAGTTTCTCTTGCATAATACAAGATAAACTTTTATGCTGTCTTTAACAGAAGAGAAACTTCTATGATGTTTTTCAGCACAGACACAGCATTGAGCTCTATAGTTAAGGTTCTTGCCCTTCACGTAGAAGGTTGTGTGTTCAAATCCCTACAGAAACTTTTTAAAGATATAGGCTAAATAAAACTTTAATACACAGGGTGTTCCCAACAGTGAAAATTTTATTTTATTGAGAAAAAAATGGAGCAAAACGTAAAATATGATCAAATAACACCCATATTAACCCACACCAACCTTTTTAACTTGTGTAACCAGTATTTTTTGTTGGGAAAGGTGGCAACCCTAACAGCCCCCCCCCTCCCCCACTCCGGATCTCTATAGGTCTGCTCACTGCAGCAAGCTAAGCCTAATCAAAAATAAAAAAATATTTTCATCGCGATATTCTGACCGTCATAACTTTTTTATAGTTATGTCCACGGAGATGTGTGGGGGCTAATTTTTTGCGGACAATCTGTCATTTTTGACAATACCATTTGGGCTGTGTATCACTTTTTATTCAATTGTCTTGGGAGATAAAGTGATAGGAAAAAAAACTCGAAACAGGCTTTTTTACATTTTTTTCTGTTATGCTATTCACCATATGGGCTACCTTTTAAAAAAAAATATTTTAATAGTATAGGTGCTTTTGCATGCTGGGATGGGGGTGATTAACATTTTTATGCTTTTTTATATTTTCAAACCTTTTTTTTTTTTTTTTTAACATTTTGTTAAGTCCCCCAAGTGGGCCACAACTTACAATCATCAGATCTAAATTGCTCCATTATTCTGTATAGAAATCACTTTATCACAGTTCAGTGCTGCCATCTATTGGCCTGAACTGGGATATACTGACAACGAGCCTGGAAGCCTAGTACAGGCTGCGACTCATTTTTAGAACAGGGTGCTTTCCCTGATCTCTTCTGGGGCAAAGCGCGCCTGAAGAGGAATCCCACGCTTCCGGTTTTTTACACTCTCAAATGCCGTGAGTGAGAGGCAACTCATTGCTGTGAGGGGAGGGGGCATGTGGTGTATTATGGGGCTATGAGGGTGAAGAACTTGTGTGAGGAGCTTTATGGGGTGTAAATCTGTGAGGAAGCGCCGGAATCGACAGAATGTAACTGTGTTGTTAGTACATTATTACAAGATTTGGGGCCCCACATTTTATCTAAAACTGGCCCTGTTGTGGGGGATTGATCTTTGGAATCTATGCCTCTTAATCCAGCCAGCTTGGGAAGGGGGGTGTTCATGATGACAGATTCTCTTTAGAGACTACCAGCAGATCTTCACATATTCTTTCTGTACAATCTAGATGTTGGATGACTAAGAATGAAAAACAGAAGCTGCCATGAATATCATACAAATATCTGAAAGATAAGGCCTCGTGCACACGACCGTATCTGCTTTGCTGTCTGTAAATTGCGGATCTGCAAAATATAGATATGGGCTGAGTGCGTTCTGCAATTTCTTGTTCCACACGTCCCACCCTATGTTAAAAATGCCTATTCTTGTCTGCAAAATGCATGTTCTCCGTTTTTGTGGGAAGGCAGAACAGACATGGTGTGCTGTCCGCATTTTTTGCTGCCCCCTTAAAATGAATGGGTCCACATCCAATCTGCTCATATGAACAGGGCCTAACTTACATTTGAAAAAACATTCACCACGTACACTATGTGAAAAGTAATGGGCAGTACACTGGAGAACTGAATGTCTTTCTTCACCGGTACTTACCGTAATATATTTTGCAGGATTAAATTGCTTTTTTCCCATCGTTATTAAGTCGCTATTCACTGTAAAAACTGAACTACCCACACACTGAAAGCTGTAAATGAGAAGAGATAAAAAGGAGGGAATGAAGAAAAAGGAGATAAAGGAAGGGTACAAGGTAATTGCTGTGGGGTGGGGGCAGCCTACATTGGTAGCACAGGACCGTACGTAGAGGCAGTAGGCATACTATAGCATACAAACAGTACGAACATGTCTGAAGACCTATCTAGATAGGCTGTCCGATATTTAATTGACCTGATTTATTTTAATAGGCCACATAAGGCACTGAAAATTGAGGGGCAGTCCATTTCTGCAATAATGGTCTTAGCGGCTATTAAAATATTTGTGATCAGTCTGTTGGGTAATATTTTGGGGGAAGGTTCAAGATATAAATCACAATTTTCTGAAAAGAGGGCATAGGGTCGACCTATAATATGAGGTACAATGTTCTGGATGCGACCAAGACTATGATGTTCAACTGTCAAGCGCAGATGTCTCAGGTGAGTTGGTTTTATTGCGAGTTGGGAGAAGGTTCAAGATAGATTACAAAGATTACAATTTTAAATTAAAAATGCCTAAAAATTTCCTGAAAAGAGGGCATAGGGTTGACCTGTAGTATAAGGAACAATGTTCTGGATGCGCTCAAAACTATGATGTTCAACTGTCAAGCGCAGATGTTTCAGGTGAGTTGGTTTTATTGCAACGTATCTGACGACAGAACCCCTTTAAAGGGAGTCTGTTACCAACAACCTCCATATCCCACTGTTTGCATAGACACATAGCTGTAGTTCACCTGATTAGCCCCTTCCTAACCAACCAATTTTCCCCAATTTTTTTTTTCATTTTTGCTATGTTCACATAGACATATGCGGGCTTGTTTTTTTGCAGAATAAGTTACACTTTCTTAGGGCACCATTTAATATTGATACAATGCAGTGGGAAGCTGGGAAAAAATCCCCAATGGGATGGAATTGGAAAAAAATTCAATTTCGCCAAAGTTTTATGGGTTTTGTGTTTAAGGTGTTGCCTATGTGGTAAAACTGACCGTACCCTTCATTCAGCGGGTCAGTAAAATTACAGTGATACCATATTAATACTGTAGTTTTTCTTATGTTTTAATATTTAAAAAAATAAGAACTGTGTGAGGGCTCATTTTATGCCAGGCTCATTTTGTGTAGTCTTTATTGATACCAGTTTGAAGTGTGACTTTTTGATCACATTTTGTTCAATTTATTTCGGAAGGTAAAGTGAAACAAAAAAGGGTGAATTGTCCATTTTGATATGTTTTTCTGTTACACTATTTATCATATTGGATAAATATGTTTTATATTTTGATAGTACGGGTATTTTGGAATGCCACAATGCTAATTATTATTATTATTTTTTGTTTATTTACAGGGGGTTGATTAGAATCTTTATATTTTTAATTTTTGTTTGCATTTTTTAAAAACTTTTTTCACTTTAGGGGACTTGAACATGTGATCGACTAATCGCTTCTCCCATATACGGCAATAATGTAACAGTGCACTCTGCTGCAGATTCAATATGCTCCATAGGCAGCGCTCCATAGGACCTTTACTATGACAGTCCTTGGAGCCTTCAGAGAGCCTGAGATTGCCATTGCAGCTCCCTCTATCTCACCATGGTGGAGCCATTTGGTCCCCAGAAGTGCAGCACTCCTGGGATTACACTGCTCAGATGCCATGATCACAATTGACAATGGAATCTGAGCTTCTGAGTGGGCGCCATCTTTAAAGACCAAACATCTACCATACATATACATTCATCGAATGTATACAGAGCGTGCTGTATTGTTGCCTTTTCTACAACACTTCTAAGAAACAAATGGGTATTATTTAGTGGTGCATTTTCCTGCCAGACTTCTATTGATTTATTTGTACATAACGTTGTAGCAAATAAAATGGATTATTTTGCTACAAAATAAAACATTTCCCTTTCCAATCCTCACAGAATACAGTATTTCTGTGTGGAAACGATCAGCTCACTGCCATGGATTGCTGGGATATGAGCTTCCTTTTTGGTCAAAATCAATGCACATAATTCCCAGCCTAAGGGCTCGTTCACACAAACGTTTTTGCGTTCCATATACGGGCCGTTTTTTGAGTTCCGTACACGGTCCATATACGGAACCATTCATTTCAATGGTTCTGCAAAAAAAAACTGAATGTACTCCGTATGCATTCCGTTTACATATTTCCATTTTTCCATTCTGTTCAAAGATAGAACATGTCCTATTATTGCCCGCAAATCATGTTGCGTGGCTCCATTCAAGTCAATGGGTCCCCCCAAAAAAACGGAACACATACGGAATGTACTCCGTATGTCTTTCGTATCCGTTCCTTTTTTGTGGAACCATCTATCGAAAATGTTATGCCAGCTCAATTTTTTCTATGTAATTACTGGATACTGTATATGCCATACGGAAAAACGGAATGGAAAAACGGAATGGAGCCGGAAACACTACTGAAACAAAAAAAAGAAAGAAAAACGAATCCGTTAAAAATGGCCCGCAAAACACTGAAAAAGCCATATGGTAGTGTGAACAAGCCTTAACTGATACAACCATTGAATATAATAATCTCTTGATTTGTTTCCAGATTCCTTGTTCTCTGTGTTGAAAAAAAGACAATATTGTCATCCAGACAGCAATGCCCTGGTTGACAGTACTCCGAAAACGACTCTATCATCAAGGCTTGGGTTCGGTAAGAGGCATGAAGTATAAGATTGTGTATTTTTATGTCTAAATACTTGTATGGAGCATCTGAATGCTGTCAGAAATGTAATTCAGCTGAAACACAAAGTCTGGATTTGAGTTCCTTTTCAATCGGAGTCATTTCTATAGTGTTAAGAATCATTTGCTGTTCTTTACTTCTCAGCTACATAACCACAATGACTTTCTGTTCTTATTTACAAGAAAAGATCTCATGTCAGGTACAGAGGACAGCTTTTTACATAATACTATGTCTTTGGGCAAACAAGCATTAAAGTAGAAATACTGCTGTCTTTCAGAAACAGGGCTGCACCTGTCCGCGGGTTGTGCGTAATAATGCACTTCAACTCTATTGAAGTGAATAAGACTGAGCTGCAATGCCGCACACAACCTGTGGACAGGTGTGGCACTGTTTGTGGAAAGAAGCAGGCGTTTTTTCTAATCTTGGGCAAATCCCTTTAATGTGGCATAGTGTTTGGTGCTAATCTACTTACATTAGTTTCCTCGAAGCAGTCTGCCTTACCGTCACATATGTACAGTATGTAGGTGTGCACACATGCCCATGTTTACCTTGCTATATGCGTTTGAGACTGGTAAATCTAGAGTTTTCTAGAGTTTTCACATTCTGATGACTACAACTCTTAATATGTGTAAAATGAGAGAGTTGCATACTGACAATAGTCACCAGCAGAGCTGCCATTAATACATTTGGATATTGCACAATCTTTATGTCTTCACATGCCTTAAAGGGAACCTGTCACCGGGATTTTGTGTATAGAGCTGAGGACATGGGTTTCTAGATGGCCGCTAGCACATCCGCAATACCCAGTCCCCATAGCTCTGTGCTTTTACAAACCGATTTGATCCATATGCAAATTACCCTGAGATGTGTCCTGTATGTGAGACGGGTCCAGCGTGAAGGAGTCCAGCACTACCCCGCATCCTCTAAATCTCCTCCTTGCTCCCCGACGTCAGACAGCCAGAGCGCCGTAATCTCGCGATGCACGAGCTAGCGCATGCGCAGTGTCCTCATAGTGTTCCATCCCTGTGCTGGCACCAGCCTCAGAGAAGGAACAGCACATGTGCTAGCTCGCGCATCACGAGATTACGGCACTCTGGCTGGCTGACGTCGGGGAGCAAGGAGGAGATTCTAAGGATGCGGGGCGGTGCTGGGCTCCTTCACGCTGGACTCATCTCACGTACAGGACACATCTCAGGGTAATTTGCATATGGATCAAATCGTTTTTTTCCCACAATAAAAGCACACAGAGCTATGGGGACTGGGTATTGCGGATGTGCTAGCGGCCATCTAGCAACCCATGTCCTCAGCTCTATACACACAATCCCGGTGACAGGTTCCCTTTAACATTTAACGCAATGTAATTAGGATAGACTGGCCAAGGAGCATTTCTTGGACTTGGATGTCCATTATGGGACAGTCATTGGCTGCCACAAAGCATGTGACCATGCCTACGCACTGGCGGAGGAAAACAGCGTGGGGACCGGAAGATGGACAAAGTAGAGGAGGACTGAAGAAGCAGCGCGGAGCAGGTAAATATGGATCTGCTGTTTCAGGCGGCAGGCTGCAGGAACTTGCTTAAAAATTAATATTACTAGAAAACTCCTTTAAATGTGGGCTTACATCCTGGGCAATAGCAGTAACATTGTGCAAATAACACAAGAGAAAAGGAGAAAAGTTGTTAATTGCCTCTATGGCATCAATGGACTCCTTTTTCTCGTGACACGTGTTTTTTGTGACTTATGTATTGATTTTTGCATCTTAATAGTGCTGAAACAAGCAGGTATTGGCTCTTTAGTCTGGATAGAATAAAAAAAACACACAACAAATGACTTTGTATAATAGGAATCGGAAAAAGAGTGAGACTAACTGCTTTTTTTGTAATATATAAACTTTCTAATGGAAAGATATTTAAAGTGCCTCTGACATATGATAAGGAGGGTTAGACTAGTAGGAGATCCAGAGTTTTTGGGGCCATATACTGCGGGATGCAGACGAAGAAGCCTTTTTGGAAAAGACTGGTGAGCTGCTGTCTGTCCTTGGACTGCTCTCTAGTCAAACAGCATCACACAGTATGTTCTAAGAAATTGACAGACAAGGCTTTCCTCCAACTGCTTCTATGAAATGTCCTTTCTAGTTAGATGCCAGACACAATATACTTAACCCCCCACTTTTTTTTTTTAAGGAGACTTTATAGAGACAGCTGTTTAAATTGTCCCTATTTCATGGCAGAAGCTTTGTAAATGAGTCAATATATAATCTCATGGTTGCAACTGAGGGCAAGTGAGGAAGTGCCAGTACTGAAAGCTGGGTTGCTTATTTAATGTGCGATTTGCTAAACGCCTATAATGTAATGGTGTTTTCTCGCTGCATCATTTTCTGGCAGAGGAAGAAGTCAACCCTAGGATTGTGCCTATGTCATAGTGATAAGTTCTCAGTATACTGGAATGTAACCCAAGAGCTACAACCCGAGAAATGGTTGTGCCCCACTCCATCCATTTCTCCCCTCATCACCCTTTACATATACAATCTGCTATATTATTGCACTATATATATATATATATATATATAAAATAAATGAAGACACCGCAGCACATCCGTTGGTAAAATAGAAAGTGAGGACCTTTATTCACCCATGCAACGTTTCGGTCTGCTTGCTGGTACCTTTCTCAAGCTTGAGAAAGGTCCCAGCAAGCGGACCAAAACGTTGCATGGGTGAATAAAGGTCCTCACTTTCTTTTTTGCGGTGTCTTCATTTATTTTGTATTATACACCTTGGTAAGGTGTTATTATCGCTGGCACCCAATCATCTACCACAAGGTGTGCTGCCCTGAACTTCTGTTTTTATATATATATATATATATATATATATATATATCTTGTCTTTGGCGGATATCTATGTGTATTTTCTCAAATCAAGGTGTAGACCAGTAAAATATGGAAAATAGTCATACAGCTCCTCAATTTCCCTTTAAAAGTAGAAATGTTAAATTGAGATCACAATTTCCTGGCAAGCCACTTGAATTTACAGGGAGAAATCAGCATTGATCATGCAAAGCATCAGAACAGATGGACCATAAATATGCTGTTTGAACTTCTAATCTGAATCTCTTTTAGTTTGGGCAGGAATTTAGAGGTATAATTATGTCTTCCTAGGGTTCATTATTGTGCAAAGCAATTGTTTTGATGTTCCAACACAAATTTAATGTCTATAGCTGTGAAAAAATAATAGGGATTAAGTGGAGGAGAATGGGGCAACATGTACCGACACGCAAAAGCCATATCTAGGAACCCTATTTCTACATTAGTCTTAAATGGAAACTTCATGATCCCTCCATATATAAACAGTCCCTTCTTTTGCCTTAGGCCTCATGCACACAACCGTTGTTTGTGTCCGCATCCGAGCCGCCATTTTGCAGTCTCGGATGCAAACCCATTCATTTCAATGAGGCCGCAAAAGATGCGGACAGCACTCCGTTGCTCCCTTCCGTGGCCCCGCTAAAAAATATAACATGTCCTGTTCTTGTCCACGCTTTGCGGACAAGAATAGGCATTATATTGACGGCCGACCGTTCCGTTCCGATAATTGCGCAAGGCATACGCGCGGCTTCCGTTTTTTGCAGATCTGCGATTTGCGGACCGCCAAAAACGGCACGGTCGTGTGCATGAGGCCTTGGTGGAAGTTTGTCACCTGTCAGTCTCATTTCTTATTGGGTTTTTTGAAGTTTCTAACCATTCAATCCACACTCTAATAGACATTTATCTTTGTACTGAGATAGTCAAGGGATTTTCGTAGAAACAGCAGCTAATCTGCAGAAACAGAACTGTACAATAAAGCAGGACTGCTCAAATATTTTCTTCTGCCAAAGTCAATGGTGACATCCATGCCAAAAGAGGAATATGTAAGGAACCGGCAGTGGTACACTGCCCCATACCAACAACAGAATAGTTCCAATTTTGCCAGGACAATCCTGCGAACCAGACCACAAAACTGGCAAACTATACCTAAAGGTGGGTATTTGGAGTTGTTCCTTGGCCAGGGCTTAATGTTCTAATTTTGGCTATTTAAATGTCGGTAAGAATGCAACAGTAACCTTAATATCAATGTTTCCCTAGCGTCATAGTCTCCAGTCACCTTCTTCTCACTGAATATTCTTCTCCAAGGAGGAAGTAAACATCTAACTTCCTGTTCCTGTGCCAAACTGTGTAGGAAAACATCTTGAATGAAGCTATCTGTAATTGAAAGAAATTGTCTGCTGGGACAGTGAAGTCTTCTCTGAAAGTTGGTTTGTCCTTGGACTTGCAATGTCTAGGAAGCAACCCAGGCCTGATCAAAAACTGCAATGCATTTTACACATGGGAAACTCAACTCATAGTTTAAGAAGACCTAGTTTAAAGCATGGGAGGGGGACAAGGCAGAAGTCTACATTTCTAGAATAATAGATGGTGAAAGGTAAAAGGATGGAACTGTGTAACTACTGACCAGTAAGTTTAACATCTGTGGTATGTAAAATATTCTGAGCCGCAGAACTAAATACAGCTGAATAATCAGATATCTCATCATCAGCATGGATGCATGCAAAACAAGTCCTGCCTAACCAACATGCTGGGTTTCTATGAGGAGGTAAGTGCAAATGCGGATGTTGGTCATGCTACAAGTCTGGTATATCTGGGTTTTGCAAAAGCATTTTGTACAGTACCACAGAGGAGACTTGTGCTGAAACAACAAGGGACTAGGGGACAATATATGAATATGGGTAAAGAATTGGTTAAGGGACAGAAAACAAAGAGTTGTTCTAAATGGTGCATATTTAAAATGAGAAAAAGTCAGCAGTGTGTCAGCACAAGGACCAGGGTAAGGCCCAATTCTCTTTAATCTCTTTATCAATGATCTTGTAAATAGGATTGACAGTAAAAGTGTCTGTTTTTGGTGATGACACAAATAGTACAGAAAGACCTAGATAAGGCTTGCTTCACATTTGTGTTTGACGACCCGGCAGGCTGTTCCGGCCGGGAGCAGCCTGCCGGATCTGGTATTGCTGGATGCTACCAGAATGCCATCTGGCCCCATTAGCTATAATAGGATCCGGCAGTGATCTGGGCACGACAAACGTTTAGAGAATCGGCCGCGCGCGCAGCAGTTTTTGTCCGCCCGATTCCCTGCCAGAACAGCCTGCCGGCAGTGTGAAACAGGCCTAAGCTGATAGCATGGGCAAGAACGTGGCAGATGGATTTTAATGCTGATAAATGTAGGGTAATGAGTCTAGGCCACAGTTATCATATGGCTACACACACATAAATGGAATAAAATGGGGGACAACAGAACTAGAAAAGGACCTGGCTATTCTGATTATAAGTTAACTAAGCACCGGTACTCAATGTCAGGCAGCAGCAGCAAAAGCAAATAAGATTCCAGGGTGTATAAAACGAAATAAAAACCTGTGATTCCAATGTAATGTTACCCTTTATAAATCTTTTGTAAGAGTATGGGATTTAGTTTTGAAAAGGGTTCCTAGATGGGTGACCAGAAGAATAAATGGCATGGAAGATCTCAGTCATAATGACAGACTTAAAAATGTAGGTTTGTTCAGCTTGGAAAAAAGACACCTTAGAGGAGATCTTCTTTATAGGCATAAATACATGTGAGGTCAATACAAAGAACTGACACATGATTTGTTCATTCGAAAGGACTTTACAAAGAACTAGGGAATATCCTTTACATGTAGACAAAATGTGATTTAGATACTCAAAGGGTTCTTTACAGTTAGAGTAGTCAGACCACAGAATGCCCTACCCCAAGAAGTACTGTAGTAATGGCATATAATAGGGGCTAGATGCTTATAGAATAGCGAACGGCATTGAGAAATATAATTAGTCTAACAATTGATATCATATAGTTGGTCTAAGAAAGGTTGAACTTGAAGAACCTATGTCTTTTCTCAACCTATGTATCTACCTGAGAATCCCACTCGACAGTACACCCGTGATCATAGCTTTTACTTACTAGAGTAAGAAAGCAGCAATAAATCAATAAATAAATTAGGGTGGGGTTTGATTATTGTACTACATACCTACTACTTTACCCTCATCTACTGTATCCTTCTCCCATCCCTTGTATGTAGATTGTAGGCCGCTGTGAGCAGGGTCCTCTCTCCTTCTGTATCAGTTTGTAACTCGTCCTGTTCATGTCTGTTGTACTTGTTCTTTTATTATGTATGTATATCCCTTATCATGTGTACAGCGCTATGGAAAGTATGGTGCTTTAATAATAAATAATAATACCAATATTTTTGGGGCATTCTTCCATTGCATTTTAGTGTATGCCTAAAAAAGCACAGCAAAAAAAAAAAAAAACATTGTAACGGAAGCCTCAAAGAAAATAAATAGCATGTACACATAATTCATCATCCAAGCACTGCCTTACATATAACTTTTTTAAAATCAGTGTTGGACATCTGCTGTAAGGTATAATACTATGTGGTATTTTCATTTGTAAGTAATAAAAGTGGAGCCCTTTTCACCAGCTAACTGAATCTAAAAGTCAGGAAAAGGTTAAATAGGGTCTGAATAAGTATGTGCAAAGGATGACACCGTCCCCACATGTACATAAAAGGCGCAGTAATAATGTGTACAGGTATAATGGATATGGCAAAAAAAAACGTATTCACAGACAAAAAGGAGGATGCTATTATAAATAATGTAGAGGGCAAGGGACATAAGGAGCTTATGCAGCAGTATGATGGATATGGGATATATATGAAAAAGAAAGAAATGGGAATTGATGTGCCATGGCTAGGGTCATGCCGAATCAATATAGGGAAATGTATGGCCAGACAGCTTGTGTGACAGGTACTTTGCAGTCACTGGAGGAATAGGCACACACTCTGCTTGGCTCCCTTTGCCATTGTCTCTCGTGTTCCTCCTGTGCTCGGCAAATGTTTGCATACTGATGTTGCAGGTCTCTGTGTGTGCTCTGTGAACAGAAGAGAACTAGACAATTTCCTAGCGATCCTATCATTGGCAACTTACAACCACAGGAGATTTTCCTCCAACTCTGTTTTTTGTATTCTTCTAGTTTTGTTTTGGATGTTGTTTTATTATTGCAGCTGCATTTATCCTGCTGTTTATTCTGTTACCCTAATCTTGAGGGTTTTCTAAAGGAACATTGTACAATTGATATTCTAATGTGCCCACGATTTCGAATAAACATGGCGATTTTACTATAAGCAGAAAGGTAATGGAAAAAGATGGATGAATGTGTAAGCCTATTGTTATTTAAAGTTACATAAGCCAGAAGCCGGAGAGCTAAAGCTGGGTTATGAGCATAAGAAGATGAAGAACATAGTCAGAATTGTATACTTCAGTGCGAATGCCAATGGCGTTTTGATGTGTTAGACCTATGAAGATACACCATGGGGGAAATGAACAAAAACATCACATGAGCAACTATTTCAGGCTTTTTATAAATTCTGCAAAATAAGAAGCAGATATTTTATGTAAAAGCTCCTTAAAATGAATGTCTCATGTGTCACATAACTGTATCTTCAATTCATAAGAAATGTAGCATCCTTCTAAAACAAGGTCTCAATTGCAGTTATTTATTGATGACTGGTTGACAAGACTGGAGTCATCCATCAGGGTGGTATCTTGAAAGCAAATTTTTTTTCTAAGGAAAATAGAAAGATAGATAAATAGACAGATAGCAGATAGAAAGATGGATGGATAGATAGATAATAGACGGATATACAGAGAGACAGATAGTAGATAGAAAGATGAATAGATACAGTCAGGTCCATAACTATTGGGACATCGACACAATTCTAACATTTTCGGCCCTATACACCACCACAATGGATTTGAAATGAAATGAACAAGATGTGCTTTAACTGCAGACTGTCAGCTTTGAGGGTATTTACATCCAAATCAGGTGAACGGTGTAGGAATGTTGCTGTCAACTATCAAGATCAGATCCAAAGAGCTGTCACTATCAGCGAAGCAAGCCATCATTAGGCTGAAAAAACACAACAAACCCATCAGAGAGATCGCAAAAACATTAGGCGTGGCCAAAACAACTGATCCTAAGCATACCACCTCATCAGTGAAGCATAGTGGTGGTAGTGTCATGGCGTGGGCATGTATGGCTGCCAATGGAACTGGTTCTCTTGTATTTATTGATGATGTGACTGCTGACAAAAGCAGCAGGATGCATTCTGAAGTGTTTCGGGCAATATTATCTGCTCATATTCAGCCAAATGCTTCAGAACTCATTGGACGGCGCTTCACAGTGCAGATGGACAATGACCCAAAGCATACTGCAAAAGCAACCAAGGGAAAGAAGTGGAATGTTCTGCAATGGCCAAGTCAATCACCTGACCTGAATCCGATTGAGCATGCATTTCACTTGCTGAAGACAAAACTGAAGGGAAAATGCCCAAAGAACAAGCAGGAACTGAAGACAGTTGCAGTAGAGACCTGGCAGATCATCACAAGGGATGAAACCCAGCGTCTGATGACGTCTATACGTTCCAGACTTCAGGCTGTAATTGACTGCAAAGGACTTGCAACCAAGTATTAAAAAGTGAAAGTTTGATTTATGATTATTATTATGTCCCATTACTTTTGGTCCCTTAACAAGTGGGAGGCACATATGCAAACTGTTGTAATTCCTACACCGTTCACCTGATTTGGATGTAAATATCCTCAAATTAAAGCTGACGGTCTGCAGGTAAAGCACATCTTGTTAGTTTCATTTCAAATCCATTGTGGTGGTGTACAGAGCCGAAAATGTTAGAATTGTGTTGATGTCCCAATATTTATGGACCTGACTGTATATACTGTAGATAGATAAACAGATAGATAGATAGACACATAGCAGAAAGATAGATAGATAGATAATAGATAAATAGATATATAGATAACTGTGCCAACTATCCAGTTTGGCTTTGGGCTAAATTTATGGGCATCTGGTCTTCACTGCAGGGGAACCACCAGGACGTTACCTCTTGGAATAGTCCTGGAGTAGTTGCCAGCTGACCTACTGGGGTCGGAGACAATGGTGCACTGAAGGAGGATGAGATAGTCAGGAGATAGGCTGGGATCAGGGCAGGCAGCGTTTGTGCTTATCCATAAAAATAATCCAAGGCCGATAGAGTTTAAACATATCCTTAAAACGAATCGGAGGTTAGGGCAGGCAGCAGAGGATCAGGTTCGGTAAACAGGCAGCGTTCATACACGGGTAGACAGCCAAAGCTCAGGCAAAGGGGTGGAACAAAGTGCCCAGAATAAATAGATGGGTTGGGCAACACCATAGTCAGCAGCTGAACAGAAAGCAAGAAGGTTAAATGAAAATGCAAAATAATCTGCAGGGAGCATGTTATAGAGCACTAGGGGCTAAACAGAATGATGTATAGTTTTTTGGGGAAAATATGCTGCAAAACTTGTATTTCAGCATTCAGAACAGCCTTCCCCCTATGTGTACACAGAGATAGCTGTCAATCACTGATAGGACTGAGCTCCTTGACTTCAAGGCCCAGATGAGCAGGAACCGAAATTAATACATTACAAGTTTTACTTAATCTTTTCCCACAAACGACATGCCAATGTGCTCAGTTCCTCCTGCTCTATAACATGCTGTCTGCCTAATGGCTGTTTTTAATTAGGGGAAATAATCACACATTGTCACTGCAAAATCAAATGAAATTATATTCAGTTTCATTATTTTCAATGGACTGAAGAGATGCAACCAAAGCCAGATGCCTTAGTTTGTGTAGTCTGATTCCATGTAAAACAACTGGCACTAGCATACCATATGCAGTACCGTCAATGCTTACACATACCGCAGCTGAGCCATTCACAAGGGAGACAAGCAGCGGCGTCATATACACGTTTGTAACAACCTGATTATTACAAGGACGCGTCACCAAGGTCATGTTGAAAGAAGAGCTTTATCCATGTACAGATTCACTTTAAATGCTGCCATCTCCACCTTCAGTTCCAGAAACACGTACAGTACTCAGTATTCAGGTCCCATCTGCTTCTTCTATACACCTCCTCATGCTTGTAAAGATGCCAGTAACATCCCTTTGGCCAGCAGCAATAAGCGGCTTCATAAGTACAAGGAGCAGTGCCGCTGCTGCCTATCTGGAGGATGGAAATAGCTGAGCTCTAGGTTATTATCACATCTGTACTTACAGACCCAGCACTATTCTCTGGATCAACTGTCCTAAGAAAATTTGGGGGGCCATGTATTAAAACTAGTGCAGCATTTCCGCTCATGGCAGCTGACCAGATGCTTCCTTTCATTTTCTAAACTCCACTTGTGCATTAAATAAATGAAATCTGACAGGTTGCCATGAGCTGCACCATTATTCTTATCTGCTCCTTTTCTATAGTGTACATGACCGCCTCTTGATTCTACAGAACTCGAGTACCTAGAATGAACTAGACATTCTAAGAGTGTCCAAAAGCCACCTCAGCATTGGAGCAAATTACTACTACAGGTCGCTTTCAATAAGTCCTTATATTAGCTGAAAATTAAAGACGCTTTCCCAGATTTTGATATCTTCAGGTCTTCAATCAGATGCACCTCCACCAATCAGCTGTTTGAAGAGTCTATGGTGCTCCAGAGAGCGCTGTGGCCTCTTCCTAGGCCAGTGATCTCACGGTCATCGGTCACGTGGTCTAGATGCAGCTCAGTCCTATTCAACTGAATGGAGCTGAGTTGCAAAATTAAGCGCAGCCGTTATCCAATGGACAGCTGCAAGGAGACTGCAGTGTACACCACAGCCTCCTGAAAAAGCTCACTGGTGGAGGTCCTCTTTGTCAGACCATCCGCCGATCTGACATTGATAACCTGTCCTGAAGATAGGCCATCAACATCAGAATCTTGGAAAACCCCTTTTTAAATAACCAGGGCTATCGTGGTTGTGCTGCTTTCTGATCTTAAGATTTTTGTAAGCTGCTCTGAAAACCTTATCTCTTGAAAATGAAATCTCCAAGCTATCAATAGCAACAGTTCAGATTTCAGCTGCCATTGTTCCAGTGCAGATACCTTCCACATTTCCTGCTTTTCAGAATTGTGATACATTTGTTTATTTATTTATCTCAATGTATTATTAGTTATGTAAATATTGTAGAGATTGATACATAAGGCATAGTGCTGTATGGAGACGTTACTGTCATTGTAGGAGAGCGTTAACTCCAACAGGGAACGCTGGGAAAGAAAACTGCATGTGAACAGACTACTGAGCATCTCTGCAGTAATGTCAGCGTGTCATTAACAAGCTACACAAAAACAGCAAGCTCTTAGCATTTTTGCAAACTTGAACGAAATAAACAAATAGGTATATAACACTGTATATCCACTGCTGTGTCAGGCGTAACCACAGCCTCCATACATATATGCAGGCTGAAAAGGCACAAAGCATGTTGTTCCAAATAGCCCTACACAAGATTATTACTGCAGTGCTTTAAAATTTTCATGTGCATTATAAATATTTATAGGGTGCTGGGGTTTCTCCTCCACTGTTGCGCATTTCCCGGGAGAGATCTAATAAATTAATACAGCAACCCCCCCCCCCCCCTCCCTTTTTCCCTCTGACACTCAGAGAAGTTCAAAGCTGTCACATAATTCTCAGGATAAACTGTACCCACCTCCCAGACACTAAGCTGAAAGGCACAGATATGTCCTGCAGCTGATTCAGTGTCTACAGAGCATTGCATCCCAGCCATCGATGTAGCAGTTGTAATCATACTGGACATACTGTAGATTATGAGCTTTCATTTGTATCACCGTTATTATTGTCTGTTACATGAGAAAATCAGACATCTAGTATAGTTATTTAGGGTTCAGTCACATCTCTGGTAGAGCAGAGGAAGAGACTACCGGGGTACACCATAGCCAGACACTGCTGGATCCCTAGTCACTAGAATTAAAGTGAAATTGTGCTGCATGCAGTGCTACTTCTCTGGCAGAAAGCAGGCATTATCTACTGATTCATTGCCAGGTTTGGTTCACAATAACTGTACTGTAATCTGCAACTTACATAAAAAAAATATCAATTTTGCAATGTATAAAAGGGAATTATTCAATCTGCTCAGATTTTCTCATTGGCTATTTAACTCATATGTAGTAATATGATGCATACCACCAAGGCGGACTCTTCTGTGTCACACAACCACCAGGATGCACCGGGACACCCACTAGAATGATGTACCGCAAACTCCCAACTAGACCAACAGAACTTGTGACTTGCCAAATAACAAAAAAAAAGTGTTGTGCTGGCCGATAGATCCTGAGAGTAACGTGTCCGTCACATATATTGCTGACCTATCAGACAATTACTTATCCACACCTCCAGTGAACCATTGGAGACCAGTTGCCATTTTCTACCAGACACCAGATACTCGCAGTAGTGCTGACCGCCAGGGAGACGATGCGAAATGTTCTAATCAACCCCGGTCCCCGGAACAGTGGATGCTGCATATATAAACCAAAAATCTGTCCTGAACAGACCCTGCTCACATTGCTTTTGGGTTTGATACGATGTAACTATATAAATATGAGAGCAGCCTAGATAAGAGCTCAGCCAGAACGCTGGGACAGAAGAGAAAGTGGAGCTGTCATTGCTGTTTGCTTTAGGAAAGATCTGAATACATTTATTTTACAAGCTCATAATGATAGAAATAGGAATGTGTGGGACTAGAAATAAAATGCAGTACCGCACTTTTATCATTTGAAAACCACTGAAGAGCTTTCTTCAGTACATCCAAAGAATGAAACAGTCAAAATTGTCAGAAAAGATGCCACTTTAAATTTTCTATTAACTCTATGAAATTATTATTCTACTTCTTTAGTTTTGAACTTCAAAGTGTTTTCCAACACATTAATCATACCTCAATAGTTTATCCCTAACTAGCAGTTTTAAGGACCTAGTCTGTCCTAAAAACTGTATTCATTCTAAATATATATATATGTATATGCTTTTCTGTACTGAAGTAAAAGTTAGCATGAAGAGTTTTAACAATATTGTTGCACATTGTATTCAATAGGTTATCAACGAGACCTACAGTAGTATGAGAATAAAGGAGTATTGCCTTTATTGAACCAAAACTTGGTACTTTTAGTAGATGCTATTCAAAGGGATTATCCATAACTAATAAAGGCCTCCCGGAGTGGCCAACCCACGGTGGGGATCATACTCAGTCATGATTAAGAACACGTTTGTTCGAAACGCGTAGACGATCATTTGGAACACTGAGATGATGCTCTCACTGTATGGATCTGTACTATATTGAATAAAGGAACCCTCATCTCTTCATTCTTACAAATTGACGGTCTTACCAAGGCATTCCGTGCATCAGGGAAGTCTATTCAAGGGATAGAGGCCGCAGGTGAGCTGGATATTGTCCACAATTCGGGGATCATACTTACCTGGTCCCTGCTCTTCCTCTCCATGCAGCACTGAAAACAATCTCTGTTGACAAGGAGATACGTAACCACTGCAGCCCTTGCTCCCCTTGTGTCACGTGGAGACTACCAGTACTGTTCACATTCTAGGCCAGGTTGCTGACGGACATTTTAAGTCTTTCCCAGAAAACCCCTTTAAAGGGGTTGGCCCATGAAAGACATTCTAGGTTTTTCAAACTAGCACCTGGATCTGAATACTTTTGTAATTTCATGTAATTAAACATTGTGTATAAATACTGAGTTATTCAATAAAAGTTGTCTGTATAATACCTCCTGCACTTTTTTTATTTTCCTTATTTCTCTGTCCCCATTTGTAATATATCTTAGGTGGTTGCACATGCTCAGTTTCCATCCTTCAATTGCCATAAGTCATATCTACTAGTAGAAGCTGTGACAATTACAGGGAGATAGCTGTAGCAGAAAGGACACATCCCCAAGATAGGAGGCACCCCCACAGTAATATGTAATATGAGAACTGCTTTGGACAACACTCATACAATATTCTGCAATGATGTGCAACCTGTCAATCTATAGTTTAAAAAGCTCCGATATCAAACTGCATATTGACAACCTATCCCATTAATTTATTTTAACCCACTGAGCCAAATATTAAAAAAAAAAAATATCTGCAGGCATCCCTTTTAATACAACAGGCAATAATAAAATAGCTGGTTGTTACTTGGCTGCACAGAAGTTGTGCATACCCCTTTTCTGACATCACTTTCTGCTCTACTGCTATTGGCCAAAGAGGCACCTCACAAACTTCCTGCTCTACCGATCCCCTGCATGAACTCTCATAATACTGAGAGCAGTTTCAGCCTCTGTACTGCCACTGAAGGATCTGTGGGTCTAAGTAGAATACATAGAGCAACTAGATCGCCACAGCAATATACATGCCAGATGCAGAGATTAAGCCTCGCTCCGGATCCCTGCACGGCCGCTGCTGGATCTCGCCGTCACCCACGATGCTAGGGAGGCTCGTTACCTTCGTGGCCTGCTATTGGCTGCTCCCCCCGATATGCAGGGACCCGGAGCAATGTGGGTGCAGGGGAGCAGGTAAGTTTACTGTATACACTGAGCCCGGGAATTGGAGGGGTCATTAAAGGGGTTGGATAACCACTTTAAGGGGGAAATTTATCATGAGGGGAAATTTTGAAGTCAGTTTTGCTTGAGTCTGCATTGGAGGACTTTATGCCACATTTATCAAATGTCTCAAGTTACGTGATAAATTTGTGCTATCCTTAGACCTAACACTTTTGTCTAGAGAAGCTACTCCAGTTTTCCTACTCCATCCTCCTCCTGGAGTGAGATTGCAACTTTTTTTTTTTTTTTTTTTTAAACAGCTGCTGAGTAATACAAGTAACATGAAGCCATTTAGATATTGAGATATACAGCACCCTGGAAACTTTCATATAAAGGGTTCTTTCTGGTAGGAAAATATTCTTGACCTATCCTTAGGATAAAGATGATTGTCGAAGATGCTAGGAGTCCCACCGAACATATATTGATAACCTATGCTAAGGATAGGCCATCAATATTAAACTCTCTTTTACGGGAGAAGACATTGGTAAGTAATGTGACCAGAGTAGGTCCATTTTACTAAGTATGAAATTTGCCCATACAACAATATTTCGTTTCTTAGCAGTGATCTTCCTTATATCAGAGTAATTTTGATAAAAGAGCATGAAAGCTAAGGTGAAATAGAATTCCTTGTGCCTCTGGCAGCACAGGTAGACTGCTTTCTCTCCACCAAGGCAGGACATTAGCAGGCATTTGACGCTAATAAAGGGAGCACTTAAGACAATTATAAAATGAAATATTCTCTAATTGACAATAGGCATATCATCCCCTTGTTTGCCTATTGAACTTAAAGTGCACATTTACACAGTACAATCAATGTCATGATGATGACAACACTATCGCTAGCTGGGTGTCGGATAAGGTCATCTGAAAGACGCTGTGCAGTAGATATTTTTGGCACTGGCAAAGCAGCTGCTCATGAAGAACACCTATATGTCCCATGGGTATTTGTTTATCTAGTTTTGCCTGAATGGGCCCATGATGATAATTCACGAGAACAACATTTCATAGGATTCTAGCATTCTCTGCATGGGACTGGGTGCTGGGGGAAGGCGAGAGTGGGTGACTGAAGCTGGTGTCACGAGGCACTTGGTAGAAACAGAAAATAATTAAATCTCATCAAAGAAGTTGAAATCCTCCACTCTATTTTTATACTGCCCCTATACATATGAAACAATTGATAAAGGTCATACGGAGTGACTGACAAAGGGGTGATGACATTTCCCGGTGGCATATGTCTCTCTGCTCATTACCAGGTATGTTGAAACGCACCATTCTTTTCATGCAGCTCCTCGAGAGGCACACACACGCCTTACACGCTAATGACACTGATGCTACGTGGCACTTGTATCTTGCAGCGCTGATGACTGTCACAGACTAGGGTTCTTTCGCCCGGCACAGCTACATCCCTTTTCTCAGCCTGCAGCAGTTCAGCTTTGTGATATCATCTTCAAACAGCCCCCGTGAGGTTCATTTCCAGAAGGCGGTCTTGCATTAAAGCAACAGCTTGGATAGGCTGCACTTCAAAACCAGCCAAACGCACTAAAGTTTACGAACTGGCGAATAAAAAAACGTAAACATGGCATCTGCCCTGTCATCCCTTAACAATGACTGTGACTGAGGCTTACTTTGCAAGGAGTTGGCAACCTTTTGCGATCATGCCCTACATCCATCCGCTGGGAATCTTGCACATCTGGTGCCAGGCAAAGGTCACTTACTTATGTCTTCTTGTTTCCAGAAGCATATGTTCTGCTGGCATGCTTGAGCCTCAGGTCTTGGCACCAGCGGGCATGGCTCGCTGTCAATATGCACAAAGCTGTTTATCTCAGAACTTATATGGGTGATACTTAAAATAGAATGCCATCAGTACCGGAAAACTCCAGCGACAGAACATATATACAGTATGTATATTTCATGTATCCAGTATAGCAGTCCTTTCAAGTGTGACTTTAGGTGTCAAGGACATTGGGGCTGCTGAAAAAGTGGCATATAAAATCTTTGCTGTGGTGATGCCCACAAATCCATTGTGGTGTCTCTCTTATGCCCCCCTTTCTTTTCCAAATACTGAAGCTGGTGCAGTGCTGTAAAAGTTTCATCATGATACTGGGTAATGCGTAATTAAATAAATGGGGGAATTATTAACATTAAACATAAGCAAATTTCTTGAAATTTGTTTTGGGTCCGATTTGCACAAATCAGTTGTCAGATTCTATTTGGGCACGGATCTGAATCATAAGGGCTCCAATTGCCCTGCAGAATTGTGTATGACACTCTGAGGACTCCTGTATTTGTATCCCATCCCTTTCAAGCTCTTTATCTCCAATACAGGATTAGTAATGTCAATGTGAAGAGTAAATGGGTGGTCATTCCCTGTGGGACCCAGAGGTCAGACCCCTAGTGATCAGTTATTTCTTATCCTACGGATAGGATATAACTTTGACACTTATATGCATACTGACTGTCAGTATATGTAAGGTGTATTTTCCAAAAGACTATTATTTACCCAAATTTTTATATACCGACTAATTATTAAAACATCACCAAATAAAAAAAGTTATGAATAGTCAGGCTGGCCAGTTAGACTGGCTTCCTCAGGGGGTTGGGCAGGGCCTGCACGATCCCCTGAGAACGCCAGCCTGACTGATGAAACAATTCGGGGGGCAGAATTTTTTTTCTTTTTTGCTCAGTGTTAGCAAATAAGATACTAAGTAGCGATATTGATCAATAACTAGACCTCTGAAAGTATGTGGCACAACTGATCATTTTAAACTCACTTAAATTCATAACTTGTTTTATTTTGGACACAATAAAAATGATGTTTTAATAATTAGTCGGTATATGAAAAATAGGGTGATTACTTGTAAATAAAAACGTAGAAACTTGGCACAAACCCTTTAAAGGGGTTCTCTGAGATTTTTTTTTTTTTACTGATGACCTATCCTCTGTATAGGTCATCAGTATCTGATCGGTGGGGGTCCGACACCCGGGAAGTTAATGGGGATGAGCTGCAATATCAAGCACAGCCGCTATACAATGTACGGAGCTGTGCTTGATAAGCTGCAAGACAGCAGCGGTGCTCACAGGAGTACTGTTGCCTTCTCAAAACAGATGAACGGTGGGGGTCCGGGATATTGAACTCCTAATGATCAGATACTGATGACCTATCCCGAAAATTTGGAAAACCCTTTTAATGACCTAATTTGCCTCCAAGATCACGTTTCACTCCTGGTTGTATTTGCTACTGATGCACATAATTCTCTGGTTAGCTTGTGGATCCTGTCTGTAGTGACTGAAGGCAGCAGCAGAAATGAGAAAGGGGAGACTGAGGGGCCATTGCAGCCTAAAGAGTAGGGACAGTAAAAAGTGGGTTGCCTCGGTGCAGAAGAGAAAGATCTCACACATCGAGACAGAAATGGAGAATGTGTTGTACACTGCAATTTGATGGCACCCAAATAACAGTGCAATACAGTTTTCTAAATAATAATGTTTTATGGTGGGAGATAAGTGAATTGATTCGAAACAAATAAAATTTGTTACAAATTTCTGGAGAAAAAAAAATCTGTGCCAATGATTCAGAATTTTTGGGGATTCATCCTGCACAAATCTTACAAAATGGCAGCTGCTAGAAGATAGAAGACAGAGAAGTAGGCATCTTCCACCAAGGGATCATTTTTGGATTGTTTTTAAATTTAAACACAGTGCAATGTGTTATTAAACCGGCTACCATCCATTTACCCATATGTATCATTGTCACGTGACATTAACAATGCTGTCTTGGTGTTATTAGGGTACTTTTTATTTGAACTGAATTTATTCAGATCGATTTAAATCTGATGGCTGGTTTAAGTGAACTGGATCCAAAACTAATTTTTGGGAAATTCGCTCATCTCCATTTATCGTGCCATCACCATACACTGTAAAAAATATATTGTAGAGTACACAAAGCACAGTGCTAAAATGAAACTAACATAAAATGATCAAATAAGAGCTCCATGCAAAATGAATCAAATATTACCATACAATGTCTATGTAACTGTAGTTGGCTACAAAGATGGGGCGCTATTCTGCGCACCGCTGTTGCACCTGTACAGTATATGCAGCATGTATCAACACCTCTCACTGGGCTTTAAAGGGAATCTGTTAGCGCATGCCAACGAGTGCATATATCCAAGAGCTTCTGGCGGATCCGCAGAATACGGATGCGGTTCGTGTGCATCCCGCAATCTTTGCAGAACCCACTGTAAAAGTGCCTATTCTTGCCTTCAAAACGGATAAGCATAGGACAGGTTGCATAATTTGCGACACTGATGCAGGCAGCACAGAGACAACATCCGTGTGCTGTCAGGTTTTTTTTGCGGACCCATAGCAATTAATGGGTCCGTGTGTGATCTGCAAAAAATGCGGCTTGCATGCGGACCAAAATACAGTCGGGTGCATGAGGCCTTACTTCTGAGCGAGGAACCTACATACTGATATGATTTTCACTGAGATCCAAATCCCACGGCTGCTTACAGTTCGCCAGGCTGTCTGTAATTTACTGTGCTTTCATAAATTAATACAAGGGTCAAATGGGTTTTATACTTTCATAACCTGGATAAAGGAGAGCCAGCCAAGTGACCAAGGCTGCCCAATCCATTTTTCTATAAATTTAGTGGAATCGTTCTGCCGTTCAGAGAGATTGTTATACGTGACCTCCTGTGACACATCATGATTAGCGGGATCTGGCTTTCCTCTTGTATTCGCATACAGCGCAGAAGACCATCCTTCTCGCTGACTTTAAGATGAATGCGTTCCTGTACAATTTCTCTCAGCTTCAAAGGCTCCGTCTCTTGTATAATTGCTGTTTACTGTGTCAGTGTAAACAAGAGACGCACAAAAAATGTAAATTCCTAGAATGGGAGTTTTTTCATTTCCAGAAGTGTGCATTTCTCAGGGTGACGGCACGTACAGGGAGACGAAAGTACCGGAAAATAAAGCGGCGCAGCAAGAGGGAGGAATAATCTTTTTTTTATTACAGGTCCTATAACTCTGCGTCCAACATGCAATGAGATAAAGTGAACTGTGTATAGGACAGTAATTCATCTTTTATATCAGGGGCAGATTCACACTGCTTTGTCCCTAGTTCCTGGCAGCTAATTTACAGACCTGCTTATACTAAAGGATGAACTTTTGAACAAGATTATGATCTTTCTTCTATCTCATAGATTTGGTAGTATTTCCGCGCGTTTTCATTACCAGCTTCTCAGTGATACAGGGATTTATGGATGGATGTATAATACAATGTGTGCAAGAAACTAGATGGATTTTTTTTTTATAGTCCCCATCCTCCAATATCTATGTTTTGAGTCCGGTGTTTTATAGATAAAAATTCACCTTTTCTTAATGTCAGGCCATTTTTTATTATCCGGTGCTCTATAGTAAAACTTATATTATGGCATCATTGTAATAGATCTTTATATAAGGAGTCTTCTGTGAGTTCAATATTGCGGGCCCATCCTCAGGATAAGTCATCAATAGGGAAGAGTGATCCCGTGGAAGTTTGGGTTTGCCGGGTTCCGCCGAACTTCACGTCAAAGTTTGGCTTCGGGGCCCGAACTTGACCCTGAACCAGAACCCCTTGAAGTCAATGGGGACCCAAACTTCACTTTATTATTTTCTGGTAAACCATGGTTATATCGGAAAATAATATAATTCTTAAGACAGAATGCAAAACAATGTGGCTATTTAGGGGTTAAAAAACAACAAAAAACAACTCACCTCATCCACTTGATCGCGCTGCAGCAGCTTCTTCTATCCTCACTGAACAGGACCTGCCAAATGACCTGCGTTGTGCGCGATGACATCACTGCGCTCTCCCACGTGGTGACGTCATCACGCATATCGCAGGTCCTTTGGCAGGTCCTGTTCAGTGAGGATAGAAAAATCTGCTGCAGTGCAATCAAGTGGATGAGGCAAGGTTTTTTTTTTTTTATTACCCCTAAATGGCCATATTTTTGGGCATTCTATCTTTAGAATGCTATTGTTTTCCAATATAACCATGTTATAACGGAAAAAATTAAAATCACCTGAACAGCAAACCTGAACCCGGACTTCAGTGAAAAAGTCTGGGTTCGGGTCCGGGTATCCGAACTTGTAAAGTTCAATATGAACCCGAAATTTGCAGTTATTTGCTGTCAAGTGAATGGACCTGGAATGCAATACCAAGCACAGCTGCTATGCAATTTATGGAGCTGTGCTTGGTATGCTGTGAGGAGTCTGTGGCGCTCACTGAAGTGCCACAGCCTCCTCAAACAGCTGATAGGAAGGGGTGGCAGGAGTTAGTCCACCACCGATCAGATAATGATGAGATACCCTAAGAATAGGCCATCAATATTGAACGCCTAGAAAACCCCTTTATGAGTTTGCATCTTGTGCTGTGTTTAACTGATTTGTTTGCAAAAATATTTATTCTTTATGTCACCTTCTATACATAGGCTTTGGCTCTGGATACCTCAGTAATACCAAAAACTGTCTACAGTATTCACACAAGCAGCTACCATGCTTCCTGATGGGTTCCAGGTAGGAGCATATTTTTACTTCATGTACACATAAAAAATGGACTGAATCAGTGCAGACAGGATAACACATCAGTGAAGATATATTACAATTTACAAAGATGCAAGATTTTACATTTCTTGAATATAAAATAGATAGCTAAGTCAATAATGTTTCCTAGGAACACACTGTCAATAAAGTGCAGTGATTTACCACCCTAGAATAGGCTAGATTAATCAAGGATTATCCTGGAAGCTGAAGATTCTCTCTGCTGATTCCAGGATTCTTCTCCACTATCCCTATACAATATTTTACATCTGTGTGATCTAGGTTTCTAGTATATTCCCTAAATTTATACAAATCCTATATTAAATAGAAACCCCGATCCTGGAGCTACAAAATGTTGCAATATGATGTTGAGGAGAATTGTGGAATTACGGTACTTTCACACTAGTGTTTTTTCTTTTCCGGGAAGTAATCATCACCTATAGGCACTGACTGATATATCATTTGAGAGTTAATGACTGGACAAATGACTTGACATGAATACAAACGTCTAACTGACAACAAGGTTCTTACCCCTATTGGGATATTTGGTGGAACAATCACATGCAACTGCAACATGTATTTTACCATACACCTGTAATTAGGAACGCTATACTATAGGAACTATACATAGACAGTGTATACACAAGGCTGTTTTTACCATGTAGGTTTAACCCCTTAAGGACTCAGCCCTATTTCACCTTAAGGACTTGGCCATTTTTTGCAAATCTGACCAGTGTCAATTTAAGTGCTCATAACTTTAAAACGCTTTGACTTACCCAGGCCGTTCTGAGATTGTTTTTTCGTCACATATTGTACTTCATAACACTGCTAAAATTGGGTCAAAAAAGTTAATTTTTTTGCATAAAAAAATACAATTTTTACCAAAAATTTCGAAAAATTTGCAAATTTCAAAGTTTCAGTTTCTATACTTCTGTAATACATAGTAATACCCCCAAAAATTGCGATGATTTTACATTCCCCATATGACTACTTCATGTTTGTAGAATTTTGGGAATGATATTTTATTTTTTGGGGATGTTACAAGGCTTAGAAGTTTAGAAGCAAATTTTGAAATTTTTCAGAAATCTTCAAAATCCCACTTTTTATAGACCAGTTCAGGTTTGAAGTCATATTGTGGGGCTTAGATAATAGCAACCTCCCAAAAATGACCCCATTCTAGAAACTACACCCCTCAAGGTATTCAAAACTGTTTTTTCAAACTTTATTAACCCTTTAGGTGTTCCACAAGAGTTAATGGCAGATGGAGAAACAATTTCGAAATTTCTATTTTTTGGAAAATTTTCCAATATAATCAATTTTTTCCAGGAGTAAAACAAGGGTTAACTGCCAAACAAAACTCAAAATGGGTTGCCCTGATTCTGTAGTTTGCAGAAACACCCCATATGTGGTCGTAAACTACTGTTTGGCCGAACGGGAGCACATAGAAGGAGGGGAACACCATATGGGTTTTGGAAGGCAGATTTTGCAGGACTGGTTTTGTTTATACCATGTCCCATTTCAAGCCCCCTGTTGCACCCCTAGAATAGAAATTTCAAAAAAGTGACTCCATCTAAGAAAGTACACCCCTCAAGGTATTCAAAACTGGGTTTAGAAACTTTGTTAACCCTTTAGGTGTTCCACAAGAGTTAATGGCAGATGGAGAAACAATTTTGAAATGTCTATTTTTTGGAAAATTTTCCAATATAATCAATTTTTTCCAGGAGTAAAACAAGGGTTAACTGCCAAACAAAACTCAAAATGGGTTCCCCTGATTCTGTTGTTTGCAGAAACACCCCATATGTGGTTGTAAACTACTGTTTGGCCGAACAGGAGCACATAGAAGGAGGGGAACACCATATGGGTTTTGGAAGGCAGATTTTGCAGGACTGGTTTTGTTTATACCATGTCCCATTTCAAGCCCCCTGTTGCACCCCTAGAATAGAAATTTCAAAAAAAGTGACTCCATCTAAGAAAGTACACCCCTCAAGGTATTCAAAACTGGGTTTACAAACTTTGTTAACCCTTTAGGTGTTTCACAAGAGTTAATGGCAGATGGAGAAACAATTTTGAAATGTCTATTTTTTGGAAAATTTTCCAATATAATCAATTTTTTCCAGGAGTAAAACAAGGGTTAACTGCCAAACAAAACTCAAAATGGGTTGCCCTGATTCTGTAGTTTGCAGAAACACCCCATATGTGGTTGTAAACTACTGTTTGGCCGAACAGGAGCACATAGAAGGAGGGGAACACCATATGGGTTTTGGAAGGCAGATTTTGCAGGACTGGTTTTGTTTATACCATGTCCCATTTCAAGCCCCCTGTTGCACCCCTAAAATAGAAATTTCAAAAAAGTGACTCCATCTAAGAAAGTACACCCCTCAAGGTATTCAAAACTGGGTTTACAAACTTTGTTAACCCTTTAGGTGTTCCACAAGAGTTAATGGCAGATGGAGAAACAATTTTGAAATTTCTATTTTTTGGAAAATTTTCCAATTTAATCCTTACTTTATTACTGGAAAAAATGGGTTAACAGCCAAACAAAACTCAAAATGAGTTGGGGGGGCTGGTGGTGGTGGGGGGCTGGTAGGGGGGGCAAGTGGCAGGGGGGAGGCTGGGGTCTGATAGATGGATCAAAAAAGTTAGGAATAAAAGTTTTTTTTTTTTTTCTAACTTTTCCCTTCTTTCCCTGCCTAACGGTGCCTCTCCCTCACTGACCCTAACCTACCTGGGTGGCGATGGGTGCAGGAGGGTGATGGATGGCCATTAGGGGGACACAGGAGCTGGTGCTGGACGATGCTGCCGGGTGCTCGTGCAGAACAGGAAGAGGAGGGGAGAGAGGAGCGCAGGAAGTTTGAATCTCGCGCCTCTCTCCCCTGCACCAATCAGCACCCTGGACAGCAGTGTTCAGCACCAGGGCCAGCACCGCCTCCTCAAATCCTCGGACTGAGATTGGTGGTGTATAATTACGCCACCGATCGCAGTCTTTTTCCGGTTCATCGGGTCACAGGACACCCGAATGGACCGGAAACGCAGAAAACCGCAGGTCTGAATTGACCTGCGGTTTTCTGCGATCGCCGATACGGGGGGGTCAAATGACCCCCCCCGCGTTGTTACGGGATGCCGGCTGAATGATTTCAGCCGGCATCCCGTTCCGATTAACCCCCGCGGCGCCGGAATACCGATTTAAAGTTAGGACGTACCGGTACGCCCTGAGTCCTTAAGGACTCGGGAAATAGGGCGTACCGATACGCCCTGCGTCCTTAAGGGGTTAATGAGGCATGTGGCATGAAGTTCTAATTCATTGCTTAGAGAGCTGTTGATTCTCCATTATGGATTCTTAATAGCAGCAAGTGAATGGAGCAATGGACGGAGTTTATGAGTATATTTGGTAAAAAATACTACATATATAAAACATAAATAAATAAATTTTTGAAATACTTAATAAGTTTGCTGTTGCAAGCCAGTAAATTTAGGTTTTAATGAGCCCCTATTCGCTTTATTCTGCTATTGCTACTTGAATCTGCAAATGGCTGCAGTGACATTAAACAGGAAGGTAACATCCAGGGAATCGAGCGGAACAGCCAGGGGTTTGGAGCTAAGGAGTTGGAAGCCAGCGCCGGGAAGCAGGTCAGTATGTTTCCGTTCGCAGTTCTACCCAGTAAGGGGGTTTGCCAAAAAAACAAACAAACCAAAAGTGCACAACCCCTTTAATGTGCTATAATTCTTGCAATGGGCATAAAATACTGGGCTACATTCCTTAAACCACATTGGTTATACATTTTAGAGTATTTGGTGCTTATCTCGACAAGGGGGTGTGGCTTAAGACAAAATGGATGTGGCTTAGTGGGAAAGGGGCATGGATAACAATGCAAAATGTGTGTCAACATTCTGGAGCAAAAGTAGTGTAAAGTTAGACAAATGTGTCTAAAGATGCACCAACTTTGTCATCTAGCCTGAGCCACTGATAAGTTTGGCACATCTTAAGACTGTCTAGTCTAAGGCTACTTTCACACTAGCGTTTTTCCTGGATCCGACAGGGTTCAGCAAAAAATGCTTCTGTTACTGCTAATACAACCATCTGCATCCATTATGAACGGATCCGGTTGTATTATCTTTAACATAGCCAAGACGGATCCATCATAAACTCCATTTAAAGTCAATGGGGGACGGATCAGTTTTCTATTGTGTCAGATTGTGACAGAGAAAACGGATCCGTCCCCATTGACTTGCATTGGGGGTCATGCCCATCTTGCTCCGCATCCCAGGACGTAAAGCAAACCGCAGCATGTTGCGGTTTGCTCTCCGGTCTGGGAACTAAACGGAACGGAATGCATTTTGGAGCGTTCAGTTCTGTTTTGTCCCCACTGACAATGACTGGGGACAAAACTGAAGCGTTTTTTTCCGGTATTGAGCACCTATGACGGAACTTAATACAGGAAAACGTAAACGCTAGTGTGAAAGTGGCCTAAGTTTACACTGTCTTAACGTTAAACAGGATTACTAAATCTGACCCTTTTTTTGCTAGTTTTAATGACAATTTTTTATTGTCCATCAGCTCCATTGAGTCAGACCTGTTATTTTTGGTAGCTGAGTGGACCAGTCTTCCACACTATTCTATCCACGCCTTTTAACTGATGGTATTATACGTGACACTGTGAGACCATTCCTGCTGTCACAGCACTCACTCTTGTAAAATGGATTTTTCTATTTTGGGAAGCCCCTTAAAAGAGGATTTCTAGGATTTACATATTGATGACCTATCAGGATAGGTCATCAATATGAGATCGGCAGGGGTCTGAGAAGTCAGTTGTACAAAGAGGCCATAGTACTCTGTGAGTGCTTAGGTCTCTTCCTAAGGCATGTGATGTCAAGTTCATTGGTCACATGGCCTAGGTTAGGGATGACAACCTGCGGCCCTCCAGCTGTTGCAAAACTACAACTCCCAGCATCCCAAGGTAGTGTTTTCAGAAATACTACCAGTGCCAAGAGTGTCACGAGAGAGACAACGGGAGCTTAGGAAGTTAAATAAGTGGCTCAGAAGCTGGTGCAGGAAGGAAGGGTTTGGGTTCATGGAGAACTGGACTGACTTCTCGGTCAGTTGCAGGCTCTACAGTAGGGACAGGCTGCACCTTAATGGTGAGTGTGCAACTGCCCTGGCTGAAAAAATGGTTAGATGGCTGGACGAGCTTTTAAACTAGGATCTGGGGGAAGGGTGGGGGGTCATAATAATAAAGGGTAGATAGTGTAGATAGAGTGGGATATAGCAGGTGACAGTGGGGATTTAGCGGGGACTGGGGTTAGCGAGAAAAGTGGGGTGAAGACTGGGCAGAACTATACACTGATGAAAAATAGAACTGCTGGTAACAAGAACCTGTTACATACAAACATCAACCAAGGTAACCCAAAAATCTCAGATATTCATTTTACAGGTAATAGTAATTTAAAATGTATTTTCACAAATGCCCGAAGTCTAGCTAGCAAAATGGGGAGCTGGAGGCTATGGTACTAGAAGAACACATAGATGTAGTTGGTGTGGCTGAGACATGGTTGGACTCTTCGCATGACTGGGCTGTTAATATTGAGGGCTTTACACTATTTAGGAAAGACAGGGTCAATAGAAAAGGTGGTGGCGTGTGCCTGTATGTGAGGGGTGATCTGAAGACAAGGGAGAAAGAGGCAATTGTGGGTGCGGATGGTAAGGATATGGAAACCTTATGGGTAGAAGTCCAAAGGGATATAAACACTGAAAAAATAATACTTGGTGTAATCTATAGACCCCCTAACATCATAGTGGGAATAGAAACGCAACTGTATAACCAAATAGAGCGAGCTGCACAGGCTGGTACAGTGGTCATAATGAAAGATTTTAGCTTCCCAGACATTGACTGGGGTCATAGTTCTGCCTCAACCGCAACGGGGAGAAGATTCCTGAACTTGCTGCAGGACCACTTTATGGGCCAGTTTGTAAAAGCTCCCACTAGGGGCAATGCGCTGTTGAATCTGGTCATTTCTAATAATTCATAACTTGTTGGTAATGTTACTGTTCGAGAAACACTAGGTAACAGTGACCACAATATAATTATATTGCCCCTAAACTATAAGAAGCAAACTCTGTAAGGCAGAGCAAAGACACAGAATAAAAAAACAAAAAACTAATTTCCTTGGGTTGAGGGCAGCATTTCAGGGCATAGATTGGGAGCAGCTACTGTCACATAATAATACAGAGGATAAATGGGAGAGCTTTAAATCCACATTGAGTAATTGCACACAAAAAAAAAAAAAAATATTCATTTAGGTAACAAGTATAAATGGCTAAAATTAAACCCCCCATAGCTTACAGCTACTCTAAAAAGGACAATAAAAGACAAAAAAGGGCATTTAAAAATACAAATCTGAGGGGACAGCGGTCATGGTCGTGACTCCTGAACCGCAAGCAGTCTTGGTTTTCTTGTCAATCACAGGTGAGGGCTGAAGTATGTTGCCTCACCTGTGGTTTCCGCTGGCAACATTGTTTATGTGGCAGCAAAGCAGCCTGAGCTGTGCTAGGCAGCTCGCTGCAATGTGCATGCGGTTGCACCTGGCAACCTCTCTTTATAGGTGTGCCTTTTATCGGTGTGCACGGGGTGTTACATGTTTTGTGTGCACTTTCCCCTTTAAGTGGTTGTCTTCCCTTCCCTGGTGTGAGAAGGGTTAATTCCTTCCTAGTGTGTGTGCACTGGGTGTGTCTGAGTGTGGGTGTGGCTACATGGGCTTTAAAACCTCAGTTGAGACCTGATGTCTGAGGGGTACTCCAGCCTTGTAGTAAGCTGGAGGCGCCCTCCTGGTCTCTAATACAAACTGCCAGTGGGGGCCACCCTTCTGGTCATAAATAATACCTTGTCTGATGTTATATAGATATGTAGCTGTGTATGTGGTTGCTTGTTTATTGCACCTTATGGTTTCCTGGTTTCCCGTGTGATGTGTGGTGTGTGCTGTGTCTGTTATTGCTGAATTGATGAAGAGAAGAGAGTGTCGCGGTATACTATGAATATTTTATATGAAAACGTGTAGAAATCGGAGTCTCACTTACTTCTGGGATTCGCATCCCCACCTATCCCTTGGTTGAACTTGATGGACTTATAGTTTTTTTTCAACCGTATTAACTATGTAACTACCAGAGAACCCATTTAATTTTAAAGATGTTTTGCTCAAAAGCCTGTGATTAGTAAGGTATTACTCAGCTTGTTATTTTACACCATTCTGAGGTTTTACAACTGCTTCAACACATTTACACTTAGCTTTTATATTATGTGCACTTAAAAAAAAAACTTTTGTGATTTCTAGGAATCCAAAGAAGTGATGATGTGGATGGGCCTCATTTTTCCAATTCCTTATGAGCTTTGACTGATATCACTGTAGAAATCTATGTAAATAAAATTGCATAGGATACTAACAATACAAAAATACTGAACAACTTCTTTCCAAGTTCTTTGTGTCCTGATTTTAGCAGGACCTATATATTCTATATAAAACATGTACTATGTCAGTGCCAAACATCGAACCAAAGAAAACACCACTGAGAATAGTAATAGCACAGCCAGGATGAAGCATCGATATTGCCAATCAATTCACGTCACCTATAACAAATTGGCACAATACGTCTCAGCCGTTAGAAAATCTAGTTTTGTGTAACAGGTTCATTCCTTATAAGAATTGTGGGTTTTAACCATCAGTTAATAATGGAAACATTTCAGTTACATACTTCGTTCCATAATTTATTCATCATTGTTATAATCTGTAAAACAACTAATAATGTTGTCCAGTTGTAGTGTCCCACTAGGTAGGGGTGGGCACTACACAAGGGTCAATGGGGTCACGTGTTACTCCTGCTCACAAGGGACAGTGATGTTATATTCATTTAATGTGTTTTCACATGTGTTGTTTCCCCTGTTATATGCTCAGCAGGCCTATTGGGGTGTAGTTAGACATCCTAGACACTAGAGGGAGATAGGGAGCCCCTAGTATAAATGTCCAGGCCCAGACAGAGAGGGGTGAGGTCTGTAGTCAGGAGTCTGTGGAGACAGAAGTGAGAAGGCACCAGCCAGAGATATGCTGAGGGCCTCCTCCTGACATGCAGCTTGACAGTCCAGGCTTCTAGTTACCACCAGGAGGCTAGTGAAGGAGTACAGCCTGCCTGGAAACCATTAATCCAACAACCACAGAAGAAGTAACCCCAGTAGTAGGGATGAACCTCCTGGGAGAAACCTGCAGCTTCCCTCACAACAGGAACAATACAACCAGCTCAGATAAGTAAGCTGGTGGGCAGAGGTACTATAAGATAAAAGCAAGGGTCAATACGGGAGGAAGATTTATTACCAAGGATTAAAGCCAGCATTTAGGCATCCGGGCCTTGGGATCCAGCCAGCTAGCATAGCTGTGGGGATAGAGCAGCCTTGTCTGCGAAGCATTAACTGTTTACCCTCCAAGTATCTTGCATGATTATTACCTGCCATTATTGAGAAATAAGCCTGCTGTGGCATCTATGATATAAGGGACTGCATAATCAACTGTCTGTATAAAGTTGGACTGTTTTCCAAGTAAAAGCAACGTTTGGTTCACCATACCACCTGTGTACCTCAATTACTACTGCTATAAATCGGTGTGCCACCGTTACAGGCACTGGCGTCATGATCCTTAAAGGGACCTTGCCCCAGGCACTCAAAATACCTGCAACATCCAGGGCACCTCACACACCATCAGGCTTGGTCCCTACAAACAGAGTGTGCCCCCAGAGGAACTTGTGTCTACCTCTCCTTCACTGCCACATGCCTGCCCAGGGTTCTCCTCCAAAAAGTGAGTAACCCTTGATTGCCCATAACCGTGACCTCACTATTGCAATACCCTGCAGGTCTGGCGTGCTGCACAGTTATGCCGCAGTATAAGCAAAGGAGATAGAGTTTAAGAAAACTGGGTGGCAACCCTAAGACCCCTTTCACACGGGCGAGTTTTCCGCGCGGGTGCAATGCGTGAGTTAAACGCATTGCACCCACACTGAATCCGGACCCATTCATTTCTATGGGGCGGTGCACATGAGCGGTGATTTTCACGCATCACTTGTGCAATGCGTGAAAATCGCAGCAAGCTCTATTTTGTGCGTTTTTCACACAACGCAGGCCCCATAGAAGGGAATGGGGCTGCGTGAAAATCGCAAGCATCCGCAAGCAAGTGCGGATGCAGTGCGATTTTCACGCACAGTTGCTAGGAGACTATTAGGATGGGGACCCGATCATTATTATTTCCCCTTATAACATAAGTCCAGGTTTGGGTTCAAGGTTGTGTAGATTGTATTATTTCCCCTTATAACATGGATATAAGGGAAAATAATAGCATTCTGAATACAGAATGCTAAGTAAAATAGGGCTGGAAGGGTTAAAAAAAAGAAAAAATAATTTAACTCACCTTAATCCACTTGTTCGCACAGCCGGCATCTCTTCTGTCTTCATCTGTGAGGAATAGGACCTTTGATGACGTCACTACGCTCAGCACATGGTCCATCACATGGCCCATCACCGTGGTGATGGATCATGTGATGGACCATGTGATGAATGCAGTGACGTCATCAACGGTCCTATTCCTCACAAATGAAGACAGAAGAGATGCCGGCTGCGCGAACAAGTTTTTTATCACGCGAGTGCAAAACACATTTCACCCGCGTGATAAAACCTAAACAACGGAACGCAATCGCAGTCAAAACTGACTGCAATTGTGTACCTACTCGCGCAGGTTTTCTGCAACGCATCTGGACCTTATCTGGACACGCTCGTGTGAAAGAGGCCTAAGGGAGCTGACGTGACAATAATAGGCTCCAAGCACACAGTGTTTAAGCCTTCCGTTTATGTGTATGAAGGCCTGTGCTGGATGCCATACAGTAGAGTCTATCACCCAAAGGGTGAAAAAAAAAAATGATGTATACCAAATGGTACAAGAATTTTAGAAAGCCCTCTGTATAGAGAAGTCCAGTCTGGCTTAATCGCTGTCTGCATGTACAGATACTTTGCTTTTGATGTCAAAGTATTTCTTCTATGATTTATAGGGTTGTGAAAAGAGGCTTGGAATCATTAACCCCTTAAAGACCAGGCCAAATTTTGTCTTTGCGTTTTCATTTTTGTTCCCTGAGTTTCCGTTGCCATAACATTTTTATTTTTCTGTTCATATAGCCATATCAGGGCTTATATTTTGCAGGATAAGTTGTACTTTGTAATGGAACCATTTTATTGAAATTGGGAAAAAAAAAAATATTCTTCCATAGTTTTGTACAATATGCACTATTATGACCCACCTAACTTTTTTATAGTTATGTTTTTTCTTTTTTTTTTTTGGGCGGGGGCATATGTAATTTTTATTGATACCATTTTGGAGTGTGTATGACTTTTTGATAACTTTTATTCAAATTTTATTCGGAGGAGAAGAAAACAAAAAGGTTAATCAGCCATTTTGATTATTTTTCCTGTTACGCTGGTAACTGTATGGGATAAATACGCTTATATTTCAATAGTTCGAGTATTTTGGAACACGGCAAAGCCAATGATCTTTATTTTTATTGTACATTTAGTTTTAGTTTTAACATGGGAAAGAGTGTGATTTGAATTTTTATATTATTTTGATACTTTTAAAACTTTTATTCTTTTCTTACACTTATTTTAAGTCCACATAGGGATTTAACATTGCAGCCTATGGGAGATTTAATGGGTTCCTATAGGAACTTCAGTGTGGCAGGCTTTGGGGCCTTCAGAAGGCCCAAGGCCTCTACAGGAACCAAAAAGCTCCCTCGATCTTGGCGTGGGAGAGCCATTCGGGCCACAGGAACACATCGCTCTTGGGGTTTCACCACTCAGATGCAATGGTTGCATTTGACCACGGCTTCTGAGGGATTAATTATCTGTGTGGCACAGCAAGTCAATCGGCACTCATTACCTACATTTATATACAGCAGTTATCTTTAGTATGGGCGAATGCTTGGTAAGACAACCATTTATCCCTATACTCTTTTCATTTGTCTGCAGCTTATCTCCACATCATTTACACAGGAAGATGTGCTGGTTAGTGATGAAGGCATAGGCATTATTAGTTTTTGCGATATTTCACGTATTTTTCGCATAATATTCGCAATAAATTAGCAAATTCTAGAATTTGTGATCTCTAGTCATTAATTTCTCGATTGCACAAATCGGCACTAATGATGCGCATATTTTTTTGTGCAATACATGCAACTTCACATTTTATCACAGCACTATGTCTGTAGCATGTATGTATGGGCATACACGTAAACACAAAAGTGGGAGACCACTATCCGGCGCTGCAGGCATATAGATGAGTCTTCAGGTTTTATAATGATTTTTTATTTAGGTCAACGCGTTTCAAGGGCGGAGTGCCCCCTTCGTCAGGACAATTCACAGAACTGTGAATTGTCCTGACGAAGGGGGCACTCCGCCCTTGAAACGCGTTGACCTAAATAAAAAATCATTATAAAACCTGAAGACTCATCTATATGCCTGCAGCGCCGGATAGTGGTCTCCCACTTTTGTGTTTACGTGTATACTAATTGTTCCTGGAACTATCGAGACAGGAAGAGGCCCAGGCAGCAGCACGGCATCCCCTTAAAGCTGGTGGGGATAGATACCAGCCAAAGCATCTACAGCTGTTGTGA
This sequence comes from Bufo gargarizans, assembly GCF_014858855.1. Classification (NCBI taxonomy): domain Eukaryota; kingdom Metazoa; phylum Chordata; class Amphibia; order Anura; family Bufonidae; genus Bufo; species Bufo gargarizans. The sequence continues at coordinate 298,692,091 of NC_058082.1, read as the reverse complement.
CTCTTCACAACAGCATCTGGTAAGCGAATTACGCACTTAATATTATATTATTTATAAGACGATACCACACATGAGGCGCTGTGTTTTTTTCTTCGTTTTTTTTCTTCTTTTCTTGTCTATGTATGTATGGGCAGCAGAGAAACAGTAATTCCTATCACACTACCTAACACCCTGTACTGGAACCTATCAGCTACACTATATCACTATCTAACCACTGACTATCTCCCACTAACTATCTGTATTATATATATATATGAGCTAACTATCTAATGAAATTGGATAAGGAATAGGATCCAGATGAAAGCACATAGCACAGCAATGACACTGCTTTCTCTCTCTCTCATAATTGCCCAAAAAAATAAAAAATGCAGAAAATGGCTGCTGGGGAGTTTCTTATATAGTAACGGGTAGGCAACTTTCCTATTGGTTGCTAGGGATATTGCTGAGCTCAGACAAAGACATTGCAGCCTCCTCATTGGCCCACAAGCAAGAAGTGAGGTTACTGATGAAAGAAAATCCAGAATATTCACGATTATGAATATATAGCAGCACTATATTCTACATCTTCAAAGTGCCGATATTCGCAATAAAAATGTGCTATTAGAATATTCGCGATCAACACTAGTGCTGGTGACAATCATTTATAATGCTGTATAAAAGATGCTCCCGACAAACAAGTTTTTGCCCATTTGTCAGGTGATCGACTGTGTGTTTACTAACAGCAATGATCGGGCAAACATAAGTGATGTTCATAAATGTTCTTTGCCAATCATTGGCAAAGGGAAAAGGGCCTAAGAAGATGACTAGAATGATGGGTATTATCTGTGAAAACAAGTTCACTCCAAGACCCTTAGACTCTACTAAAGATGGCACAAATAAGTTGTATTTTTTTTTTTACAACCATGATGGACAGCAAAGCCATGTGCTTCTGCATAAGGGTGAAGGACCCAACTCCAGTTAGCCAATAAGGCAACCAAACCCTACTGTTGCAATTATGTTAAGAGTCTCTGCATAAGCCTTCTTCCGCTCATTTAGCCAGTTTCAAACTTATCAGGTTCTATTGATAGCTTCAAAAGGAAAGTGTCATCATAAAATGACCTATGGTTCAAGTAAAATTTTTATGTTAAACATATTTTAAGATTTTTTAGTTATGTTATTTTTTATTTTTCATGTCACTATATTTAAAAAGAAAATCCTACAGGGGATTGGGCAATGGGCGATGGTATCCAGTTATGCCGTATACGGTAATTCTGGTGGTCTGTTCCTCTGCCGGAACTGACCACCAGATTACCTTTAGCATTGATTTGAACATACCCTTACTGATATAGACACCTGTAATATTACACTGGATGCTTTTTTCCTGGTACATTTCCCCATATGTCCTACAATGCACAGATCAGGTACATAGTTTAATAAAACACCTATTACTTAAAGGGTAACTGTCCAATTTTTTTATTTATTTTTTGCTAGTTTATTAGAGCTAGGGCTTGTCTGTCTCTCAACTTATTGTAAACAGAAGACAGGGGCGGTCCTTCACACTGCATGCCTGCATTAGGTTTCAGAGTGAGGAGGAGTGTCTCTCAGTAATCCAATCTGATTGGCTGGCAGGGAGCTGCTGGCTACAGCAAGTGTGTATGGGAAGTGAGGGAAAGCAGTTTTGGCCTCAGAGAACTGGCAGAGGAGCCATCTTGAGAAGGTCCTCATATTGTAATAATTTCAACAGCTGTAACTAAGGGATAAACTCAAGGAAAACAGTGGTATGTGAAGAAACTAAAGATTGCTTTATGCATAATGCTGCTGCAGCAGTAGCATATGCTAAAATTGATTTTTTTTTTTTTATGAAAACATGACGGTTACCCTTTAACAGTGATTTCCATGTAATTTTGTAGCACAATTTAGATTTTCTGTAGTTCTGGAGTCCAGTAGTGCCCTTCAGATGAGTGATCCACCTGCTGTTTTAGTGCGCAGTAGCAACAGCCTCTTCCTGTCTATTGCTACATCTCCATCCTGCAGGAGCAATTTATCACTAGTAGGGATGAGCGAACTCGAACTGTATAGTTCGGGTTCGTACCGAATTTTGGGGTGTCCGTGACACGGACCCGAACCCGGACATTTTCGTAAAAGTCCGGGTTCGGGTTCGGTGTTCGTCGCTTTCTTCGCGCTTTTGTGACGCTTTCTTGGCGCTTTTTGAAAGGCTGCAAAGCAGCCAATCAACAAGCGTCATACTACTTGCCCCAAGAGGCCATCACAGCCATGCCTACTATTGGCATGGCTGTGATTGGCCAGAGCACCATGTGACCCAGCCTCTATTTAAGCTGGAGTCACATAGCGCCGCCCGTCACTCTGCTCTGATTAGCGTAGGGAGAGGTTGCGGCTGCGACAGTAGGGCGAGATTAGGCAGATTAACTCCTCCAAAGGACTTGATTAACTGATCGATCTGCAGCTGTGGATCATTGAGCTGCTGATCCTCAATTGCTCACTGTTTTTAGGCTGCACAGACCGTTTGTCAGTCTCATTTTTCTGGGGTGATCGGCGGCCATTTTGTGTCTTGTGGTGCGCCAGCACAAGCTGCGACCAAGTGCATTTAACCCTCAATGGTGTGGTTGTTTTTTGGCTAAAGCCTACATCAGGGTGAAGCTGTCACACCAAGTGCATTTAACCAGCAATAGTCTGTTCATTTTTTGGCCATATACAAAATCAGGGGCAAGCTGCGCCTGTCACCAAGTGCATTTAACCCTCAATGGTGTGGTTGTTTTTTGGCTAAAGCCTACATCAGGGTGAAGCTGTCACACCAAGTGCATTTAACCAGCAATAGTCTGTTCATTTTTTGGCCATATACAAAATCAGGGGCAAGCTGCGCCTGTCACCAAGTGCATTTAACCCTCAATGGTGTGGTTGTTTTTTGGCTAAAGCCTACATCAGGGTGAAGCTGTCACACCAAGTGCATTTAACCAGCAATAGTCTGTTCATTTTTTGGCCATATACAAAATCAGGGGCAAGCTGCGCCTGTCACCAAGTGCATTTAACCCTCAATGGTGTGGTTGTTTTTTGGCTAAAGCCTACATCAGGGTGAAGCTGTCACACCAAGTGCATTTAACCAGCAATAGTCTGTTCATTTTTTGGCCATATCCCAGTCTAATTCTGTCACTAAATCCATACCGGTCACCCAGCGCCTAAATACTAGGCCTCAAATTTATATCCAGCTAAATCTGTCCCTAGTGCTGTAGCTGGGCGAGTTATTTAGTGTCCGTTCAAGCACATTTCTTGTTCTGGGTTGAAATACAATTCCCAATTTAGCAATTTCATAATTTAGTGGTTCCTGCTATATCAGAGCTCTTTGAAATCTATCCCAAAAAGGGTATATAATATTGAAGGTGCACATAGGGTCATTCAGAGTAACTTCACACACACCCGCTACTGTGTATTTCCAAGTCTAATTCTGTCACTAAATCCATACCGGTGACCCAGCGCCTAAATACTAGGCCTCAAATTTAATTCCCTCTAAATCTCTCGTTACCCACCGCTGTACTGTTGTTGCTGGGCAAGATATTTAGTGTCCGTCAAAGCACATTTTTTGTTCTGGGTTGAAGTACAATTCCCAATTTAGCAATTTCATAATTTAGTGGTTTCTGCTATATCAGAGCTATTTGAAATCTATCCCAAAAAGGGTATATAATATTGAAGGTGCACATAGGGTCATTCAGAATAACTTCACACACACCCGCTACTGTGTATTTCCAAGTCTAATTCTGTCACTAAACCCATACCTGTCACCCAGCGCCTAAATACTAGGCCTCAAATTTAAATCCCTCTAAATCTCTCGTTACCGTTGTCCTGTTGTAGCTGGGAAAGTTATTTAGTGCCCGTCAAAGCACATTTTTTGTTCTGGGTTGAAGTACAATTCCCAATTTAGCAATTTCATAATTTAGTGGTTCCTGCTATATCAGAGCTATTTGAAATCTATCCCAAAAAGGGTATATAATATTGAAGGTGCACATAGGGTCATTCAGAATAACTTCACACACACCCGCTACTGTGTATTTCCAAGTCTAATTCTGTCACTAAATCCATACCGGTGACCCAGCGCCTAAATACTAGGCCTCAAATTTAATTCCCTCTAAATCTCTCGTTACCCACCGCTGTACTGTTGTTGCTGGGCAAGATATTTAGTGTCCGTCAAAGCACATTTTTTGTTCTGGGTTGAAGTACAATTCCCAATTTAGCAATTTCATAATTTAGTGGTTTCTGCTATATCAGAGCTATTTGAAATCTATCCCTAAAAGGGTATATAATATTGAAGGTGCACATAGGGTCATTCAGAATAACTTCACACACACCCGCTACTGTGTATTTCCAAGTCTAATTCTGTCACTAAACCCATACCTGTCACCCAGCGCCTAAATACTAGGCCTCAAATTTATATCCAGCTAAATCTGTCCCTAGTGCTGTAGCTGGGCGAGTTATTTAGTGTCCGTTCAAGCACATTTCTTGTTCTGGGTTGAAATACAATTCTCAATTTAGCAATTTCATAATTTAGTGGTTCCTGCTATATCAGAGCTCTTTGAAATCTATCCCAAAAAGGGTATATAATATTGAAGGTGCACATAGGGTCATTCAGAGTAACTTCACACACACCCGCTACTGTGTATTTCCAAGTCTAATTCTGTCACTAAATCCATACCGGTGACCCAGCGCCTAAATACTAGGCCTCAAATTTAATTCCCTCTAAATCTCTCGTTACCCACCGCTGTACTGTTGTTGCTGGGCAAGATATTTAGTGTCCGTCAAAGCACATTTTTTGTTCTGGGTTGAAGTACAATTCCCAATTTAGCAATTTCATAATTTAGTGGTTTCTGCTATATCAGAGCTATTTGAAATCTATCCCTAAAAGGGTATATAATATTGAAGGTGCACATAGGGTCATTCAGAATAACTTCACACACACGCTTCTGTGCATTTCCAAGTCTAATTCTGTCACTAAATCCATACCGGTGACCCAGCGCCTAAATACTAGGCCTCAAATTTAAATCCCTCTAAATCTCTCGTTACCCACCGCTGTACTGTTGTTGCTGGGCAAGATATTTAGTGTCCGTCAAAGCACATTTTTTGTTCTGGGTTGAAGTACAATTCCCAATTTAGCAATTTCATAATTTAGTGGTTTCTGCTATATCAGAGCTATTTGAAATCTATCCCTAAAAGGGTATATAATATTGAAGGTGCACATAGGGTCATTCAGAATAACTTCACACACACGCTTCTGTGCATTTCCAAGTCTAATTCTGTCACTAAATCCATACCGGTGACCCAGCGCCTAAATACTAGGCCTCAAATTTAAATCCCTCTAAATCTCTCGTTACCCACCGCTGTACTGTTGTTGCTGGGCAAGATATTTAGTGTCCGTCAAAGCACATTTTTTGTTCTGGGTTGAAGTACAATTCCCAATTTAGCAATTTCATAATTTAGTGGTTTCTGCTATATCAGAGCTATTTGAAATCTATCCCTAAAAGGGTATATAATATTGAAGGTGCACATAGGGTCATTCAGAATAACTTCACACACACGCTTCTGTGCATTTCCAAGTCTAATTCTGTCACTAAATCCATACCGGTGACCCAGCGCCTAAATACTAGGCCTCAAATTTAAATCCCTCTAAATCTCTCGTTACCCACCGCTGTACTGTTGTTGCTGGGCAAGATATTTAGTGTCCGTCAAAGCACATTTTTTGTTCTGGGTTGAAGTACAATTCCCAATTTAGCAATTTCATAATTTAGTGGTTTCTGCTATATCAGAGCTATTTGAAATCTATCCCTAAAAGGGTATATAATATTGAAGGTGCACATAGGGTCATTCAGAATAACTTCACACACACCCGCTACTGTGTATTTCCAAGTCTAATTCTGTCACTAAATCCATACCGGTGACCCAGCGCCTAAATACTAGGCCTCAAATTTAATTCCCTCTAAATCTCTCGTTACCCACCGGTGTACTGTTGTTGCTGGGCAAGATATTTAGTGTCCGTCAAAGCACATTTTTTGTTCTGGGTTGAAGTACAATTCCCAATTTAGCAATTTCATAATTTAGTGGTTTCTGCTATATCAGAGCTATTTGAAATCTATCCCTAAAAGGGTATATAATATTGAAGGTGCACATAGGGTCATTCAGAATAACTTCACACACACGCTTCTGTGCATTTCCAAGTCTAATTCTGTCACTAAATCCATACCGGTGACCCAGCGCCTAAATACTAGGCCTCAAATTTAAATCCCTCTAAATCTCTCGTTACCCACCACTGTACTGTTGTTGCTGGGCAAGATATTTAGTGTCCGTCAAAGCACATTTTTTGTTCTGGGTTGAAGTACAATTCCCAATTTCGCAATTTCATAATTTAGTGGTTTCTGCTATATCAGAGCTATTTGAAATCTATCCCTAAAAGGGTATATAATATTGAAGGTGCACATAGGGTCATTCAGAATAACTTCACACACACGCTTCTGTGCATTTCCAAGTCTAATTCTGTCACTAAATCCATACCGGTGACCCAGCGCCTAAATACTAGGCCTCAAATTTAAATCCCTCTAAATCTCTCGTTACCCACCGCTGTACTGTTGTTGCTGGGCAAGATATTTAGTGTCCGTCAAAGCACATTTTTTGTTCTGGGTTGAAGTACAATTCCCAATTTAGCAATTTCATAATTTAGTGGTTTCTGCTATATCAGAGCTATTTGAAATCTATCCCTAAAAGGGTATATAATATTGAAGGTGCACATAGGGTCATTCAGAATAACTTCACACACACGCTTCTGTGCATTTCCAAGTCTAATTCTGTCACTAAATCCATACCGGTGACCCAGCGCCTAAATACTAGGCCTCAAATTTAAATCCCTCTAAATCTCTCGTTACCCACCGCTGTACTGTTGTTGCTGGGCAAGATATTTAGTGTCCGTCAAAGCACATTTTTTGTTCTGGGTTGAAGTACAATTCCCAATTTAGCAATTTCATAATTTAGTGGTTTCTGCTATATCAGAGCTATTTGAAATCTATCCCTAAAAGGGTATATAATATTGAAGGTGCACATAGGGTCATTCAGAATAACTTCACACACACGCTTCTGTGCATTTCCAAGTCTAATTCTGTCACTAAATCCATACCGGTCACCCAGCGCCTAAATACTAGGCCTCAAATTTATATCCCGCTGAATTTGAATACAATACATTGGGCCAAATAATATATTTGTTGTTGTGGTGAACCATAACAATGAGAAAAACATCTAGTAAGGGACGCGGACGTGGACATGGTCGTGGTGGTGTTAGTGGACCCTCTGGTGCTGGGAGAGGACGTGGCCGTTCTGCCACATCCACACGTCCTAGTGTACCAACTACCTCAGGTCCCAGTAGCCGCCAGAATTTACAGCGATATATGGTGGGGCCCAATGCCGTTCTAAGGATGGTAAGGCCTGAGCAGGTACAGGCATTAGTCAATTGGGTGGCCGACAGTGGATCCAGCACGTTCACATTATCTCCCACCCAGTCTTCTGCAGAAAGCGCACAGATGGCGCCTGAAAACCAACCCCATCAGTCTGTCACATCACCCCCATGCATACCAGGGAAACTGTCTCAGCCTCAAGTTATGCAGCAGTCTCTTATGCTGTTTGAAGACTCCGCTGGCAGGGTTTCCCAAGGGCATCCACCTAGCCCTTCCCCAGCGGTGAAAGACATAGAATGCACTGACGCACAACCACTTATGTTTCCTGATGATGAGGACATGGGAATACCACCTCAGCATGTCTCTGATGATGACGAAACACAGGTGCCAACTGCTGCGTCTTTCTGCAGTGTGCAGACTGAACAGGAGGTCAGGGATCAAGACTGGGTGGAAGACGATGCAGGGGACGATGAGGTCCTAGACCCCACATGGAATGAAGGTCGTGCCACTGACTTTCACAGTTCGGAGGAAGAGGCAGTGGTGAGACCGAGCCAACAGCGTAGCAAAAGAGGGAGCAGTGGGCAAAAGCAGAACACCCGCCGCCAAGAGACTCCGCCTGCTACTGACCGCCGCCATCTGGGACCGAGCACCCCAAAGGCAGCTTCAAGGAGTTCCCTGGCATGGCACTTCTTCAAACAATGTGCTGACGACAAGACCCGAGTGGTTTGCACGCTGTGCCATCAGAGCCTGAAGCGAGGCATTAACGTTCTGAACCTGAGCACAACCTGCATGACCAGGCACCTGCATGCAAAGCATGAACTGCAGTGGAGTAAACACCTTAAAACCAAGGAAGTCACTCAGGCTCCCCCTGCTACCTCTTCTGCTGCTGCCGCCTCGGCCTATTCTGCTGCTGCCGCCTCGGCCTCTTCCTCCGCCTCTGGAGGAACGTTGGCACCTGCCGCCCAGCAAACAGGGGATGTACCACCAACACCACCACCACCACCTCCGTCACCAAGCGTCTCAACCATGTCACACGCCAGCGTTCAGCTCTCCATCTCACAAACATTTGATAGAAAGCGTAAATTCCCACCTAGCCACCCTCGATCCCTGGCCCTGAATGCCAGCATTTCTAAACTACTGGCCTATGAAATGCTGTCATTTAGGCTGGTGGACACAGACAGCTTCAAACAGCTCATGTCGCTTGCTGTCCCACAGTATGTTGTTCCCAGCCGGCACTACTTCTCCAAGAGAGCCGTGCCTTCCCTGCACAACCAAGTATCCCATAAAATCAAGTGTGCACTGCGCAACGCCATCTGTAGCAAGGTCCACCTAACCACAGATACGTGGACCAGTAAGCACGGCCAGGGACGCTATATCTCCCTAACTGCACACTGGGTAAATGTAGTGGCAGCTGGGCCCCAGGCGGAGAGCTGTTTGGCGCACGTCCTGCCGCCGCCAAGGATCGCAGGGCAACATTCTTTGCCTCCTGTTGCCACCTCCTCCTTCTCGGCTTCCTCCTCCTCTTCTTCCACCTGCTCATCCAGTCAGCCACACACCTTCACCACCAACTTCAGCACAGCCCGGGGTAAACGTCAGCAGGCCATTCTGAAACTCATATGTTTGGGGGACAGGCCCCACACCGCACAGGAGTTGTGGCGGGGTATTGAACAACAGACCGACGAGTGGTTGCTGCCGGTGAGCCTCAAGCCCGGCCTGGTGGTGTGTGATAATGGGCGAAATCTCGTTGCAGCTCTGGGACTAGCCAATTTGACGCACATCCCTTGCTTGGCGCATGTGCTGAATTTGGTGGTGCAGAAGTTCATTCACAACTACCCCGACATGTCAGAGCTGCTGCATAAAGTGCGGGCCGTCTGTTCGCGCTTCCGGCGTTCACATCCTGCCGCTGCTCGCCTGTCTGCGCTACAGCGTAACTTCGGCCTTCCCGCTCACCGCCTCATATGCGACGTGCCCACCAGGTGGAACTCCACCTTGCACATGCTGGACAGACTGTGCGAGCAGCAGCAGGCCATAGTGGAGTTTCAGCTGCAGCACGCACGGGTCAGTCGCACTACAGAACAGCACCACTTCACCACCAATGACTGGGCCTCCATGCGAGACCTGTGTGCCCTGTTGCGCTGTTTCGAGTACTCCACCAACATGGCCAGTGGCGATGACACCGTTATCAGCGTTACAATACCACTTCTATGTCTCCTTGAGAAAACACTTAGGGCGATGATGGAACAGGAGGTGGCCCAGGAGGAGGAGGAGGAGGATGAGGAAGAGGGGTCATTTTTAGCACTTTCAGGCCAGTCTCTTCGAAGTGACTCAGAGGGAGGTTTTTTGCAACAGCAGAGGCCAGGTACAAATGTGGCCAGCCAGGGCCCACTACTGGAGGACGAGGAGGACGAGGATGAGGAGGAGGTGGAGGAGGATGAGGATGAAGCATGGTCACAGCGGGGTGGCACCCAACGCAGCTCGGGTCCATCACTGGTGCGTGGCTGGGGGGAAAGGCAGGACGATGACGATACGCCTCCCACAGAGGACAGCTTGTCCTTACCCCTGGGCAGCCTGGCACACATGAGCGACTACATGCTGCAGTGCCTGCGCAACGACAGCAGAGTTGCCCACATTTTAACCTGTGCGGACTACTGGGTTGCCACCCTGCTGGATCCACGCTACAAAGACAATGTGCCCACCTTACTTCCTGCACTGGAGCGTGATAGGAAGATGCGCGAGTACAAGCGCACGTTGGTAGACGCGCTACTGAGAGCATTCCCAAATGTCACAGGGGAACAAGTGGAAGCCCAAGGCCAAGGCAGAGGAGGAGCAAGAGGTCGCCAAGGCAGCTGTGTCACGGCCAGCTCCTCTGAGGGCAGGGTTAGCATGGCAGAGATGTGGAAAACTTTTGTCAACACGCCACAGCTAACTGCACCACCACCTGATACGCAACGTGTTAGCAGGAGGCAACATTTCACTAACATGGTGGAACAGTACGTGTGCACACCCCTCCACGTACTGACTGATGGTTCGGCCCCATTCAACTTCTGGGTCTCTAAATTGTCCACGTGGCCAGAGCTAGCCTTTTATGCCTTGGAGGTGCTGGCCTGCCCGGCAGCCAGCGTTTTGTCTGAACGTGTATTCAGCACGGCAGGGGGCGTCATTACAGACAAACGCAGCCGCCTGTCTACAGCCAATGTGGACAAGCTGACGTTCATAAAAATGAACCAGGCATGGATCCCACAGGACCTGTCCGTCCCTTGTCCAGATTAGACATTAACTACCTCCCCATAACCATATATTATTGGACTCCAGGGCACTTCCTCATTCAATCCTATTTTTATTTTCATTTTACCATTATATTGCGATGCTACCCAAAGTTGAATGAACCTCTCCTCTGCCTGTGTGCTAGGCCTAAATATATGCCAATGGACTGTTGCAGTGGTGGCTGACATGAAGCCTGATTCTCTGCTATGACATGCAGACTAATTCTCTGCTGACATGAAGCCAGATTGTCTGTTACGGGACCTCTCTCCTCTGCCTGGGTGCTGGGCCTAAATTTATGACCATGGACTGTTGCAGTGGTGGCTGACGTGAAGCCTGATTCTCTGCTATGACATGCAGACTGATTCTCTGCTGACATGAAGCCAGATCGTCTGTTACGGGACCTCTCTGCTCTGCCTGTGTGCTAGGCCTAAATATATGCCAATGGACTGTTGCAGTGGTGGGTGACGTGAAGCCTCATTCTCTGCTATGACATGCAGACTGATTCTCTGCTGACATGAAGCCAGATTGTCTGTTACGGGACCTCTCTGCTCTGCCTGTGTGCTAGGCCTAAATATATGCCAATGGACTGTTGCAGTGGTGGGTGACGTGAAGCCTCATTCTCTGCTATGACATGCAGACTGATTCTCTGCTGTCATGAAGCCAGATTGTCTGTTACGGGACCTCTCTGCTCTGCCTGTGTGCTAGGCCTAAATATATGCCAATGGACTGTTGCAGTGGTGGGTGACGTGAAGCCTCATTCTCTGCTATGACATGCAGACTGATTCTCTGCTGACATGAAGCCAGATTGTCTGTTACGGGACCTCTCTGCTCTGCCTGTGTGCTAGGCCTAAATATATGCCAATGGACTGTTGCAGTGGTGGGTGACGTGAAGCCTCATTCTCTGCTATGACATGCAGACTGATTCTCTGCTGACATGAAGCCAGATCCTCTGTTACGGGAGCTCTCTCCTCTGCCTGGGTGCTGGGCCTAAATTTATGACAATTGACTGTTGCAGTGGTGGGTGACGTGAAGCCTGATTCTCTGCTATGATATGAAGACTGATTCTCTGCTGACATGAAGCCAGATTGTCTGTTACGGGACCTTTCTCCTCTGCCTGGGTTCTGGGCCTAAATTTATGAAAATTGACTCTTACAGTGGTGGGTGACGTGAAGCCTGATTCTAGGCTATGATATGAAGACTGATTCTCTGCTGACATGAAGCCAGATTGTCTGTTACGGGACCTTTCTCCTCTGCCTGGGTTCTGGGCCTAAATTTATGAAAATTGACTCTTACAGTGGTGGGTGACGTGAAGCCTGATTCTCTGCTATGATATGAAGACTGATTCTCTGCTGACATGAAGCCAGATTCTCTGTTACGGGACCTCTCTCCTCTGCCTGGGTGCTGGGCCTAAATTTATGACCATGGACTGTTGCAGTGGTGGCTGACGTGAAGCCTGATTCTCTGCTATGACATGCAGACTGATTCTCTGCTGTCATGAAGCCAGATTGTCTGTTACGGGACCTCTCTGCTCTGCCTGTGTGCTAGGCCTAAATATATGCCAATGGACTGTTGCAGTGGTGGCTGACGTGAAGCCTCATTCTCTGCTATGACATGCAGACTAATTCTCTGCTGACATGAAGCCAGATTGTCTGTTACGGGACCTCTCTCCTCTGCCTGGGTGCTGGGCCTAAATTTATGACAATGGACTGTTGCAGTGGTGGCTGACGTGAAGCCTGATTCTCTGCTATGACATGCAGACTAATTCTCTGCTGACATGAAGCCAGATTGTCTGTTACGGGACCTCTCTCCTCTGCCTGGGTGCTGGGCCTAAATATATGCCAATGGACTGTTGCAGTGGTGGCTGACGTGAAGCCTCATTCTCTGCTATGACATGCAGACTAATTCTCTGCTGTCATGAAGCCAGATTGTCTGTTACGGGACCTCTCTGCTCTGCCTGTGTGCTAGGCCTAAATATATGCCAATGGACTGTTGCAGTGGTGGCTGACGTGAAGCCTCATTCTCTGCTATGACATGCAGACTAATTCTCTGCTGACATGAAGCCAGATTGTCTGTTACGGGACCTCTCTCCTCTGCCTGGGTGCTGGGCCTAAATTTATGACAATGGACTGTTGCAGTGGTGGCTGACGTGAAGCCTGATTCTCTGCTATGACATGCAGACTAATTCTCTGCTGACATGAAGCCAGATTGTCTGTTACGGGACCTCTCTCCTCTGCCTGGGTGCTGGGCCTAAATATATGCCAATGGACTGTTGCAGTGGTGGCTGACGTGAAGCCTCATTCTCTGCTATGACATGCAGACTAATTCTCTGCTGTCATGAAGCCAGATTGTCTGTTACGGGACCTCTCTGCTCTGCCTGTGTGCTAGGCCTAAATATATGCCAATGGACTGTTGCAGTGGTGGGTGACGTGAAGCCTCATTCTCTGCTATGACATGCAGACTGATTCTCTGCTGACATGAAGCCAGATTGTCTGTTACGGGACCTCTCTGCTCTGCCTGTGTGCTAGGCCTAAATATATGCCAATGGACTGTTGCAGTGGTGGGTGACGTGAAGCCTCATTCTCTGCTATGACATGCAGACTGATTCTCTGCTGACATGAAGCCAGATTCTCTGTTACGGGACCTCTCTCCTCTGCCTGTGTGTGTGCTGGGCCTAAATATATGCCAATGGACTGTTGCAGTGGTGGGTGACGTGAAGCCTCATTCTCTGCTATGACATGCAGACTGATTCTCTGCTGACATGAAGCCAGATTCTCTGTTACGGGACCTCTCTCCTCTGCCTGTGTGTGTGCTGGGCCTAAATATATGCCAATGGACTGTTGCAGTGGTGGCTGACGTGAAGCCTCATTCTCTGCTATGACATGCAGACTAATTCTCTGCTGACATGAAGACAGATTCTCTGTTACGGGACCTCCCTCCTCTGCCTGTGTGCTAGGCCTAAATATATGCCAATGGACTGTTGCAGTGGTGGCTGACGTGAAGCCTCATTCTCTGCTATGACATGCAGACTAATTCTCTGCTGACATGAAGACAGATTCTCTGTTACGGGACCTCTCTCCTCTGCCTGGGTGCCGGGGCCTAAATATCTGAGAATGGACTGTTCCAGTGGTGGGTGACGGGAAGCCAGATTCTCTGCTATGGAACCTCTCTCCAATTGATTTTGGTTAATTTTTATTTATTTAATTTTTATTTTAATTCATTTCCCTATCCACATTTGTTTGCAGGGGATTTACCTACATGTTGCTGCCTTTTGCAGCCCTCTAGCTCTTTCCTGGGCTGTTTTACAGCCTTTTTAGTGCCGAAAAGTTCGGGTCCCCATTGACTTCAATGGGGTTCGGGTTCGGGACGAAGTTCGGATCGGGTTCGGATCCCGAACCCGAACATTTCCGGGATGTTCGGCCGAACTTCTCGAACCCGAACATCCAGGTGTTCGCTCAACTCTAATCACTAGAGATTACACACTGTGAAAACATGATGAAACATTTAGAAGGTCATGTATCAAATGTGCTGTAACCAGAATAGTGGAGTGTTTTCGCCTGTTTTGTTAGTGGATTAAGCATTTGAGATAAATTTATGAAATATTTGCACCACTTTTAAGATGTTTTGTGCAATGACCAGTAGTTTACATTTACTACCAGAGACGATGTTTTTTGTGTGTGTGAGGGAGATTGGGGCTAAATTTTTAGCCAGATATATCATTGCACATTTTGCTACAAAAAGTTGCAAGTGTACTGCAGGCCACTGGTGGCGTACAAAGTGATGGAAACTTTGTAATAAATATGATTAGACTTTAGACAGAAAAATCTAAAGGCAACCCATGACAGACACTCCAAAAAAATGAGAGCAAAAATTGTGTGTTAATACATTTCCCCCTTAGCTTTGATTTCCCAACAATTTATCTCTTGCGATAGATCACTGCAGCAAAACCTAGGTGTAGCCCTAACCTAAGGGTGCCTTCACGTGGCACATTTTGTCAGTTTATGCAGCAGCCCCATTAAGTTGAATGGAACTGATTTTCAGTCGCAGAATTTTCTACCACAAAATCTGCCGTGTGTAAAGGCACCCTAAGGCAGTATGATCAAGCCGACCTCTACCAATTCCCAGGTGTCTATATTGAAGGGGGGGGGGGGGGGGTGAAGATCACTAATAGGTCAGGCCCCTATATACTGTGGAGTCACAGTGGCCAAATGTATGATTACAGGCTCTCTGGGGCTGATGTACTCATGCTAATAGTAAGACAAGTACAGTATAAACTGTACCAGTTATATCATAGTGGCTGATGCTGGATGATAAAGTTTGTGTATCTTCAGACTGTCCAGTCTAAGGGCTCATTTACACAACCGTGGTTTGGTTCCACACCCGAGCTGCATTTTTTGCTGTTCGAGTGCGGACCCATTTACTTCAATGGGGCCGCAAAAGATGCGGATAGCACTCCGCGTGCTGTCCGCATCCGTTGCTCCGTTCCGTGGGCCCGCAAAAATTATCCTATTTGTCCGTTTTGCGGATAAGAATAGGCATTTCTATAAACGGCCATCCGTCCCGTTCCACAAATTGCAGAAGGCACACGGGTGCATCCGTGTTTTGCGGATCCGCAATCTGCGGACCCCAAGACATGGCACGTTTGTGTGAACAAGCCCTAAGGCTACTTTCACACTTGTGCTATTCCTTTCCGCTATTGAGATCTGTCAGTTATAAACTAGGTTTAAAACGTTTAGAACGCTTGATACATGCTTTGCACTGCATTTATGACAGTTCTATTTTATTTTATTTTTAGTGCATATTGTACCAAAAATTACTGGCACATTTTCAATAGTAAATCTTCCCTGCAGTGAACAGTTTTCCAGTACTGTATATCCAGCAGATACCCTCTTTCCAGCCAAAAAGAGAACGGGAAATGATGGTTTCCTTACATTGTTACCCATGTCATTTAAAACTGTTTGTGGGAGTTTTCCATTGCATCTCGCTTTCAAAATGGCCTGAATCCTTTCACTTTTTTAAATTTCTTTCACTGTTAACCACCCTTGAAAGAGACATATCCAAAAACACAACAGGACATAGTCATTACACAGCCGGAAAAATGTATCAATATTGCAGATCAATTCACTCCACTGCCTTCTGCCTGATCCCTCTTGTGCATAGCAAGTTGTCACAATGCATTTCTCAGCTTTGCCCATTTAGTACATCTACAGCGTGAAGCTCCTGGTTAATTGCTTAAAAGCATACCTGAGCTTTTAGAAAATCTAGCGTAGAAAACAATTAAGGACAACATTTTTCAGTGCTTATTTTTCCATTGTGAATATAAGTCGACTGTCAAAAGATTTTTGCACAATAAAGATTGTCTTCAAAATCTGTGAATGATGGCTGAAGAATAATTGTTCTGAACTGATGACACTGCAAATAGCTATCAATATTTTACAGGTTTCCAACAGTTTGCAAGTCTGTGCCCATTTGCAAATGAGAAAGATGGGCAAAATGAATGCCTTCTGACATACCTGAACAGTATATGTATCGTTATAGATACAATATATTACTTGCTCCCTTGTTTCAATAGCGACCAGCAGAAGTATGAATGCAGCTCTGGACTATGCAGTTCAATATGAAGCATAGAATTTATAGTTATTTAACTTTTTATGCATATTGATTGAAGATTTTTTTGTTTTTCTGTAGTTAGGAAAATGGCTCCAAAGCTTCCTGAAATAGTAAAATAATAAACATAGCCACATGCTCACCTGCCCCACACAACTTTTCCTGTTAAACCTTGACAATAAAGGGGTTGCTTATATATATATATATATATATATATATATATATTGCATGAGACTACATGCACACGACGATGGCTGTTTTCAGAACCATTGCAGTCTATGGAGCTATTCACATGGCCATTTTTTTAACGGTCAGGGAATAGCGGCTGTCAAAAAATTGGACATGTCCTATTTTGGCCATTTTCAGGGCCTGACAGACCTCATTGAAATCAATGGAACTGTTTTTATCAGCCATTTAGAGAGGATTGCATCCGTCTAACGGCCTAATTCAGGTACACTAGTGCAAAATGGTTAAAAGTAATAATGTCTGACATAGTGGCCCCAGCAGTAATAATGTTCCCCATGGTGGCCCATAATGTCCCCCATAGTGGCCCCAGCAGTAATAATGCCTCCCATAGTGGCCCAGTTGTAATGTATCTTTTTAGCAAAAAAAAAATATTAAAATCATTCATCTCATCCACTTGCACGTGCAGAGGCAGTCGCTCCTCTCTTGATTGAAAAGGACCTGCGCTTAGAGTGATGACATCACCATGTGATCATGATCGGCGAACGCAGTGATGTCATCATGTTTAGCGCAGGTCCTTTTCAATCAAGAGAGGAGCTACTGCCTCCGCATGTGCAAGTGGATGAGGTGAGTGATTTTTTTTTTTTACTATATATTGTATTTGAGACTGCGTTGTCATTATATTAAAGCGAACCTGTCACCATAAAAATTCAGTGTAAGCTTCAGTCAGCGTGTTATAGAGCAGTAGGAGCTGAGCAGATTGATATGTAGTTTTGTAGAAAAAGATTTAGTAAAACCTGCAAGTTATACATTTATATCCATACTGAATTTGGGCTTTGAAGTGAAGGAGGAGGACCTATCAGTGATTGACAGCCTCCCCTCTATGACTGTGTATACAGAGACAACTGTCAATCAGTGATAGGACCGCCTCCTTGATGACAAAGCCAGAATGAGCAGGAATTTAAATGTATAAATTACAAGTTTACAGACTCTTCCATAAATGTGCTCAGCTCCTTCTGCTCTATAACATGCTGCCTAAAGCTCAGACGCCATGTTCAATGTGACTGGTTCTCTTTAATTTTCTGTACACCAGATGCCATATTGTGATAATATATCTTGCCCACTCAGATCTCTTAAAGGCAATTATTCTTTCAATGTAAGGAATCCTATCATTTTGGGCATCTCTTTTTATTATCCTAATGAGTTACTGAATATATTACTATAGTATTTTAATTTGAAGTGTTAAGGCTCTATACGAGGATCTACACAACTACACTCTAAATGAGGCCATTCTTCTGCAGGTTATGATTGGACTGCTCAATCCCTATCAATAATGTCCAATCAGACAGGCTTTCTTCCTAATTTTGCTGATTGAGAAATATTCATATCTGTTCATTAAAGCAAGAATAGGGGCATTTCGCTGAGTATCAGTCAATTTATGCAGTGTGATGCCTTCCATGCCTTGTAAGTCTATATCTTTGGCACATAACACAGTCTCATTTTGGTGATTTAGAGCAGGTACTGGCAGAAATGTGACTAGTTTTATATGAGAACACATAGATCACTTCATCCCACCCATCATGCAGGACGAAAAAGATGTTCTTTCTCGAGACAAGGGATTTTGGCATGCCAATAAGTGCACAGAGGCATAACCCATATTGTATAGAACTTGTCTGTCTGCTCTGCTCTTTCTTTTTTTTTGCCCTTCATAAGTGACACCAAGTCAGAAAAACACTGAAAATCTCTGTTAGCCATATGAGCAGTAGCTCTGTCTTCTGATCAGTCTGTGTCTATATGTAAAGCTCCCCCTCCCTTAGTTAGCTGTCCCTGTCAACCAATCATATAGTAATTTAACAACCAAACCCAACTAGCCACCCTACAGAGGTGACTGTTTCCGCAAAGCTTTACCAGTCGCAACAAAGTTGATAGTTTGTAATCCAATTCAAGATGTCATAAATACATGGACCATTTTACATTTATTTTAATCTATAATAGTTAAATCTTTAGAAATATAAAACACACATTTAATAAAAAGATCACAATCTCAAATAAAATCAGAAGCAAACATTGGTAGAAAATAAACTAACCAACAGCTAACCATGATATCATCAAGAAGGGGAGTAAGTGCTTCCAAGACATCTCCCTCCCAAACTGTAAGCATAGGCAAGGTCCTCTCCTCCCCTGTATCTTTCGGTTAAAGAGTTGCTAAACTATCAAACTGACTAAAACTAAATTTTCTAATATACTCTATTAAAGGATTTTACAGTTTCCCTAGCAAAATATCACTCTTTGGAATCAGTATACGTCAGTGGTGTATGTATTCCACATCAAAGCTGCAGCAAGCGGTGGTCCTGCCTGTGCCCCCCGTCGATCTTGGTTAAATTCATGCACTTGAGAGCTTTCAAGGTACAAGGTACCAATGTGCTATGCCAGGATGAGGGCCAGGCAGGAGCAGCCCTCGGTGTGGCCCCACAGTGCATTATGTACACACGTACACCCATAGTGTACGAAAGTAAAGATTCTAAAGCTTGATAGACACCTGAACTTCAGGTGCCTATTATGCTAGATAGCACAAAGGGGACGATGTAGTGTGACGCCCAAAATACTCAGCCCAGCTATAATTCAAGAAAAAGAACCCTCACAGAAGAGGGGAAATTAGTAAAAGTTAAGTTTTAATACTTTCCCCTCTTCTTTGAGGGTTCTTTTTCTTGACTATTATGCTGGAAAAACGGCAAAATCCTTTAATAAAGTATATTACAAAAGAAAAATTCAGGACAATTGGGACATTTTTTAATAAAGCTGACTAACTGTTTATACTTTAATACATGGATGGATATTATGCTTGATGTTATGCCAGCCTTGAGAAAGTGTCTTTGCTCTCCTGCTATTTCCTCCCGTCCTATTTTTTTGTACAGTTTGGATTATATACAAGAAGGCTTTTTATGGTGAGTGCCATGTTTTCATTTTCTAATTGTGGATCGACTTGGTTTCTTTTATATTATGTATGTATGCCCCTGTTCAGATGTACAGCCCATACTATGGGCTCTTGAATAGAGTGCCCAAGACCCAGTAGTCCCATCCCCTCTTCTATTGGGTGCACAAGCCTGTGCAGTACTCTCTTACTGAGAGGGTGTCACTGAAGGGGAACAAACAACAGACCATTCTGTCCTTGTTGACTAAACCCAGCATCCTAAAGGGGAGCCCATTTTGAGCTTTGCTATGTCCAGTTAAAGTACATGAATAAAGCAATAGATGTGTTCCTGCCTTGCAATACATTTTCTGCAGTATTGTTAATGTATCGCTTCCATCCAGAGCATCCAGGAATGAGGTATGTGTGCAGACAAAGTGTTCCTGTTTGAGTACTCTCACATGTGGAAGATCTGTTCTTGGTTGTTTCTGCAGCAAGTACATTCAGATAAATTGGACACAGAAGGAAAAGTCAGACCATGTGTAATACCTCTCTTGAAACAGAAAAGTGCATTATGTCTCAAGAATACTTTAATAAATAAACCAAGCAGAAAAAAAACCCTGTTACGTCAGTAGTTAAATTTGCTATGTCTGCCCATTCCTCTGCTTATCTAAAATAACTTTTTATGTTGCTGGATAGCCTCTTGCACATAGTCTTTTACTTCTAGTCTCTTGAGGTAGGAATAACAGTCAAAAGCTTCTGACATGGAGGACGTTGATTATTTTCCAGAATGCCGGTTGAGCACTAAGTCTGTGTTCTCTGGACCTGTTCAAGTAAATCAAATGAGCAGCTAAATTCCCACACAACTTTTTTTTTTTCTTCTGCCTCGTTTCACATACTTGATTTTTAAACTCCATTTGTTTTTTATTTCTTCACATCAAGAGTTGTCAAAGCCGTTACAAACAGGTCTCTGTGTGGTTATTCCTTTCTCAAACTGACATTTAGTAGTACTCTTACTACTTGGCCTATGGTATTTGCTACTATTTGCCATTTCAGTACATCTTGTGTATTATGCTTTGAGCAGACTTTGTATATGTCCCTATCTTAATGAGGTCTTCAACATGCCATTTGTAATAGGGAGCAGTGTTTGATGCTGAGCAAAATGTGATGTCCTCTGTATTATGTGGTTGCATTACTTTAAAGTTTCTTGTTTTGCCTGAAATAAATCACATTGGTGATAACACTGCTATAATGATGCTTATAGAAAACATCTGTCACACTGAAGTGATGACAAGTGGTGCTGTAAGTGACAAAGATAACTTGAAAGTAAAATGCTGTTTGATAGAAGCAGGCCCTTGAAATGCAACGTCATGAAATTGAGCTTTCCAGACTACACACAGTAATTTACAATAATATATAATAATCTGAAAATGAATTGAAATATCTCAAACAAAATATGCAAACTGTACTATCTGTCATTTGTATGTGATATACACATTTCTTGTTAGGCTGATATACCTTGAAATTGAGACCTTGAGGCTACAACTGATCTGGCACTGACTAAAGTAAGGTGTGGAGTCTAAGGGATTTATCTATTCTTCACCATGGACTTATCTTGTTGGATATGTCCCTGACTGTAGTCCTCAGAGTATCACTGGTTGTAGGGTGCGGCAAACATGCCAAAAGTGAAGCATAGTCAAATAGAGCCATAGATCAAAACCAGTTTGTGAAAATCCAGAAGGAGCAAAGACAGAGTCAGGGTTCACTCCAGGAGTCATAACCAGTAAATACATACAATAACAACAATCCAAAGAATAAGGGCAATGGGGTCATTTATTAAAAGTCTACAGTTTTCTGGCATAGAGAAGTCACAAATTTCTGTACAAGTTGCATTCCGTGGCAAAATGCTTTAATTTTCTAATTTTAATTTTGGACACCCTCACCAGCCTTGTGGCACGAGTGGGCTGGTCTGACTTCTTGTCTAGAGGGGGAGTTCTAGTCTAGTCAGTGAGTAAGGAGAGAAAAAGCAAGTCTTGTGCTCCTGCTCCTTAGGCCTCAGAGTCCAATGACTAACAGTTCTCTGAAAGAGTTACTACTTCTGCTACTGAAAGAGCAAGAGAGAGGGAAAGACAAGAATTTGAAATCTGTATGGCTAAAGCATAGGAGTCAGGATTTCAGCTATTAAAGATTTTGCTGCTTGTGAGGGACAACCATTTAGACACCCATCATCCTTAACCACATCCATGTGGACACTACAGCCACAATTGCCAGATTACAGCTGCTAGCCAGAGATTCAAGCGAGAGAGACTTTAGCAAAATAGCATACTAAGAGTGGCATTACTTGCCACTTTGCCAAACTTCACACCTCGCCATCTGGGAAAAGGATTTGCACTGTGTACAGATTATTGTTGGATGTACTACAACTCCTATGTTGCACTCAAGAAAAAGAGAAATGGATTCTTCTACCTCTGGCCTGGTTTCC
Organism: Bufo gargarizans; assembly: GCF_014858855.1. Classification (NCBI taxonomy): domain Eukaryota; kingdom Metazoa; phylum Chordata; class Amphibia; order Anura; family Bufonidae; genus Bufo; species Bufo gargarizans. Next base: position 298,670,229 of record NC_058082.1, on the reverse strand, counting down.
TGACTCCTACCACACCATACTCTGGCCATTGCACTACTACACCTCCTGCTAGGAACCCGTACAACCACTAACATCAAGGGGGTCCAAATCTACCATCAGACAGGAGCCCCTACTACAGGGAGTGCCCCAAGGGAAGAAAGGGTGAACCTTCCTCTTACTGCAGCTGCCTAAGGGAGCAACGCCTGAGAGAAACTGTGACACATTCTATAGTCAGAGCCACTACCACTCTCATCCTCCGCTCCGGCTCCTCAAGGGGTAGCTGCAATTGCATCAGAAATGTATGAAAGATCCCTGCTGGCATAAAGTTAATTGTCTGGTACATCAGATGCCAGCATATTTTATTTTTTTATTAATAAGACTGGCATAAGAAAGACCAGTGTTAATAAATCCCCCCATCCCCAATGTCTGCCTGCAAACTAATGATCAGACGATGAGTGAGAGACCTGGCTGGAGTTAAAAAGCAGTTGGTGATGACATCATTAGACGCAGCATCGGAGTAAGCACTGTGTTGCATAGCAACAGAGCACAGCAACTGGGAGAGAAGGAAAAACAATATTTTGCTGCAGCATTATGGTGTGGTCATACAGGAGGGACAGAACGACATAAGATCCTGGACAAGCATGTCCCATTTCTCTGGTATGTTAAGAGGAGGACTTTTTTTTCTAATTTGAAATCACCTTTTCAGTAATACAGCATTATCCTTCATGATCTAATCTAATACTATGTTTAGCTCCTTCTACTAGCCTGATCCATTTTGCATCCCTTCCTGGTGGTATTCAAAAAAGCTCAAAAGAAACTTATAGTTGCATTGTTCTCAATGGTCACTTGGGACTAGTCACATGCAACCTCCAGATCACTATAATATGATTATTACATGGTATTATGGAACCAGTACAGTAATGTGAAAAAGTATTTGTTCCCTTCACAATCTCTTATAGTTTTGCATATTTGTCCAAGTTAAATGTTTCAGCTGATCAACCTACTTTTAATATTAGATAAAGGCAACCAACATTCAAAAATTGTGTTCTGCCCTACTGTTCCCTATGTGAAAAAGTATTTGTCCCCTTGGCTACTAAATAAACCAGAAAAACAAAAAAGACCAAGGCTGTCCCAAAGGGAAATGGAAAACAGTGGCCACCTAATATAGCCACAAAGGACACCCGTAGTTTGTAACTCGGTACAAGCTCCCGAGTGAAATAGATAAATAAACCAGTTAACCAAATTCAGCTGACAATTGAGTTCAATTTCATTAGCCATTGCAAAGAATGATTACAGGCCATTTAGGTCTAAACATTACTTTATTAGAACCTGTCTGGCAATGTGAAGCAAACTATAAGGTCTCAAAAAGCAGCACATGATGTCTAAAGAGATTCAAAGACAAATGTGAAAAAAAGTCAGTGGAATCTACCAGTCTGGAAAGGGTTACAAAACCATTGCTAGGACTCCAGCAAACCACAGTGAGAGTCATTATCCACAAATGGAGAAAACTTGGAACAGTGGTGAATCTTCCCCGGAGCGGCCTGCCTCCCAAAACTTAGATTGACAAATCATCCAGGAGGTCACAAAAGTATCCAATCATCTAAAGACTGCAGTCTTCGATTACCTCAATTAAGGTCTATGTAGACAATTCCACAATTAAGAAAGACACTGGGTACAATAGTATCTATGGGAGAGTTGCAAGGCGCAAACCACTGATAACCAAAAAGAACCCAAAGGCGTGTTTCGCATTTGCAAACAATAAAAAAATAGATGACCCCCGTTTTGGGATAATATTTTGTGGACTGATGGGTCAAGGACTGAACTTTTTGGAAGACATGAAGAAATGATTTGATCTCTATGATGCTTATTTCACTACATTGTGCTTTGTGAATGTTTTCTGGTGTTTTTGGCAATCCACACAGTTATAACTCGAAATTCTTCAAATTTGTAAATCTGTATGTCTTGACATTTGCAACGCCCCAGAGTGGCATTACCACTTTTTCACCCCGCTACTATCTCTAACGGGCTAATATAATGTCATCTTGTATATTTATTTCAGGTCCACTACACGGTGCATTCCTATTTCTAATGTAACTGTTATGTTCAAATGTAATGTACCTGGTTCACTAGCAGGTGACAGCAAACACGGCAGAGCAACAATTAGGTAGAATGGAGCTTCCCATTCCATTCTAACCCCCCTCTGTGGTGGAGTGGGATTGTCCCACTTCCTGCAGGAAGGGTGGGGACCAGAGTTAGTGAGTTCCAGCTTACCTTGTGCCCACGCCAGCCAGAGCGCCCTAAGCTCTGCTGGGCATGGAGGCCAAAGCTTCACTTCCTGTGTTTCATGGGTTGGATCATGTGACCTCGCCAACCAATCCTAGCCCTCCTGCACATAGATAAGTGGCTCAGCTCCCTTCCCAGATTCCTCAGTGTCAAGGTCCTTGTGTCCTGCTAAGGTTCCTGATATCCACTTGTGTTCCTGACTCATACTTGTGTTCCTGGACTCTGCTACCTGTTTGATCCCTGCCTGCTTGCCTTGCCTCTCCTGTTGCCGATCCGGATTGCCTGATCTGTACCTGTGCTGCCTGCCCTGATCTATTGCCTGTCTGACTTCACCTCTGCCTTATCCTTCGGTCCTGCACTGTTGCTCCGGGTTGCCTGCTGACAACGCCTGTACCTCTGGTACCTTTCTCAGGAACCTCCTGGTCCGCCTGCACCAGCTGCCTCGTGTGCCTATCCTCCTCAAGAGGTAGTGATCTGGTGTTCCTCTCGGGAAAATCTATCCCCACCATCAGAGGTACGTGAAGATAGAAGGGTTCACTTAGACAACACGTGGCACAGTGGGTTCACACCTACTGGTTCGCGACAAAGGAATACTGCAAATCTGGTTGCAGCAATCGAATTATGGGAAAATGATTGTATTCTTTGATATGCTTCATGACCCCCTTTCTATTGAAAAAAATTGCCCTTGATCCAATATGGTGGCTTTCAAGATGGTGGGCATGTTCCAGACATAGCCTAAAAGATAGGCCCCCTCACCCATTACTTGCTGGGGTATTCAGATATTTCATTGAAATAAAAAGGTGTCCTGCAACTTTTGACTCACCTTGTATTTATGTATCACAATGCAGCGTACTGTAATGAGACACATAGCAGGAGGAAAGGGAGTGTAGCAAGTAGCACTGCAAGGGAATGACCTCTGGGTTCTAATTTTCTATTTTTCTCGGAAGTCACCATGGCGCATAATTTTTTTTTTGTGATATAAAAACACTATACATTTCACATATGAAAGGATATTTTTAAGATGATGTGCATATGCCAAGAAAGAGTTTACAAGAAAAAATGCAGAGACCGTGCTACAGGCTGTGTCTTTTTCACAAATCCCAGTATTGTTATCCACCTCAATTCAAATTACTGTCTTACGTTTTCAGTCCTTCTAAGCTGTGAATGACTGGAGTACACTTAATAAGCTTACAGGTAAGAAGAAAGGCGCACTTCTGAAAAATGAAAGCACAAGCACAGGCTTTTCTTAAATATTAGGTATTTTATAATGTGCCAGTGAAATCCAAAAGTTAACTACTTATACTCTGTATAAACTATGCAAATAAATGTGTAGCTACTTAGGTGCCTAAAAAAGGGCAAGTAGAAAAAGTTTATTTTAGATTCAAAAGGTGAATTTATTAACCCCTTGATGCTGATTTTCCGTTTTTTCATTTTCATTTTGCTTGTTTCGTTGTACTTTATAAAGGCACCATTTAATATTGCATAGGATGTAGCTGGAAGCTGAAATTAAAAAAGACAATACTGCCACAGTTCTATGGGTTTTCTTTTTACAATATTCACTATGCTGTAAAACTGACATGCTCTTTTTTTATAAAAAATGTTGTGGGAGCTAAAGTGACGAAAAAAAGGGCGAGTCAACCATTTTGTCTTTTTTCCCCCTATTTTACCATTTGCCATATGGGCAATGCCCATTTTGTGTATTTTTTTATTGTTTATCCATTTTAAGGCGGTGATTTAAATTTTTATATTTTTTATCGTTTTAAAAAATATATATATATATTTTTTTACAGTTTTTAATAGTTCCCATAGTGAACTTAAATAAGCAATCGCTAGATTGCTTCTCTCATAGACACCAATGGATTAGCATTGGGGTCTATGAGACTTACACTGTATTCTTATGGAGCCCAGCCAAAGGCGGGATCATCTGATCTTCAGGTTTTTGCTTTTCCAGATACCTAGGGACCTAGGCCGCCTTCCCCTGATGGGAAATCGGATGCCTGGCTGTTCTATCAGCGCTCCGATCTCCCCTTGGAGGAAGGCCCCCAGCTTCCCAACTACGTTTCTTACTACCTTTCAATATTCTCCAACTACGTTTCTATTTTATTCATGTTGAACCAGATACAATACGATGTGGGCTGCCTTCCCCTGACAGGAAATTGGATGCCAAGCTGTGTTACCAGCGCTTCGATCTCCTCTTGGAGGAAGGCTTCCACCTATCTAGAATATTGTCTAGAAACAAAAATGTTTAGAACCATCTACTAGTTCCTACTTCCCCACGATTCGTATGCACTCCGCCACTTTTGTTTTTATTGCATCTTTATTCAATTCTTATTTGTAATTGTATTTTTATTGCATTCTAGTTTTCATTCAATCTGGTTATTTATTACATTTTATTACATTCCTGTGCATGTTTTTATCATATTATTTATTTGTATTGTCGCCATTTTGGTTCTCACTATATACTATATATGCTTATTTGTATTGTCGCCATTTTGGTTCTCACCATATACTATATATGCTTATTTGTATTGTTGCCATTATGGTTCTCACCATAGACTATGTATGCTATATATAAAACAACAATCTTATCGTTTGAACTAGGATATACACTGAAAAAATTGTGTAATTACCTCCATTATCCTACAAATAGACCTCAAATGGAAGTTCACCTTATAGAACTACACACAAAGGATGTAAATGACATTTCTCTACAAGAAAATCGCAATACCATGGAAAAACACACCAGAATCACACCAAAAACGCATAGGTTTTTTTTTTTTGGGGGGGAGAAGTTGCAAATATACATGATATACACAACATATAAACTAAATCTGTAAGATTACAAAAGGAAAGAGATATTAATGCATAATCCGCTGATCCAATACGTGTTTTGGTAATAACCACGATTCCAGATTTTCGGAACAACCACTTGTCCTAGATGACTATAAAAAGGGAGACTACGAATCAGCAGGTAACCACTGAGGAAGGAGCAAGGTGTACTCCGAAACACATTTGGCTTTAGACCCACAATTGTGGACTACTCCCACCACTTCACAATTATGGATATTTAGTAGAAACGACTGTAACATAATCTAACAAAATCTGTATACAGACACCACCATAGAATGTTCCTCCCGATGTCTTATTGATGGTAGGATCGCAAGCGCAAGATCGCAGACGTAGTGCCAGCACACGTAACAATCTTGAACTTCAAACCACGGAATCACGTGAGACGCTCAACGCGAACAGCACAGAGCGGCAGAACCGGCAGACAGGGCTCCGGCGACCCTCGATTCTCCAAGAGAGAGGTAAAGAATAACATTTCCATGTACCCAGCTGCACACGTGGGACGCCACGGAGTAGCGGTGGGCAGTAATACCTACTAACCCTGACTAACAGCGAGAGGAAGGTGAGCGATACTTTGAAGTAATATCTACTATATCTATTGGATGCTAACATACCTATCAAGTCTACCAAATATAATATATCACCTTATCACTTCTTAACAGTTTGCTAACAACCTTGTAACCCTTAAAGAGGACCTTTCACTACTGTACAAACTAAAAACTAACTAGATCAGTGGGCAGAGCGGTGCCCAGGGGTCCCCCTGCACTTACTAGTATGCCTGGGCGCCCCTCCGTTCGCCCGGTATAGGCTCCGGTGTCTGCGCTCCCTCTGACTGATTTTTTGTAGGAGGCGTGTCCCTTGCTGCACTGCTGGCCAATCGCAGCGCACAGCTCATAGCCAGGCTATGAGCTGTGCGCTGCGATTGGCCAGCAGTGCAGCAAGGGACACGCCTCCTACAAAACTTGCCCCAGGTCCAACTAAACCACGCCCCTTACCTGATTAGGCCACACCCACTCCCACTCTGCCGATGGGGATGAAAAAAGAAGGTAAAAATCAACTTCTGTCAGCTGCATGGGTGGAAGGGAGGGTGACTTTCTCCCTGCAGGTCACACTCAGCACAGTGCTGTCTGACAGTAAGCTGTTCAAAAGGACATCCCTGGACAGGGAGTATGAAAGCCGGACTGTCTGGCCAAGAACCCAACCTCTGGCCACCCTAGGGGCAGGTTGCTGTGGAGGTCACAGTTAAGGGGCCAGTTCGCTATGGAGGTCAGTGTTAAGTGGCAGATTGCTGTAGAGGTCACTGTTAAGGGGACAGGGTGTTGTGGAAATCCCTGTTAAGGAGATGGAGTACTGTGGAGGTCACTAATAAAGGGGCGGCCGCTATGGAGGTCACTGTTAAGGGGGCGACATGCTGTGGAGGTCACTGTTAAAGGGACGGGCGCTGTGGAGGTCTCTATTAAGGGGGCAGGGAACGGTTGAGGTCACAGCTAAGGGGACGGTCCGCTATGGAGGTCAGTGTTAAGGGGCGGGGTGCTGTAGAGGTTACTGTTAAGGAGACGGGGTGTTGTGGAGGTCACATTGTAAGGGAACAGAGCTCTGTGAGGTCACTGTTAAGGCAGCAGGGTACAGTAGAGGTCACTGTTAAGGGAGCGGGGTACTGTGGAGGTCACTGTTAAAGGGGCAGTCACTGTGGAGGTCTCTGTAAGAAGGGTCGGGAATGGTGGAGGTCAGTTAAGGGGACTGTAACCTATGGTCAGTGTTAAGGGACAGGTGCTGTAGAGGTCACTATTAAGGGGCGGGCCCCTGTGGAGGTCATTGTCAAGGAGGTGAGGTGCTGTGGAACCCACTGTTAAAGGGGCAGGCTGCTGTGAAGGTCAAAGTTAAGGGTGTGGGCTGCTGTGGAAGGTCCCATTTTCAGGAGATGGGGCACTGTGGGGGGATCAGTGTTAAGGGGTGGAGTCCTTCAGCTAGTTATATTATATTGATGATTTTTATATACTGATAAAACGAGTGCACATATTGTGAAACAAGGTGATGAAAGACAGCATTGGTAAAGTTTGGCCAATTACTGTGTGCAGTAAAACCGCATTAAATAAACATACGTCATAGGTCACATTCACACTAGCACGAAAATAGGTATAATGCACTGTTCAGAAAACAGAATGTTAGTCCAGCAACAGTTCAGAAGTAAAATGTTCCTTTATTAAAACATCATTTACATCGACAAACAGTCCTCAAGGTGCCTTTGCTTACAAGTTTTTAACACGTTCAGCATCCTCAGCCTGACTACGGACACTGAAAGCACAAGCGGAGGCACTTTGAAGACTGTGGATATTAATGATGTCTGAGACATTGGTGGCATATCGCAATGTCCGATAGGTGTGGGTCCCACCTCTGGTACCCGCACTTCTCTCCAGAACGGGACTCCTGAAGTGAGCGGAGAGCAGCCACATATGCACGGCCGCCCTCTATTCATTTCTATGGGACTGCCGAAAATAGCCGAGCAGCCGCGCATTCGCTGGATGTGTTCACCGTAAAGTTATGGGACCACAGTGTAAATAGCACACATTATAATTATCCTGCCATTCCAGTGAGAAAAAGTTACATACCGGTATATATTATTTTACCTCTGACATGCCATTAACCTAAAAAAAAAAGTAATTTCATTGTAAGAGCAGATCTTAGGATTTATATAGTGCGCATATTCATAAGAAGATCATAGCCCATGTATCTAACTCTCCGGCTATTCTTCCTGAGTACAAGCCAGCTACCTGTCGTCAGTGCACCTGCCAGAATAATGGTAAGACACAATTATGCTCTGGAACCTATTTTAATGACTTTCTTTTCAAAGAGGACAACAGGACATGGCTGCCTCCTGCAAACACCAAAGCTCTTCATTTTCAAACACCGGGACCTTGTTACTGAGCGGAAACTTTCCACACCCCGGCCGTGCTATTAATCCTATACTCCATCTATTATTACAGTAAAACATGATAAAATGTTACATTATTAAATGAAGTCAAGACCGTTGCTAACTAGACAGGCCGCTTTCCGTTTTGTCGGTCTGCCGAGATATTAAGTATATGGTATTAGTAGGGACATATCGACCATTATCTTCATGTGGCAGTGAATTCAATAGGGCAGCAGGGTCAAGAAATTACTAGGTAATGTAAGAAATGTGGTGATGGATTTTCTGTGTCCACGCAACAGGCAAAACTAAGCTAAGTCACTTTTTCCCAGTGCATGGACCCGGCTTACAGCAACCTAGATGATTGCTGCCAGGACTGCTGCTCGGCGGACATGGTGGATTTGGCTTGGTTCCACTCATTTTGCAGGTTTGGAGATTGGGCTGGTACTTGACTCGACTTGACTACATTATAGTCAGTGGGGACGGAGCGGCAGTCCGGAGGCACACGTTCATTAGCGGCAGGACGGATCCGACAGGCTGTTCACCTGACCGAACAGCCTGCCGGAGGTCCGCGCCGCTAGTGTGAAAGTAGCCTAAGTGCATATTTTAAAGGGCTTCTGTCACCCCACTAAACCTTTTTATTTTTTTTGCTTACTTAAAATCCCTACACTGCGATTTATGCCTACATAATCTAATTAATCATTTTGGTCCTGTAGATTTTGTTTAAAACATGCTTTTAAAATATACAAATTACCTTGCTACCAGCAAGTAGGGCGGCTACTTGCTGGTAGCAGCCGCATCCTCCGATCCTAAAGACGCCCCCTCCGCATTGTGATTGACAGGGCCAGGGAACGGAATCGTCCTCTGCTGGCCCTGCCTGTTTGCATTCAAAATCTGGCGCCTGCACCGCGGCCGTACCTGTCTTCAATCGGCGCAGGCGCACTGAGAGGCGGCCCCTCGCTCGGCTGCTCCATCCTCAATGCGCCTGCGCCGGGTGTAGATGTGACGTCATCGGCGCAGGTGCATTGAGGATGGAGCGGCCAAGCGAGCGGCCGCCTCTCAGTGCGCCTGCGCCGATTGAAGACAGGTACGGCCGCGGAGGGGGCGTCTTTAGGATCGGAGGATGCGGCTGCTACCAGCAAGTAGCCGCCCTACTTGCTGGTAGCAAGGTAATTTGTATATTTTAAAAGCATGTTTTAAACAAAATCTACTGGACCAAAATGATTAATTAGCTTATGTAGGCATAAATCGCAGTGTAGGGATTATAAGTAAGCAAAAAAAAAAAAAAAAGGTTTAGTGGGGTGACAGAAGCCCTTTAATTATACTTTAATTCAGGATTTCTGGTGGCTGAATACCAATATATTATACTTGTTAACTGACGGTCAATACATTTTAATATTTGAGTCAGATGCTTTTGCAGAATAGCAGGTGGATCTGAAGTGGTTGCTTGGGGTGGGCCCCTTAATCTTCTCTTTTTTGTATTATACTTTTACATCTATATATTCCTACACAGGTAGTAAACTGAAAAAGGAATCTGACAGACAGATATAAATAACACAATGAAGAATTGAGCCTACCAAGACAGAAGTGCATTACGTTGACACGTATAGCTTGAAGTCAGTGACAAGAAATGGTTGCTGGGAGCTTCTTCTGGGCACAATATCCTCTTCAGCTACTCTGGTCTCTCCCCAAAGCTCATCATTATAGTTTCCGTCGAGTTCTATGCTGAAAATAACGACACGTAGCAGAGCCTGCCTGCATTTTCCTCAATGCTATTATTATTCTCCTCCGAAAGACAGCGTGATTTCTTGTGATCTTCAAGACAGAATGCACCTTAGCTGCTCAGTATAGTATCTTGCCCAGCAGTATCATCCGTTCCCTTGGATCTCTTTCATCTGCTCTAGAGAGGTCCCTGTTCACAGTACACCTAGTCCTAAGCCTTGTTTTATTTGCCCGGACCCCCTGCAGAGGACACATTCTCAGCTATGCTATGTCAACGCAGATACGCTTTGCAGACGTAAACCTTGCAGAGCAAGCCTCGGCATGACAAGTGTCATAGCACGGGATGCCTTTCTGAGTCAATCATAGGGAAACAGTTTCCTCTGTGTGGTCATGATAAGGAAAAGAAAAAACGTAAATCTTCCCCTCGTCTGATATTGTGCACAGAAATAGATTTCTCTTAGGCCTACTGCACACGACCATTTTTTAGACGTCCTGCACATACTCCGTATTTCCGTTTTTCCGTTCAGTTGAAGGATAGAACATGTCCTATTATTGCCCGCCAATCACGTTCCGTGGCTCTATTCAAGTCAATGGGTCCGCAAAAAAAAGGAACACATACGGAAATGCATCCGTATGTCTTCCGTATCCGTTCCGTTTTTGCGGAACCATCTATTGAAAATGTTATGCCCAGCCCGATTTTTTTCTATGTAATTACTGTATACTGTACATGCCATACGGAAAAACAGAAAGGAAACGGAAACACAACGGAAATAAAAGAACGGAACAACGGATTCGTGAAAAACAGACTGCAAAACACTGAAAAAGCCATACGGTTGTGTGAAAGAGGGCTTATCTGGACTTTTTGTCTTACAAACATAAAACATAACTTGTAGTGGGTGGTAATGACTGGATTTCCATGTAATCTTAGAAAGGGATGCAGTGCCACTACAATGTTTTCTTGAATTTTTGAAAATTTAACAAAAAAATAAAAAATTTGCTTGGAAAATAGATATATTAGGAGCAAGTGGTGAGATGATTATAACGCTATTTTAAAGTGGATCTGTCATATCTGTTTTAGTAACTGTATCCCCCATGAAACTCTAAACCGTTCCTCTGCTATTCCTCCTAGACATGGATAAATGGAGGCCTGCCCCTACACAGTCAGTTGTGACAGACTTAGGCTGGGTTCACACGCGCTGTAAAACGCTCAACAAGGAGAAACTAATTATTCCCTATGGGAATGGTTCTCACCTGAGCGTTTTACAGCGCGTACGATCGCGCTGTAAAACGCCCGACGCCCCAAGAAGTACATGTACGGTACAATCGCGCATACAGAGCGCTCCTTTCAGAACGCTCAGGTGTGAACCCAGCGTCACAGTATGTAGGGCCCCACCCTTTGACAAGGGAATGGCAGCACACAAATGTCAATGTATTCATACATTTTGCGTGGAAATATCACATTAACGGCACAACACCGATTTCTAAGAAAAACGGATATGGCCGTGTTTAAGCGGCCTAGTTGCAGAAACATGGTGGACGGGCATGCAAAATGGCCTCCAGATGATGTATGTGTATGACTCCTACTGTTTGTAATGTGAAGATGCTACAGAAAAAAAAACACGTATGTGCGCTATTATATACGCCTACTAAATACCCTTCCAATAGTACCCCTTGATGATAAAACAGAGGTATATACTGCACACTAAGGGTTAAATTTGTCCTTCTGCAGCTACCTCCTCTCACTTTTGCCAATGGCCATGCTGCTTCTCTTGGGAGGCATAACTGACATTGGCGCAGTGTAAAATGGCCTTGTTGTGTAATGGCTAATACTATAATGTGAAGGAGCAGCAAAAGGAGAACTGGCTTATCATAATAACGGCACATTAGGGTGAGAAACTTATAGGTTACTTTCACACGACAGATTTTATTTTTCAGCGCTTTTTATTAAATGTTTTTTAAGCTTTTTTTTAACCAATGGGTATTTAATTCATTACAAAACTGCATTTTCAGCAGGTGGTTTTTACGCAGATCTGCATTTAAAAAAACGCCCTGAAAAAAACACAGGAAAAGCGCAGAAACGTACAGAACGTTTTTTTTACGTTTCTCATTCATTTCAATGCAAGATACAGTGATTCTTTTTTTCGATGCTTCTTTTAGAGGGAACACTGCTTACTTATAATGTACAGTATTTGTATGCACCACAGTATTGTATTTTCATAGTTTCCTCATCCATTATAAAAAAAATATATAATGTATGCTGCGCATAGACAAACTATTGTTAACTACTTCCATCAATATAATGGTTAATGTCTCAGAAATCTCTCTGGTAAAATAATTTCAGGGCAAAAACATGAGCTAATGGCTGTCTACGCATGTAGACTAATGGTGTCTCTGGTACGGCGCAGACTAACTTAATGACCCTATTGAAAACAGTCAATAATAATGCGCAGGAAATAAAATACTCTACTCCCTACTTTATGGATACAAGTAAAACAGAATTGGTACAAAGATGGCATAATCTAGGGAGCATTACCGATAAGCAGAAGCAGTTACAGTGGTTGCCCTCAACAATGCCCTAAACCACAGAATCCCGTTCTGCATCATATAGCGGCGACATTTACAGCAAACTGAAGAAACTACAGATACAGAATAATGACATGCATTCAAATAAACCACTCAAGTCACAACAGATACATTACACTGTAATGTATGGATTTTTTGGGAGTTTGGGGTAGCAATTAGCAAAATGAAGTGTATGTCATCACGCTATACTGCCTTGTTGAAGGGTCACCTAATATGGGGACGGATTGCTCCCCTACAAGCTCACATGGCACAAAAAATAATGTGCCATTTGGATAACATAACCTAATATAGAATACAAAGTTATGAGCCTGTGGTAATCATGAGGTTCTCCCGCTAGTGATTGATGGGCTGCAGCATATACAGTATCTGCGTGACTGCCAAAGTGAGCGGAGAGCAGCCGCGCATGCGCAGCCACTATCTATTCGTTTCTATAGGATTGATCAAAATAGCCGAACGCTGGCTCGGCTATCTCCAGTGTTGCCATAGAACCACATGTGTGGTGCGCTCTAGAACAAGCGTGGTGCGCTCTCCTTCACTTTTGGGGGGCCTGTTCTGGAGATAGGTCTCAGAAGTAGGACCCACAACTATATGACTTTGATGGCATATTCTAGCAATACAACCCCTTTAAGGGTACGTCAAGGCCTATATTAGTAGACTTCCATATACAAAGACACCGAAACACTTATATGTGTAAGGCAAGTCCCATATCTATGCTATCTATGGACTGACAGGGACAGACATGAGGGTTAGGTGTGGGGGGTTGTAGAAGATGACAAGACAGTCTCACAGAGACAATGACATGGACAAGGGAGGGGGATGTAAAATACAAATGAACTTTCCTATATTATTTCTGTCAACTTTTATGAAGACTGGAAATAAAAAATCCATTTTTGTACAACATCTTCCTGGTATATTCCTCGATCTAAATAACACATACGCTACATTTGTGAAAGGATAAGCAACTATTTTACTTTTTTCTGAAGATTTTACTTGTGCCAGCCAGCCCCATTCTGCTAAGCCATGCCCTTTCCATTTAACCACGCCTACTCATCAAGGAGGGCGCAAAAAATGCCCAAAGTACATAATAATTAAACATTCTTCTATTATTTTATATTCTATCTTTATCATTCTATGTTACTTTTTTTTTAAATGACAATAAATTGTCATGAGGAGGGACCGGTAAAGGGCAGTCTTGCTAAGAGGAATTTTTTACCTTTAAGCTACACTCTCTTTTCTAAGAAGGCACAAAAGTGTCTAAAACATAATAAATAAAAAATAAAGTTAATGTTATTTTACATTAGTAAGGGTACTTTCACAGTAGCGTTATTCTTTTCCGGCATAGAGTTCTGTCCTAGGGGCTCAATACCGGAAAAGAACTGATCAGTCATATCCCCATGCATTCTGAATGTAGAGCAATCCGTTCTGGATGTATCAGGATGTCTTCAGTTCAGTCTTTTTGCCTTTTCAGGACGGAGATAATACGCAGCATGCTACGGTTTTATCTCCGTCCAAAACTCTGGAACACTTGCCGGAATGCCGGATCCGCCATTTTTTCCCATTGAAATGCATTAATGCCGGATCCGGCCCCGAGCCGCATGCTCAGACTGCAAAAAATGTGAAAATAAATAAATGCCGGAACTGTTTTTCCAGATGACACCGGAGAGACGGATCCGGCTTTTTTAATGCATTTGTCATACAGATCAGGATCCTGATCCGTCTGACAAATGCCATCAGTTTGCATGCGTTTTGACAGATCCAGCAGGCAGTTCCGGCGAATCCGGCGAATCCTCTGCCGCAAGTGTGAAAATACCCTAAGAAAATGACAGTAGGAGAGAAGGGTAAAGTGAAATCTTCCCATTAAATGTTCTGCACACACTGTGTTCTAAGCAGTGCTATGAATTGCATCAGTCAAATGTACAGTCAGAGGACTGACATATTACAGTGCTTCATCTGTTGGCTACTTCAGTTCTCATTATTAAAGGGGCCGACCCACGGAAAATATTTAACAGTTTTCAAACCAGCTCCTGGATCTGAATACTTTTTGTAATTGCATGTAACTAAAAATGTATTATAGCTACCAAGTTATTCAATGATATTCCTCTGTACAGCGCCACCCGCTGTTTGTTCTTTTTCTCATTTCTGCGTCCTGCTCACTGAGAAGGCCGCACATGCTCAGTTCTATCCTTCAACTGCCACCAGCTGCAGCAGACAGGATACTCCCTCTGAGAAAGGCCATGCCCCCTAAATCTAACAGAACAATTTGGAGCGATGAATGGGGAGATCTCTGGATCCATGTGAGGTACAGGGCTGGTACATTGTCATGTACTATATGATGTCTGATTTTTATTTTATTTTTTTCATAGCATAACCCCTTTAAAACAACTTAAACAATGAACTGGATATCATTTCATACAGGACATATGTAGAACTGATGTCGCTGGAAACATATCTGAACTACCAAAGGAAAAGTACTTGCAGCCATATTTCTTCACTATTCTCTTGTAAATAACACAGCTCTCTTTCATTCTCTTTAATAATTCAGCATATTGTTGGACTTTTATAGTTTTTCTTACCTGCTGCTCACTCACATGGTCAGTGCATATGGCTGTCATAAAAAGAAGTCATTACCGACACTGTAACTTCTGTTTTGCCTTTTTTCTTCACTGTAATGCCATCTAACTTACACATCATTTAATTTTATTGCAAGCAGAAATGTAGGTATAGTGCAGCCTTTATTATAACAATCATTGTATTATAGTGTACAAGTGAGCAGCTATCAGTGGCATACCAAGTCACTGTTACAGCACCCGGGGGAAGGGGAACCCAATGCTGCACTCAATTGTCTCTTCCCAACAGGAAAGCACTACATTGCAGTCAATGGTAACTGTATACATTCCTATGCAATAAGCCCCCCTAGTGATGGTATACAGAGGCAGTAGACACAAATGTATTTCTGCCAGTTGTCTGGTGATTCAGGCAGAGGCTGTTCAGAATGAGTGTCATATTTTTGAAACACCCATTTTCCAACATAGGAGTTGGATAAAGTGGGTGATGCTGAAGGTGACTTTTTTTAATAACATTTTTTTATTGTATTAATATTTTTTTCACTTGATAAAAATAGAAGCTTATTCATCAGAAATCTGGGATGTTACGCTCTCTGTTCTGCGTTGCTTAGGAGTGCTTGATGTACTGGAAAACTGGGTGGGGCAGGGGGCCCACATAAGGTTTTGCTATGGGGTCCTTTAAGGTCTGTGTATCCCCATGGCAGCTACTGTTGTCTTAGATGAAGTACAAGCCTGTGAAGTTATATTGTGAGTGCTATGCTGTGTTTAGTCTCTATTACTAGGGATTAATCATCTTCAAGATGTGTATTCAGATGCAAACACAATGATAAAGTCTATCCACATTATAAACTGGACCAGTGATGTAAAAACCAACAGTTCGAGTAAACATTTGCAGCTCAAGGCCTGTTCATTTTTTAACCCTGGTTTCAACAAATTGGCAGTTGAGAACCACTACAAAGAGCACTAGTACTGTAGCCCCTCTGTAATCTATCGTTAGCACAGCAGCCATCCTCATCATCCTCACTGATGCCCATCTTGTGAAAGTCACCTCACTGTTTGCTGAATTCAGTTTAAACTTCTCACTAGGGACGAGCGAAGCGAGCTTCAGTTACTACATCCAAAGCTGCTTTGCTGAAAAAAATAGTTTTAATGCTGTACAGAGATCTGTCTCCATACAGTATGAAAGTGTATGGGCTCCGAGGAACCAAAGTTAGTTATTCACGAAGTCGTGAAAGACTTCGTTAAATAATTTCGGTAGTTGATTTTTAAAGTGGAAAAACACTTTTAAACTTGGAACTGAACTCGGCTTTGGTACTGAGGTACCAATCGGAACCGAAGCCAAGTTCGGTTACAAGTTGTAAAGTGGATGTAGTAACTGAAGCGTGCTTCGCTCATCCCTACTTCTTATGCCTCATTTACACGTCAGTGTTGTGTCAGTGATTTTGAGCCAAAACCAAGTGCGGCTCTAAACACAGAACAGGTGCAGATATTTCCCTTATATCTTATGTCTTTGGAGGTTCCTGGTTTTGGCTCATAATCACTGATGGAAAATACTGACCAAAACACTGACGTGTAAATGAGGCTTTACTCTCACCCACAAAACTTTCCACAGTCCGGCAACCCCAATATTTCCTAAAGCTCATAAAGCTTTATATCTACTCCCCTATTTTATTATAATGTCTGGACTAGTGTTGATCGAGCACCAAAGTGCTCGGGTAGAACACTTTGCAATGCTCGGGTGCTCAACAGAGCACAATGGAAGTCAGTGGGAGAAACCGAGCATTAAACCAGGCACCTCCTGCTCTGAAGAGTAGAGGGTGCTGGGTCCCACTGAGGTCTATGCAGAAGATTGCTGTACAGTGAGGGAATCCCCCAGTGTGGGTCTGTGGCTTAGGAGTCCCTGCTCTGACTCCATATATAGCTATGCCCATATATGGAGTCAGTGCTTGGGGACACTCAGTGTATTTAAATCTGATTTAGTCTCTATTTCTGAAATGTTTCTGCCAGGATTTTAACTTAAAACCTTCTACATTAGAGGCAAGGACTTTAACCACTCAGCTATGAAGCTGAACAATAAACTATGTCAGAAAAACCTCATAGTAATTTGTCATGTAGTAAGTATTCCTTTACAGAAGAAGTATCATTTCATATTTCAGTGCAGGTTAACATGTAGCTGTATAGCATAGTGGTTACAGTGCTTGGCTTTCATACTCTGATATATAAATGCATAATATGTGGGAAACTACTACTGATGTTTTTAGCCATAATATATTTACATATATTATAATATATTATATATTCTAAATATATAATAATACATGTAAATATATTATGGCTAAAAGCCAAGAACCTTAACCACTACGCTATACAGCTACATGTTAACCTGCAGTAAAATATGAAATGATACTTCTTCTGTAAAGGAATACTTACTACATGACAAATTACTATGAGGTTTTTCTGACAAAGTTTATCATTCAGCTTTATAAGTTCTGATAGTTTTTATGTATCACTAGAACTTTGAACATATTGATAAGCCTGCTTTTCTGTATAGAATAATAAGCACATTGAATATGATGAAGTATTATACAACATAAATTGAAACAATAAAGAGGGGAAAAAAAGAATCCAAAGTCCTCCATTTTTTTTCCTTTCCAAAATTGTAGAACAATAAATAAATGGCTGGATTGTGTACAGAAGATTATTACATTGACATTAAAGGTATTTGAAAATGTAATTAAGTGGCTTTCTTCGAACCTTAGGATTTACCATCAAATAGTATGCTTGTTTTCATTGGAGTGAGGAGAAGCAATAAAAGGAACAGGACAGACAAGGTAATTACCTTGTGCTGAGATGCTTGTTATCCTCCACTCATTTGCAGGTTTTCTTGTTATAAAGAAGACAAAAATAAAATAAGTATTTGCTTCAAAATGTAGGATATATTAAAGGGGTTATCCGGGATTTTGATATTGATAGACAAACCTTAGGATAGATCATCAATATCAGATTGGCAGGGGTCCGACACCCAGGAGCCCCCTGCTTTTTGAAGAAGTTGATGCGCTCAATGCAGCCTCCTCACGACTTACCAAGCACAGCACCATCGATTGGATAGTAGCTGTACTTGGTATTGCAGCTTACTTGAAGGGGACTGAGCTGTGCCTAGCTGTGACTAATGTTTGGTGACGTTACTGGCCTAAGAAGAGGCCTAAAGTCATCAATATTGAGATCCTGGATAGCCCATTTAAAGGGGTTGTCCAGTGATACCCACCTCTAAAACTGCACAGAACAACGCTATACACCACCCATTTGTGCTGGTGATGTCACCAGGCTCCCTGGAAGTGGAAGTCTCCGCCTAGCATACTGATGTGAGGCCCGGTATATCACCGAGTCACAACAAACAGACCTTGCCCTGCGTGAAGCAGCGGAAGGCAAGGGGAGCTTCGGAGCAAGGAAGTGCTCCAATGCTCTACTCGTACATAGTAAAGGAGTGAAGGGGAGATTATATCGGGGTTCAGACCTGAACCTGGACAATCCTTTTAAGGTAAAATAATGGATAATGCGCAACAATAGTTGTGTATGCTTCACTAGCCTCCAAAATTAGACAAGGAGAAATGGTGGCAGTTCTTGTATTCCAGTAATGCCAACTATGGAGACAACAGGAGGTAGTGTCTAATAGGAAATGTTCAATATCTTCCATACCCTAACCCCTGGACAGATCTAGAAGTCGGGTTCAAAAGATAGGAGTCAGTAATTTTAACTTGACTGGAAACACACAACCTGGTTGAAAACCAGTTGTTGTGTTAAAAAAAAAGACGCAAAAGAAATATCCAGCAAATAGTCTTACACATTTCTTCAGGTTTTGTCCCTCACAGAAGTAAGAATTAAGTTTCCCTTAATCATAGTCAGAGCGAGCAAAAGTGTCTATAGTTAGTCAAGGTGCGCCGCTCAGCACAGACAGGAGGACAGCATCAAGGCACTGACGATCACTCCACCTCGAGCATTTAGTGCTGGGTACCATTCCCTTTGGCTACCCACAGCCATATTTGCTTTCTGGGCCCCTGAACAAGCAGAGAGATGTTTATTCCTGTTTCCATGACACTATGATGGCATCAAAGGGTGCTGTGCGGCTTATTCAAATGAGGTGTTTGGAGTACACATATTTTTTAGGAAATCTTGGGTTAGACCAAAAACACATCACATGAATATTATATTGTGGCAATAAATCAAAAAGAATCACAATTCTTAACTGATTGCCAGTCTTTTATTCTGCTGTGATATGAAAGGCCTTCCCTAGACGTGAGCATTACAAAATCAATACCGGAGTGCCGACTGATCTACACACAAGCATGCATTCATTTTTTACGTCACTTCCTGTGCAGAGCTCTCCAAAAAAGCCCCAAAAAATAAAATAAAATAAACTCAGAAAAAAGTGACGCATTGTGTAAGGAAGGGGCAAAAAAAACGATGACTTTTTAAGGATTAAAAACGTCAGCAATTGAGCCAAGCAATGCTATAGACAGGGCATACTGCAATTTTCCAAAACATGTCATGGCCGAAGTGAAGAAAACTGCCAAAAAATCTAAACAAAAGAAAAACATGTTTGGAGTACACTTCACAGTTTCCATAGACTTACAGACATTTGAAGGTAGTGTTTTTTTTATTTATTTATTAAAGAAGTACACAGAAAACCACAAAAACTGTGAAAATCAGGAGAAACTTTGAAAAAAAAAATTGTGAAACCAGCGTAAATTGAACATCTTGAGAAAGGGACTTCATGGTCCCTCATTCCCCTGAATTGGACCCCATGCCTTCTCTGCAAATCATAGTGTGAGGCAATGAACTGTCAGTAATTCTGTTAAATTTCTGTGTGAAAGATCCTGGAAGGGCAGTAGTGAATGCACAGTATAGTGTATGCTGAAATGAATGGATCGCAGGTCCTTGAGGGCAGTTTTAGTCAGATGGGAAGAGGAAAAATGTGTTTTATACAGCCCTTACTAAATCACATTTGGTACCTATCCTGGTGTCTTCTTGTTCTGTTCAATGGAAATATACTTTTTATATAACAGAAGAAAAACAAAAAAGTGAAAATAGCAGATGCGAGTTAATTCACAGTGACAAGTGCAATTCATAACAGGCAGGCATCCTTGTCAAACGAAGTCTAGGGGAACTAACCTGAATCTGTCATGTATTGTCTATTGATTATCCAGTCTAGACCCTGGCATTGAACCCTGACTGCAAACCATTCCATTCTGACTTGTGACCCAAGCAAAGGATGGTTAGCTCTGCTGAAGTGCTGATTATTCAATGGTAATTAGTAATTACCATGCAAATCCATTCATCCATAGGTCAGTGCTTGTCTGGGTGTCAGGGAAAAAGATTGATTCGTGTAGGCATGCTATGATCAGGCAGTCTGCCCAAGATGCTTCCAAACTAGTCCCAAGTACACCAAGGAGACCTACGCTTTCAAAGTCGCCTCTCATCAACATCACAAAAACATAAAGATCACACAAATCAAGATTATTTCAAGTGCTATTAGCAGAAGGGCAGCTATTCAGCAGACTGCTGATGAGGTCAGTCTTAAAGAGGAAGAGCCATTGATGTGAAAAGGCCCAAAGGATGTCAGATTTCCGATCATAATAAAGTCAAGAGGCAATTCAGAGAATATGTTGTCTCACCGAGTCCCACCTCACCTAGTAGAATTCACCAAAATAAAAATATACTAACATAATGGGTTACAGGAAAAAGATCTGGAATGCAACAACTGTGAAGCCATTCTGGGTGAGGAAGTGCCCTTGGGGTGCCAAAGATATAAACACAGCTTTGGGTCCGCTAAGCAGCGAGAGATAATGAAAGAGGTTATGTGGGGATACCGTAGCATTTATTAGGAAACTCCTATTTTATAGCGCCATTGAAATGAGCACTTATTATGTGTAGCAGTGAATTATACCTCTACTTTCCCTGCAGCACAGTATGACTGAAGCAAGCTCCTTTCCATTTACAGATTAAGATTTTTAATCCATCCATCACTTTCCACTATGTCATAAGCCTTATTTACAGTGTTTTAATTAATAAATGCACAAGTAGCACAAACAATAAAAAGAAACTAAAGAAACATTTAAGCAAGACAAACGATAAAAAACAAACCAACGTGACATTTCTGGCGCAAGCCAGCTCGTTAACCAAACAGAAGCTAATTAATCCATCCAATAAATAAAAAAAAACACAAAGAAAACAAAATGTTCTCATTATTTCACAGCTGCCGTCACTACATTAATTTCCCCCGTTCCTATTCCAAAGCTATCTACAAGTTTCTGTGCTGAAAAAAAAACCTCCTTCCTGCCATCATCATTAAAAGGGAAAAAACACGACAAAAAAACTCTTAACAGTAATGGCATAAAAAGCGGTTTCCATTAAATAATAAAATGCTTTGAGTGCATTTCATGCTCATGTTAGATGCAGGATGGATAGAACTGAAAACTGCAACCTTCCATTAAAGCAAACAAATAATCCTATGAATAGCTAGCCATTTACAGGTAAAACTAAGTCAATTGAAGCTCAGTAATCCAGCAAATATATTGTATGTTTATTGTCAATCTATTCCTTAAGTAGCTCACACTCGATTGGCTTCTTGAGGAGGGCAAGGTATTCCCCAAGCTCTGCTGTGTAGCTGAAACTAAGTATTTCTTCTAAAATCCAACAATTTTCAGCCATTGTTAATTAATTGCAAAACTGCTACCAGAGAATTGAAAGAAAGTATACTGTTTAAATGCCTGTTTATGCATCTGGCTGAAGAATAATAAATGAGTTTTCTACATTTAGGAGCACTGTATGGCCTTCTAAATTTGCGTTCTTGGAAATTACACAGCACACGGTAACATTAAGAACTGATAAAGACTTCACACACATAGCACAAGAACCTATACAGGTCCTTCTCAAAAAATAAGCATATTGTGATAAAGTTCATTATTTTCTGTAATGTACTGATAAACATTAGACTTTCATATATTTTAGATTCATTACACACCAACTGAAATAGTTCAAGCCTTTTATTGTTTTAATATTGATGATTTTGGCATACAGCTCATGAAAACCCAAATTTCCTATCTCAAAAAATTAGCATATTTCATCCGACCAATAAAAGAAAAGTATTTTTAATACAAAAAAAGTCAACCTTCAAATAATTATGTTCAGTTATGCACTCAATACTTGGTCGGGAATCCTTTTGCAGAAATGACTGCTTCAATGCGGCGTGGCATGGCGGCGTGGCATGGAGGCAATCAGCCTGTGGCACTGCTGAGGTGTTATGGAGGCCCAGGATGCTTCGATAGCGGCCTAAGGCTGGTTTCACACGGGCGTTGCGGAAAAATGTGCGGGTGCGTTGCGGAAACACCCGCGATTTTTCCGCGCGAGTGCAAAACATTGTAATGCGTTTTGCACTCGCGTGAGAAAAATCGCGCATGTTTGGTACCCAAACCCGAACTTCTTCACAGAAGTTCGGGCTTGGGATTGATGTTCTGAAGATTCTATTATTTTCCCTTATAACATGGTTATAAGGGAAAATAATAGCATTCTGAATACAGAATGCTTAGTATAATAGCGCTGGAAGGGTTAAAAAAAAATAAAAACGTTAACTCACCTTATCCCCATGATCGTGTAGTTCCCGGTCGGTCTCTTCTTTAGCTGTGGGCTTGGGCTGAATGACCTTTGGTGATGTCAGATCACATGCTCCAATCACATGGTCCATCACCATGGTGATGGAGCATGTGATCTGACATCACCACAGGTCCTTTAGTCACAGCTAAAGAAGAGACCGACCGGGAACTAGGCGATCATGGGGATAAGGTGAGTTAACTTTTTTTTTTTTTTTAACCCTCCCAGCACTATTATACTAAGCATTCTGTAGTCAGAATGCTATTATTTTCCCTTATAACCATGTTATAAGGGAAAATAATACAGTGAATAGACTGTCACCTAGAACCCATGCGTGAAAATCGCACCGCATCCGCACTTGCTTGCGGATGCTTGCGATTTTCACGCAACCCCATTCATTTCTATGGGACCTGCGTTACGTGAAAAACGCAGAATATAGAACATGCTGCGATTTTCACGCAACGCATAAGTGTTGCGTGAAAATCACCGCTCATGTGAACAGCCCCATAGAAATGAATGGGTCAGGATTCAGTGCGGATGCAATGCGTTCAACTCACGCATCGCACCCGCACGGAAATCTCGCCCGTGTGAAAGGGGCCTTAAGCTCATCCAGAGTGTTGGGTCTTGTGTCTCTCAACTTTCTCTTCCCAATATCCCACAGATTCTCTATGGGGTTCAGGTCAGGAGAGTTGGCAGGCCAATTGAGCACAGTAATACCATGGTCAGTAAACCATTTACCAGTGGTTTTGGCACTGTGAGCAGATGCCAGGTCGTGCTGAAAAATGAAATCTTCATCTCCATAAAGCTTTTCAGAAGATGGAAGCATGAAGTGCTCCAAAATCTCCTGATAGCTAGCTGCATTGACCCTGCCCTTGATAAAACACAGTGGACCAACACCAGCAGCTGACATGGCACCCCAGACCATCACTGACTGTGGGTACTTGACACTGGACTTCAGGCATTTTGGCATTTCCCTCTCCCCAGTCTTCCTCCAGACTCTGGCACCTTGATTTCCGAATGACATGCAACAGTCCAGTGCTGCTTCTCTGTAGCCCAGGTCAGGCGCTTCTGCCTCTGTTTCTGGTTCAAAAGTGGCTTGACCTGGGGAATGCGGCACCTGTAGCCCATTTCCTGCACACGCCTGTACACGGTGGCTCTGGATGTTTCTACTCCAGACTCAGTCCACTGCTTCCGCAGGTCCCCCAAGGTCTGGAATCGGTCCTTCTCCACAATCTTCCTCAGGGTCCGGTCACCTCTTCTCGTTGTGCAGCGTTTTCTGCCACACTTTTTCCTTCCCACAGACTTCCCACTGAGATGCCTTGATACAGCACTCTGGGAACAGCCTATTCGTTCAGAAATTTATTTCTGTGTCTTACCCTCTTGCTTGAGGGTATCAATGATGGCCTTCTGGACAGCAGTCAGGTCGGCAGTCTTACCCATGATTGCGGTTTTGAGTAATGAACCAGGCTGGGAATTTTTAAAAGCCTCAGGAATCTTTTGCAGGTGTTTAGAGTTAATTAGTTGATTCAGATGATTAGGTCAATAGCTCGTTTAGAGAACCTTTCCATGATATGCTAATTTTTTGAGATAGGAATTTTGGGTTTTCATGAGCTGTATGCCAAAATCATCAATATTAAAACAATAAAAGGCTTGAACTACTTCAGTTGGTGTGTAATGAATCTAAAATATATGAAAGTCTAATGTTTATCAGTACATTACTGAAAATAATGAACTTTATCACAATATGCAAATTTTTTGAGAAGGACCTGTATATGTAAATGGTGCAACCCTCACAGTTTTCTGAATGGTTCTTTGTACCATGCTGAGAAACCTGCAGCATTCTCCACTGGTGTCCATCTTCCATTGGAGACATATTTATTGAAATAAATGGGAAAAAAATCCACGCACCTGGGCGTCTGGCATCACTATACTGGACAAAGGACCTTGGCAGGTCCATCATAGGACATATACCCTTCTCCAGTATCATGTTGTCCTTTATATAGACCTACTTTATGCCTCATTATGGAGTTTAAAACATCCAAAATGTCCCGCGTATTTTAAATGATCACAAAGCGGTGTTTTTTAGGGATTCGATCTGACTTTTGTGAAGGAAAAACAAATATCACACAATTAGCAAGACCAAACTTCTGGAGTGCAGTTCAGACTTCTTCATATATTGGGCCACCGTCACCAGTGATGTGCCACTGGGGAGTTAGTATTGGGCCCTCTTTGTTTTTATATATTTATTAATGACCTTGTAGAGGGCTTATGTAGTAAAATTTGCAGATGACTCTAAGTGAAAACACGAGGTGTGTGGGTGGGGTGGGGGAATTATATAATATTGCAAAGAGATATAGGAACGCTTGAGGCTTAGGCAGAGAAATGGTAAATGAAGTTCAAGGTGGATAAATGTAAGGTATGAGAAAAGTGTAAAATGATATAGTAAAACAGTGGGTAAACTGCCACTGGAACAGCCTTGGAAATATTGGTGGACAGCCGACAGAACTTTAGTCACCATTGGTAGGCAGTTGTTGCCGAAGCCAATAAAATAATAGGGTGCATTAAAGATGCTCATCACAAGAACATAGCCAAAGGGAACCTGTCAACAACTATATGCTGACCTCACTGAGGGCAGCATAAACTAGTGACAGAAATGCTGATGTCAGCGCTGTGTCAATCATGAGCTAATAGTAAGTGGTTGCTGATAACCAGCATCATAATCATTGCAGCCCAGGCCTTGAAAAGAGTCAAATCTACTTGAGAAGAGTCCTGGTTATCCATAATCTCCTGCTCTCCCCATCCATCTGCTGATGATTGGCAGTTCTCTCCTAGACAGAAAGGGAGAAAACTAGGTAGAAGACTCAATCATCTGCAGGTGGGCAGGGAGAGCAGAAAGTCATGAATAACCAGGACTCTTCACAGGTGGCCATGACTCTTTTTAAGGCTTGGGCTGCAATGATTATGATGTTGGTTCTCGGCAACCACTTACTTTTAACTTTTAAATCACAGACCGCTGAAATCAACTCACCTGTCTCTACTTTATTCTGCCGTTAGTATGGGCAGCAAAAAGTTGATGACAGGTTCCCTTTAACCCATATATAAATCACTAGTCAGACCACACATGGAATATTCTGTACCATTTTGGCCATTTGTGTATAAGAAGAACTAAAAGGGGTGCAGAGGTGGGTGACCAAGGTAATTAAGGGAACTGGTGGCTTTACAAATATATCAATGGGCAGTACAGTGATCTTGCTAAAAATCTTTTCATACCAAAACCTGTAACTATAACACATGGGCATCCTCTACATTTAGAGGAAAAATGTTTTACCATCATCAAAAATGGAGAGTCTTAACTGTTGGTTGTTGTTCATATAATCATTAAGTTATTGGTATTAAGCATGGACTTGCTGGGTTCTCCAAAGCTAAAAACACAGTTAGTAGCTTCTGCCTTCTGTTCCTAATAAATGAGTGTTCTGAATATTGCCACCATCTCTATTAAGAGTTTCCTAACATTTTTGGAAATTACCTTTCTAAACCAGGCACACATCTTCTTGCCGAGTGTGCGGTCTCTGAATATGGGTGTAAGGTAGTCAGGTGCAAAAAAATAGTGTAGGGACAAATAATGGTCCTTTAACACATGGCAGTTCTTTGGGCAATTATTAGTAACAAACACCATGTTCCCAATAACTGCCCTATAATTTTAAGTGACAGCTAAAAGAATCAATCACCAATGCAAGACGGTTTGTATAGTGATAGCAGGCACCTTTACACAGGGCATGCTCCTCCCTGATAATTCACCAAATGGTTGATCCATGTAAAAAGACCTTTAGGCAGGGCTGCTGGTGGAAAAAAATTAAAGAAATAGATTTTATTGGTTTTTATTGGTGTCCAATTAATTAAGGATGACTGATAAAAGTGAGCCTCAACTGTGTAAGATTTTATATTTTCTGTACATTACCTTTTTATGGACATATTTTAGATGTTGATATTAGGTCTTGATGCTTGCTACTTTACAGCTCACATTACCATTCTACGTGTGGTCATACCTGCCATCATTTGAGTGGCAACAAATGCTCTTTACCAATCTTTTCAGATTTGTTTTGCTCATAAAGCAATTTTTATCAGGTTATTTACTGAGACTTATAAAATATGCAGTAAAACCATGGCAACCAGTCATACATTTGCTTTAACTTTCAGTAGACAAAGTAAAGCTGATGGCACTTACCTCATGTGATTTTAACTGAGATTGTCAGACCCTTCTAAACAACTCTACCACCTGGATGTAACAAGTCCCACCAATAACCTTGCTGATGTGTCTTGTTCAGCAGAGATTGAAGACTGTACCCCTTACCACTTTTCATTACTAGTGGCAGTGATGTAGGAAATTCAGAGGTGCCATGGAAGGTGCGAGGAGCCGCAAGGGAAGCGTTGTGCTGTACTTCCGGGCCCCACTTTGCACTGCGTGTAGTGTAAGGACATAGTTCACATGGGCACACACTATGACCAGAAGACCAGCGAGCAGTGAGTGAGCGGCAACGCTATCCGATGCAAGCGTTTTTTTTACTGATTTGATCTGAGGTCTGATGGGGGTCTGATCTGAGGCTAATGGGGTCTGATATGAGGCTAATGGCATCTGATCTGAGGCTAATGGGGTATGATCTGAGACTGACGGGGTCTGATCTGAGGCTGATGGGGTATGATATGATGCTGATGGGGTATGATATGAGGCTGATGGCATTTGTTCTGAGGCTGATTGAAGGGTCTGATCTGAGGCTGATGGGGTCTGTTCTGAGGCTGATGTGGTCTGATCTGAGGCCAATGGGGTCTAATATGAGGCTGATGAAGTCTGCTCTGAGGCTGATGGGTTCTAATCTGAGGCTAATGGGGTCTGATCTGAGAACAATGGGATCTGATATGAGGCAGATGGGGGTCCAATTTGAGGTTGATGGGTGTCCCATCTGAGGCTAATGAGGGGCAGATCTGAGGCTGATAAAGCTTAGGGGAGCTTGTGGGTCTGATTGTGTAGTCTGATCAGAGGTCTGATGAAAAAAGGGGGTCTGATTTTGGGGTTGGATCAGAGGTCGGATGAAAAATATTTATTTTTCTAATGCTCCAAATATTTCTTATCCTCCAAAACATACTTACCTGTCATCAAAGAGAAACAGAAACAAGTAACATTACTGATATTCCTTTAAAGCAAGAGGGCATTCAGCCTATAAGCTCAATCAACAAGCTGCAACGTATTTAACATGCACATAGTGTAACCATGCTCTCGTTCTCTGGGTGAGATGTGAAGCTGTTCAACTGGCACAATGAGGACAGAGTGTAAGGTTATTTTAAAATGTATTGTTTAACCATAAGTCACGGTGCCTGCACCTGAAAAATCTGGGAAACAGCGGGATCCAGTGCATGGAAGATTGACTGATAAGCTGTCAAACTGAATCCTCCTCTCTCTTGTGCTAAGCATGGGCTGGATGTTGTGCAAACCTCTTCTATAGCAATAATGTGCTCACATAATAGAACACTATCCCACATCCTCATACAAAGCCCATTCAGACAGGTGAATGCAGAACAGCCAGGTTCCCACACGCATAGAGCTAAGAGAGGGCGAGGGGGGATGGTTTACATACATAGCAAGTGTTCTTAGCATACTTTCCAACATTCAAGAGTCTTGCAAGGGCTGTGTGTGTGTGTGTGTGTGGGGGGGGGGGGGGGGGGACTGCTTGGGGGGTTTCAAGATCCACGCAAGTTTCAACATTGATAATAATCAGCCCTCACAATTTTATGCATAATGTGTAAGAAAAGAATGACGAGGCTTATCCTTTTTTGAAGTAATGAAAGGATGGAAATCTGTTAATACCATATTATTAATTGTGAGCATTATGATGGGATAGTATGTGGGAGTTATATTCTTCTAAACAGGCTTCTTAGGAATAAATTTCAATGGCACAATAACCACTGATAGCAGCTCATGCGTGTCAAAGTAGATGGGCCCAGGGACATGAGCAGGAAAAGAACTGTGTACATATATCATGTGCACTGCTTTTATTCTAGTAGGGCCTCACCAGCTAAGACATGGCAGCACTTGGGGACAAACTGAAGTCCACGACAAAATTGACTAAAATGTGCATTAAAGGAGTTAATGATGTTGCTGCAACCAGCAAAAGATCATCTCCTATCAAAAATAACTTCCCATGTGCATCTTGGGGGTCTAATCTATGAACATTTAAAGGGGTTGTCCAGGTTCAGAGCTGAACCTGGACATACCTCCATTTTCACCCAGGCAGCCCCCCTGACATGAGCATCGGAGCAGTTCATGCTCCGATGCTCTCCTTTGCCCTGCGCTAAATTGCACAGGGCAAAGGCATTTTTCTGAGTTCCGGTGACGTACCGGGGCTCTCTATGGGGCTGACAGGAACCCTGGTGACGTCACCGGCACTGATGGGCGGGATTTGGCTCTGCCCTAGCCAGTAAAATGGCTAGGGCAGAGCTTAAGCCCGCCCCTCAGAGCCGGTGACGTCACCGAACACACTGCTGGGCGGAAGTTACCGCCCGGCAGTGTGTTATTGAAAACAAAAGAGCCCGTGCCCTGCGCGATCTAGCGCAGGGCACTGGAGCGCATTGGAGCATGAGATGCTCCGATGTTAGGCTCAGGGGGGCTGCCGGGGTGAAAATAAGGGTATGTCCGGGTTCAGTTCTGAACCCGGACAACCCCTTTAACATGTGTGCTATTAGATTATGGCCCATGTTGTAGATTTAACATGTGCACTAGTGCACTGGGGTCCAGTCTACTCAACTCGAGCCCCTCCCTCCATTTTTTTCTGTGAGCGCCACAGTCTCTTCCTAGGCGACATGACATCACATTTATCGTTCATGTGGCCTAGGTGAAGCTCAATCCCATCTGAGTGATTGGGGCTGAGCTGCAATACCAATCACAGTGCTATCAAATGGATAGCGCTGTTCTTGGTAAGGAGCAAAGAGGCTGCAGCGCTCACTGGAACATCGCGGTCTCCTCAAACCAGGAGTCTGACCCCCACCATCTCATAACTCTCTGGGTACAGATGTCATAGATGTTCCCTGCAGTCCTATGTAACACCTGTAATGCCCCAGAGTGGCATTACTACTTCTGAACCTCACTACTGTCTTTACTGATTAACCTCATGTCATCATGTGTATTTATTTCAGGTCCAAACACTGCATTTCCTATTTTGCAACTGTGGTGTTCAAATGTAATATGCCTGTTTCACCAGCAAGTGGCAGCAAATACGGCAGAGCTACAGTTAGGTAGAATAGAGCTTTCCATTCCATTCTAACCCCCCTCTGTGGAGGATGGACGAGTCCCACTTCCTGCAGGAAAGGTGGGTACCAGATTTTAGTTAGTCTAGCTTACCCCCTGCTAGGGGAAGGAAGCAAGTGCTGGAAACGTCTCTGCTGGACTTGCCCAGGCCAAGCAAAGCCAAACCAGCCAGAGAACCTTAGGCTCTGCTGGAGACGGAGGCCACAGTTTGGAGCCTCAGGAGCCAGGAGGAGATTTCCCTGGCCTAATTAAGAGGCAGACTAAAAAAAGAGAGAAGTTGCAGCATAAAGAAGAAGCTGAGTTATACAGCCAGCCTGTCAGCACAGCAGAGCCAGAGAGCAACAGATGTAATAGAGTTGAGTTTGCCTGCCAGAGTTTAATGCTAAATCCTGCTGGGACCAAGACCAAGTTTGTAAACCGTTTTGGAGAAACATTTACCAAAGCAAAGCTGCTATTCAACTTCATCACAAGGTCTGCACTCAATTATTTCTTCAAATCCCTCAATTACTCCCCCCTTTTACTGCTTCTGTACCAACGCCTGGGGTCCAGCTGTATCCAGGTAGAAGCACTGTGACACAAACAATAAGGGACATTTTAAGCCACCCTATACCACTCGGCCATTCCTACACTTAGGTACCACCACCTTATTACTAAAAGGGGCCCTGGCCGTTCGCCTCTCCGTTGCACACCTCACATAACACAGTGAATAATTGTTACATAGGACTGCAGGGAACATCTACTACGTTATCTGTACACAGAAAGTTATCACTGTTATCTGGGCTATTACAAACTTGCCAAATTTAAAATACATATGATTATAATAAAAAAAGACTTAGAGGAGAAGATGAGACACAGGTCCCAGTAGTGAGCCAGCACTACATATAGGAGAATACAGCACCACATACCTCTTACGTACAGTGACATCTCCTGTCATATAGACCTTCTCTTTCCTCTTCTCCTGCCTCTGACCCATCCCCCATCCTGGTGTCCCAACAATGTCACCCTTCTGCCACTTCCAATACTGTGCCCACTGTGCTCCTCAATGTCCCAGGTACAATACTGCTAAAAAAAAAATTGTGACCCCAGTAGATATAATTAGTGTCATTTATCAAACTGGTGTAAATTAGAACTGGCTTAGTTGCCCATAGCAGCCAATCAGATTCCACCTGTCATTTTCCAAAGAAGATGTCAAAAATGAAAGGAGGAATCTGATTGGTTGCTATAGGCAACTAAGCCAGTTCTACTTTACACCAATTCGATAAACTATCCAAAAGGTCCCTATAGTGTCTACAGTAATTATAATGCCCCCTAGAGTGCCCCCAGTAATAATAACACCCTATATTGTTCTACAGGTAATAATGCTTGAATAGTGTACTGTCATGGATGGTGTAACAGAAAACAAGAAGTTACAAATAAGGATCCGACTGGCTTGATCCAAAACT
This sequence comes from Bufo gargarizans, assembly GCF_014858855.1. Taxonomy (NCBI): domain Eukaryota; kingdom Metazoa; phylum Chordata; class Amphibia; order Anura; family Bufonidae; genus Bufo; species Bufo gargarizans. The sequence goes on along the minus strand of NC_058082.1, from coordinate 298,638,957 downwards.
AAGAAACAAAAGGGTGACCCCTATTAAAGCCCTGAAGCTCTCCCTGTCTTCTAAGCCCATGCAAAGATCTCAGTGATAGAAGGTTGCATGTCCATGTACCTAGACTGAATTACAGCTGCAAACCCTATAATAGTGACACGACCACCAGCTCCCTGCACTTAATACGGAGGGAGTCAGGGTCCAAGCCAACAGGAAAACAACAAATACAGAAATAGACTTATCTGAAAACCCAGCTGTAGCAACTTCTAGCAGAGAACACAATCCAGGATGCAATATAAACCGCAAGGTGAGGCAGTATGGGGAGGAGATATATAGGGAGGCAATCACTGCTAATAGATGACAGCTGGGAGAGGGAGGAGAGATGTCAAAACGAAAGCAAAACAAAAGAAGATCATGCAGGAGGTACTGAAGAACGTCTATCAGAACTTCTCAAAGATCTGGTAGTGACATGTACCCAAAAATAATGTCCCTTAATATGTCCTGTAATAGAAATGCTCCTACAGTTCCTCCCCAAGAGCAACGTTCCCCACACTGCCCCATATAGTAATTTCCCCACACTGCCCCCATGTAGTAGATTGCCCCCACATTGCCCCTTTGAAGTAGTTTAACCCCACACTGCCCCACTAAGTAATTTTCCCCCACTTAGTAATTTGCCCCCACTGTCCCTACAGTAATATGTCCTCCTCTGCCCCCCAAAGTTGGCACACACACAAATAAAAAACAACTAAAGGATAATACCTGTGTCCAGGATGGTGAGGCAGGAGCGCGTACATCAAACCCCTGCCACCCGGTACAGGCGAGTGATGACATCAACGCTCGTTATGTCGCCACGCACGCCTGTGCCAGGCTTTTACTACCACATAGGCCTGAGGCTTACTAGGCCTGAAGCCTGTGGCAGTGATAGGCAGCGGGGAAGGGAACTATGTGTTCCCGTGCCCCACCGCAGTATGTGGGCAGTATCCCGGCTGCCGACACGAACGCCCATATTATAATCCGCCATTGCAGCTAATATACATGTATATATGTGTACAAATGTATCACATGTACTAATGCAGAGGTCCACAATCTACAGTATGCCTAGCCTAAGAGCCTGAGCTGTGGTTGTCAAGAAGTTTTTCCCACATGCTTTGTTCCTATAGAGCAGCCCCACCTTCCTTTGTTCCTTAAAGTGTAATTGTCATTTCAGTTATTTTTCAGAATAAGCTGCCTTGTACAGGAGAAATAACACTATTTCTGACCATTATATGACTTCTCTGTAATCCCGTTTTTTATGAGCTTGTGAAAAGAGACTAGCTGGGATCATCTCTGCCCCATACACTGGACATGGAGACACACAGAACTCTTCTTCAGCACATTGTCAGGAGCAGTCACAGTAATGGAGGACATTGCACAGCAGAAATGAGCAGTTAAGATGGTAATCAAGCAGTGAACTGAGACAAAAATAACTTAGAAACCAGCAGCTCTCTGTCAGTCCCTCTTACGGTCCATTCACACGTCCGCAAACGGGTCCGCATACGTTCCACAATATCGGGAACGGGTGCGGATACATTCATTCTCTATAGGGCCGGAAGAGATGCTTAGAGCACATAACTTCACGGCCCTGAACTTCCGGTCTTCGGCCCGTGGCTCGGCAAAAAATAGAACATGTCATATTCTTGTCCGCAATTGCGGACAAGAATAGGCAGTTCTATGGGGGGTGCCGGCCGGGTTTATATTGGATCCGCAATACACTATGGACATATGTGTCCAACAGCCTTTCCCTCCTTTCTCTTCCTCCTCCCCTCTCTATAGACCTCAATGTAATCTGATCCTTCAGTCAGTAGGCAGCCTGTCTTCACTGAAAACAACCTGTCTTCACAATAGAGGAATCTGAAAATTGAATTGATCATTAGCTGAGAGGGGGAAGCAAGAGAAGGGAAGAAATCATCTTTTTCTAATTAGATACATTCCAAAGTTTTTTATATTCACTTGAACTATTCTTTTATGGAAAGTGAGAGCAGAGTGATGGTATATCTATGTGTATCTATGTAACCCACATTTTTATTAGAGTAATGTTGTTTGGCAATGCGTCTATCCTTCTTGTTCTCTGCAAGATTTCTACAAAACTATTTGCTTTAGGAAAATGCTGAAAATATTGCAGCATGGTAAACCGAGTAGATGATGTTTATCTTCTATCAGTTTCATTTATTTCTAGGTTTTCTGTGTGTTCCTTAAAGTTGTATTGTGTGGCAGAATTAAAGGGGTTGTCTGAGACCTGAAAAAAAATGGCAGGGTGAGAAAGCACCGAGGACGGGAGATGCTTTGCAGGAACAAGGACAGACCAGGTAAGTGGGGGTTTATTTTAAAGGGTAACTGTCATATTTTTTTTATTTGCTAGTTTATTAGAGCTAGGCATGTATATCTGAGTTATGATTGCCAAAAGATCTGTAATTACCTTACAATAACAGCTTTCATTAATGTCCTCTGTCCCTTTCCACTGCTCCCTTAAAAGACCGTTACTAGGTCTTGTCTGTCTCCAAACTTAATGTAAACGGAAGACAGGGGCGGTCCTTCACACTGCATGGCTGCATTAGGCTTCAGAGTGAGGAGGCGTGTCTCTCAGTACTCCAATCTGATTGGCTGGCAGGGAGCTGCTGGCTACGGCAAGTGTGTATGGGAAGTGAGGGAAAGAAGTTTTGGCCTCAGAGAACTGGCAGAGGAGCCATCTTGAGAAGGTCCTCATATTGTAAATGTTTAAACAGTCGTAACTAAGGGAAAAACTCAAGGAAAACAGTGGTATGTGAAGAAACTTTAAGGTTGCTTTATGCATAATGCTGCTGCAGCAGTAACATATGCTAAAATAGATTTTTTTAATGAAAACATGACAGTTACCCTTTAAATTCTTACACTATACTATCTCAGTTTTTTTCAGGTCTCGAACAACCTTTGTAATTTTACCATGGTACTAATGGTACTGTGCATGACAACATCAATTGAACTGTGGATGGCAGAATTAATGAACTACTAAAGAGCGGCAATAATTGAACTGTTTTTGGCATTAAATACCAGCAATAAATAAGTACTGGGTACAGTATTAATGGAACATGAAATTGGAGCATTAACTAAGCACTATATTGAGGTACTAAATAGACATTGTATGGTGATAATAAATGGGAGAAAATTGTGAACCTGAATATTACTGATGAATGATATGCTGTGTAATCTGTTGTCTGCTGAAGAACATAGTTTTGGGGATATATGATTCATATTTTTTGACTAGGAGATACTCAGCTTGAAAAACTTCAGAAACATTTTACAAGGGGGATGCAGTCCGGGCCAGGTAGAAACATTAAGATGCAGAAAAAATCCAGTGAACATGATGTAACCAGAAGGAAAATAGAGGGTTATGTGAAGTGACTGTTACTGCGATCTAAATATAGGGACCATTCAGGTAACAACATTATATTCGGAAATGGGTGAGAAAACGTTGAGTAAAATTGGACAACCACTTTTGAAGGGGTTTTCCCTCTTCAAAATATTGATGACCTATCCTTAGGATAGGCCATTAGGATAGGCCATTAATATCAGATTAGTAGGGGTCCATCTACATAGTAGCGGCAGTGTAGGATAATTACAGCCTTGTCCCATTGAAGAGGCTGCAGCACTTGCACAGCTTATCGGCAGTAGTGCCAAGAGTTGGATTGCCACCAAACAGATACTAATGGAGTATCTGGAGAATAAAACGGAGGCAATATATTTGAGTGACAGATGCACTTTAAAAATACCAGTTTAATAGGTAGAGAAGATAGAGCTCGCTTTTCATAAAATATGTTCTCGTTTATAGTTTGATGACATAAGTTTAGTTTTCAGATTCTTTGTACCTTTCTGGGCACAATTCCTTCAAGGTAAAGATCTATCCAAGAAAAACAGAAAAGCAGACCTGTTATACGCCATGACGATAAAATAAAGATGTCAGACTGCTAACACACAGTCATGCTTTAACGTTGGTTATATATTTAGTAAATGTAAAATGTATAATCTTTAGTACGATATTTAGCATCATTCCATGTTTTGTGTTGTTTGCACAGATTTTGTCAATTTTTGTTTCCCTTGCGCAGTGCGGAACAAAAATCAGCTGCTCCTTGTAAACTGTCACCAAGCTTGGCTTGGATTAGCTAATGGATCCTAACTGTGACTATTTCTATGGTATTGTGTCGCCTTATACACCAGGTTGCTTACTGACACATAGATATGACGTACATTCTGGAGGGCAGGGATTAGCAACCTTTGGCACTCTAGCTGTTCAGAAACTACAACTCCTAGAATGCTTCATTTACTTCTGTGGAAGTTAGAGCAGTCGAGCATGTTTGTATGCTGGGAGTTCTAGTTTCAGAACAGCCAAAGTGCCCAAGGTTGCTATTCCCTGCTATAAGGTATATTGTTCACATATTCATTTGGATGGATAAAATAAATCACTACTACTCAATATAAGTATTGGAGTGCCGTGGTATTTTTGTCCTAAGAATTATGTACCACTGAGCACCACTATACTTACCTGGAGTGCCGACCAACCCTTAATTTAGTAAGGTATATTCAGTGTCAGTCCCAATTAGTGGCAAAAAAACACAAAACAGGCATGGGCGACCCTAAGAGCTCATACACCCGGTGGAAGATAATGGTAATACAGCTGTAGATACTTAGTATCTCTATTTTACCTCCGGATTCTACCATTTGAAATTCCATAGTAATTCAACAGAAAAAAAAAATCACTACGGTACATAGTTACATAGTTGATACGGTTGAAAAAAGACATAAGTCCATCAAGTTCAACCAAGGGATAGGTGGGGACACGAATCCCAGAAGGAAGTGAGATTTCTGCACGTTTTCATGAGCATTTATGTTTTTTACTTTTAAGAATTCATCTAAACCCTTTTTAAAACTGTCCACTGTTCCTGCTGTGACCACGTCCTGAGGAAGTCTATTCCACAGCTTCACAGTTCTTACAGTAAAGAAGCTTTGACGCTTCTGGAGACTGAACTTTTTCCTCCCCAGTCGGAGGCAGTGCCCCCTTGTCTTTTAAGCACATTTCACCTGGAACTGTTTTTCACCATATTTTTTTGTATGGTCCATTTATATATTTGTATAGGTTAATCATGTCCCCCCTTAGACGTCTCTTCTCAAGACTAAATACATTCAATTATTTTAATCTTTCTTCATAACTAAGACCCTCCATGCCCCTTATTAGCTTAGTCGCTCTCCTCTGTACTTTTTCCAGCTGTAGTGCTGCCTTTCTATGGACTGGTGCCCAGAACTAAACTGCATATTCCAAATGAGGCCGCACCAACGCTTTGTAAAGTGGTAGTATTACATCCCTGCCCAGCGAGTCCATGTCTCGTTTAATGCATGACAATATCCTGGTGGCCTTAGAAGCAGCTAATTGACATTGTATGCTGTAATTTAATCTACCATCTACAAGGACACTCAGATCCTTCTCTATAAGTGACTCTCCCAGTGTTACGTCACCTAGGACATATGAAGCACAGCGATTATTACTACCAAGATGCAGAACTTTACATTTATCCACATTGAACCTAATTTGCCAAGTTGATGCCCAATCACTCTGCAAAAATAGAAATAGTGCTATTAATCCCGTCCTCGATATCATTAATAAATACATTTAATAATAGAGGGTCCAGCACTGAACCTTGGGGTCACCACTTATAACCTCAGACCATTCTGAATAGGAATCATTGACCACAACTCTCTGGACACGGTCCTTCAGCCAGTTTTCAATCCAATTACAAACTATACTTTTATAGATCTTACTTTACCTGTTATAAACATCTATGAGGGACAGTATCAAAAGCCTTTGCAAAATCCAGAAACACTACATCCACAGCCGCCCCTCTGTCCAGGCTACTACTTACCTCCTCATAAAAACAAATCAGGTTAGTCTGACAACTTCTGTCCTTGGTAAACCCATGTTGGTTATCACTTATAATATTATTTATCGTCACATACTCCTGTATATAGTCCCTTAAGAGTCCTTCAAACATTTTTCCCACAGCAGAAGTTAAACTAACTGGTCCATAATTACCTGTGAAGGACCTAGATCCTTTTTTGAATATGGGCACCACATTTGCCTTGCGCCAATCACTTGGCACTGTAGCAGTACCTAGAGAATCTATAAAAATTATAAACAGGGGCACAGCAATGACTGAACTGAGCTCTTTAAGCACTCTTAGGTGTAATCCATCTAGACCTGGAGCCTTGTTCCATCAGATTCCATATGTATGGAGGCCTTCCCTTCATCCACAAAGAACCAAAAACAGACAATTTTCATAGCAACATCAAGGAGACTACTCTCTGCCGATGATGATGGCATTTATCATTAGAATAAAAAAACTATTAGAATGAATGAGCATGTCACAGTTGTCGACCTCTATTGTTAAAATAATGGAAAAGAATTAAAGGAACGTAGCGAAAATGCTAGTCCGATGGGAGCCTTGATGGTCCCATCTACAAAATCAATTCAGCATCCCGTATTAAATCAAAGTTTGAGATTTTGGAATTTTTATGTGTCCATGTGAGTACAAGATCAGTACTGAAAAAGATAAAAGAGACGCTCCTGAAATAGCACAGTGCCTTTAATGTCAAGCAGTATCCACGGCTGCATGGATTTACTGAAGAAATATCATTTCAAACAAATCTACTGTAATTGATTTTTTTTTTACTATGTAACTAAATTGATGGATCAACTCTAGATAGAAGCTCCGCAAACAGCAAAGAAGCTTTTGATAATTTAAATCATACACTGTTTGGGCCTATATAAAAAAAAAATTTGAGCGCACTATTGGCTGAAGATAAATTGCAACCTGTGACAATCGATACACCAAACTCATTATTAGGAGGGTATGTATTATCTACGAGACCGCGGGTGACCATTTAAACGTCACTGTTGGCTAGGTATCTGAAGAAAGTTTAAGGAATTTTCCATGCTTAGTATTTGGTTAAAAGTAGCAAATCTGCAAAACTGGTATGTTGTTCCTTTTAATTACAGCAATAAAACAAAGCTTTGTAGACGCAACAAATTAGCAATCGGTTCTACTGCAACACTGCCGCCATAATGATTCACAATAATGACTAATAGGAATGATTACCAGTCTGTACTGGTGCTGTATAAATAATGTGAACTACATTAATGGGGTTATCCAGCTTTTTTAAGTGATGGCCTATCTTCAGGATAGGCCAATACTAGCTCATCAGCAGGAATCTAGCACCCTGTACTCCCGCTGATCAGCAGTTCTGTGTAGCACTGTCATTGGAAATCAGTGCTGGAGTTACATTGCTCATCACTGGAGCGCTGCCCCATTGACCTCTTTAGCTATTCAGCCTTACTACAGTTATAGGTATAGCTATCATTTTTGTGTTTGTGTAACATAAACTCTATACCTATTTTATGTTGTATTCAAAGCGATCAGGGTCGCACTGCAGTCAGGGGCCCCTCAGCTTCATTAATATTCACCTCAGTGCAGTCAATATTAATCAAGCTGTCCTGGATATGGGTTTGCGAGGGGTCCTCTCCGAGCATATAGACTTGTTACTAAAGAAATTACAAGTCCGTTTCAGGATTTGGCAGTGTGCTGTTACTTGTGGTCCTTGTATGCTTTTACATTGCAGCCGTGGTAGCTTACACCTGAACCCCCTTTTTATACATAGTTTGGAGATGCTCGTCTATCTGTCCTTTACATTGTACATTTGGGGCAGTGGCCTCCCCTATTTAGACCATGCACTCCCACCCATCTGCCTAGTGCTTCTAATCACAGTATCACATAGCTGAATTCTACATTGCCCTTAATTTTAAATGCCAAAAGCCAAAGAGAGAGTCAAGTCTTTTAGTGTAGCTTCCGTCTGGTAGATGCCGCCTTGGGTACATGGACCCAATTTTGATCAAAAATATGCAGAAAGAGATTCTAATTTTCATATAGTAAGTATAGCATCTTTGCAATTAAACTTTATTCATGTTTCCAGTGTTTATATATGTCTTTGCACATGGCAGAGTGTTGTTACTTGTAGCCCATCTTTGCTTTTGCATTGCAGCCCTGGTAGATTGCACCCGAACACACTTTTTATAGTTTGAAGGTGCTGGTCTAACCTTTTTTTACATCGTATTGGGATTTATGCCTCAAACCTTCTGTATGGCAGCTAGAAGAGGTACCATTACACTACAGACCTGTCCAGTTGGAAGGACTGAATTTTCTGTGCTCTAAAAGCTATTTTGTTCACCGGTATACTTTTTAAGGAAATTTAAAGAGAATCTGTCACCAGTGAGCTCCCTCTCATAATGTTTACATAGACACATTTTGCTGATTCCAGGCTCCATCCCCAAGTTATGATACTTTTTTCTTAATAAAATTTGCACCCAAGCTTCACTCATTTCTGTGTCTAGCCCCTCCATGGCTGTTTGATTGAAAATGCAAGCAGTGGCAAAGCAGCCAGAGAGGGGATGGCCACAGAAATGAGCGGAGCTTGGGTTCAAAAAGAGCAATGGTGATGCCCTTGTTGCACCAAAGGCCTAATATGCATATTAAGAAAAAGTATCATAACTTAAAGTATTAAACAGTTGTTGTGGAAATTTTATTATGCATTTTATCTTAGGATGTTTTATAGATTGTCATCATGTCTCTCAAACTTCTGTTCAGTTTTTACAAAAGAAAAAGAAGGAGAAGGACCTCCACTAGAAAGGATGACTATTAAATCGTTTGATGCATGTGTCTTTACAGAGGAAGATGTTCTAAGTTTGCTGTCTAAAGTGAAGACAAATAAGTCACAGGGGCCTGATGAGATACACCCAAAATTATTAAAAGAGCTTAGTGGTGAGCTGGCAAAACCGTTAACAGATTTATTTAACCAATCATTAGTAACAGGAGTCGTCCCGGAAGATTGGAAATTGGCAAATGTCGTGCCCATTCACAAGAAAGGTAGTAAGGAGGAATCGAGCAACTATAGACCAGTGAGTCTGACATCAATAGTAGGCAAATTAATGGAAACCCTATTAAAGGATAGGATTGTGGAACATCTAAAATCCCATAGATTGCAAGATGAAAAACAGCATGGGTTTACTTCAGGGAGATCATGTCAAACTCTTAGAGATTTTTTTGACTGGGTGACTAAAATAATAGACGGTGGAGGTGCAGTAGACATCGCATATCTAGATTTTAGTAAGGCTTTTGACACTGTCCCACATAGAAGACTTATCAATAAACTGCAGTCATTGAGCATGGACTCCCATATTGTTGAGTGGATTAGGCAGTGGCTGAGTGACAGACAACAGAGGGTTGTAGTCAATGGAGAACATTCAAAACAAGGTCATGTTACCAGTGGGATTCCACAGGGATCTGTACTGGGACCAATTTTGTTTAATATCTTCATAAGTGATATTGCAAAAGGCCTCGATGGTAAGGTTTGTCTTTTTGCTGATGACACAAAGATATGTAACAGGGTTGATGTTCCTGGAGGGAAAAGGATTTAGGAAAACTAGAAGAATGGTCAGAACTCTGGCAACTGAAATTTAATGTGGATAAGTGCAAGATAATGCACCTGGGGCGTAAAAACCCAAGGGCAGAATATAGAATATTTGACACAGTCCTGACCTCAGTATCTGAGGAAAGGGATTTAGGAGTAATTATTTCAGAAGACTTAAAGGTAGGCAGACAATGTAATAAAGCAGCATGAAATGCCAGCAGAATGCTTGGATGTATAGGGAGAGGTATAAGCAGTAGAAAGAGTGAAGTGCTTATGCCGCTGTACAGAACACTGGTGAGACCTCACTTGGAGTATTGTGCGCAGTACTGGAGGCCATATCTCCAGAAGGATATAGATACTCTAGAGAGAGTTCAGAGAAGAGCTACTAAACTAGTACATGGATTGCAGGATAAAACTTACCAGGAAAGGTTAAAAGACCTTAATATGTATAGCTTGGAAGAAAGAAGAGACCGAGGGGATATGATAGAAACTTTTAAATACATAAAGGGAATCAACTCGGTAAAGGAGGAGAGCATATTTAAAAGAAGAAAAACTACCACAAGAGGACACAGTTTTAAATTAGAGGGGCAAAGGTTTAAAAGTAATATAAGGAAGTATTACTTTACTGAGAGAGTAGTGGATGCATGGAATAGCCTTCCTGCAGAAGTGGTAGCGGCAAATACAGTGAAGGAGTTTAAGCATGCATGGGATAGGCATAAGGCTATCCTTCATATAAGATAGGGCCAGGGACTATTCATAGGATTCAGATATATTGGGCAGACTAGATGGGCCAAATGGTTCTTATCTGCCGACACATTCTATGTTTCTATGTTTCTATGGTAATGGTAGAATATTGTATACATGTGTTTGTATGGGGTGTGTCCATTGTCTGCACAGCCACATTGGCTGCCCCTCCCTGTCCTTTGATATGTCATCACTTCCTGTATCCTTGTCTTGGGCCAGCCCCTTTTACACCTTTTGTTTTAGTCAATAAAGGACGCACTGGGCATGGAGGAGAAAGGAGTTGCTCAGAATTGAATCAAGATGGTAGCATTTGTGTGGTTCTCTGTCTGTAGCTGATGGAGGATGGAGTTGCCTTTTCCTTACACTAACTTTGATGCGAGCTGATTACAACTATTAATATTTTTACCACAACACAGTGAACCACAGCTATGTGTCTATGGAAACAGTTTGATTGGGAGGTTGCTGGAGACAGACTTCCTTTAAATAAATAGTATATTACTGAACTGAAGGAAAAACAATTGCACCATAAATAATGTGTTCACTATATTATACAGCTTATTATGATTATAGGGATAAATACTGGTTTGTGATATTTCATGCTAAGTATGTTACAAAAACTGTAATGTTTTTTTGGGCAACTATAACATTGCAAAAAATGGTAACTTTTACCATAAAGGAAAAAAAATGGGAAAGGAAAAATTATATTTTTCGCCATAACTCTTACTGTAGATTACTTTATATGTCTTTGAACCCCAAACCTTCTGTACAGTAAACACCAGCCCTACCAACTTCTCTATAGAAAAGTTCTGCTCTAAAGACGGGATTTTTTATGCCTAGTTTTATTACTGTTTTCTTCAGAAGCACAATAGTGAAAAAACTGTTACACTGTAGCTTTTGAAGCACAGAAAACTATGCCTTACCACAGAGTAGTGATATAGACTACTGCTAATTTTATTGCTTGCTATACAGAAGGCCTGGGGTTCAAATCCCACTGAGAAATGGCTATTTTTACAAAAAGTTATGGAATCTGACTTTCCAGCTTTTTTCTTTTATGGTAAATGTTACAGTTTTCTGCAAAGTTAATGTTACAAATAAACTATGGAGCACAAACTATTACAATATATGTACTTACAATGAACAAATCACAAGACAGTATTTGGTATACCTATAACAAATAACCCATATAATATAGTGAACACATTATTTAAGGTGATCAGTAAACAGCAAAATTAATGGCACAATTTTTCCCCTCTTCATTTAAGCCGAAAAATGTATAGAAATTAAAATCTTATTGATGTGTATGGAAAAATGTTCTGATGCAAAAAAAAATAATATAATATTTGAGAAGGGCCAGGGGGGAGTGGGGGAGGCCACACAGTTTGCCTGATGGCAGCCTGAAAGTGTCAGCTTATTGGACCATATTTTATTTATTTATTTATTTTATATATTTTCAATGGAATTCATTACCTTTTTAAACCCCATTCCCAAAGTTCATTCCCATAGTACACTGCTCACATGGTGACTACCCCCTGTATATTTCTTAACTAATGATAGCCATAAATCATAATGTACCCCTAGTGTCTAGCTGGAAACCTCTGATATTTTCATGGAAAAGATGCTCTGGTCTCCAGAGGATATCTGCTTATAGAGCTCTGACACCAGAGGAAATACAGTAAAGCAGAAAAAACGTCCACACCAAAATTGTAGTAAATACATCTTTACAAACTGAAGAAATATATTTCACAAAAATTGCAGAATAAAATAAGACTTCTATATTTTGGGTTAAATAAAAAGTAAGTGAATAAATTGAATATTTGCCAATGATGGTCTCTCTAAAGGCAGAGTCTATAGAATGGAAGATTACATAAGGATCGCTCTCTAAAAATGAATAAAGTGAAGGCTACAATGATGAATGTTCACTTCAGATTTTCGGCGTAGACCAGTAGTGCTGCATGGCAGAGACTGTTACACGGCTAAAAACTGAGTGTCAAATCAGAGGGCATGCAATTTATCATCATGCTGCCTTTTACAACTCCAAAGTGCTTCCTGAACTTACCACGACCCAAATATCTATCCAGAGTAGGGTGATGCGACATGTGACGACCACTGATTTTTAGGAAGCAAATTGTCTATTGGTGTACTACATATTAGTGGTAACATAGACACATTTACAAGACCTGACATAATGAACATCAAGAGAAGTAATGTATATATAATATATAATGTAAGAATTACTGTACGTAATGCTGCATTTTTCCTAACATTATAAGGCACACGGACCTGCGACTAGACCTGCCATAGTTCACACATGACAGTTTTAGAAAGTGTTCATGTTGTGCACCATGTTCTGTGCCAAGAACATACATCTGACAGAAAATGAACAATTGTGAACGACCGATACCATTAATTCCTAATGAGATGCTATAACCCTGTGAATATTTTGTTGAGCCAACTTGGCTGCCACCGGTGTAAGTCAGCAACTGATATCTGGCAAACATGAGATAAGACTTCTCCTGCAGTTACTAGGTCCAACTTTCATGTAATAATTAATTTTAAATATAAAACGTTGGGAGAAAAGAAAAAATAAAGCGGCACTGTCTGGATCCAATTACTAAGCAGAGATATTAGAGGCTAATAAAAGGGTGATATTGTGGTGCTCAACTCTAAGCAAAGTCAAATATACAGTAAATGTACATCTGAAGAGGAAAAAATTGTGGTATTCATCAGTCCTTAAAATATAACCTTCGTCGCTCCAGAATAAAAATCTGCGGGAGGAGAACAGCCGAAAGTGGGCAAAAGCCATTTTGTGTGGAACACACTTCCTCTGGCTCTGAGGTGAGAATAATTGTGTTCCATGTGAAATGGCTGTTTTTCTTCTTTGGATGGACAAAGTTATTATTATTGAAATATGAAGAGCACAGATACTTTCACCCTAAGTAAGCAATTTCTAAGCACAATAAGCCTCCAGAATCACAACAAAAGTAGACAAAAATGTTAAGACACCTTTGCACAGATTTTTTTTATGTTCAATTGCTTCCTAAATCCAAAATTAAGCAACTTACTAAACAGCCTTAATTAAAGCCTTAATGTCCTACTATTTTTCTTTTGCAGATTATGTGTCCTATACCCAAATGGTGACATAAACCCATCAGAGCACCTTCCCTGCTTCTGACAACTCTCTCTGCTCTTCCCCTCCCTTTTCTCAGCATTAGGCCACATGCACACAGCTGTTTGCATCTGCATCCGAGCCTCCGTTTTGGCGACTCGGATGCGGACCCATTCACTTCAATAGGGCCGCAAAAGATGCGGACAGCACTCCTTGTGCTGTCCGCATCCGTTGCTCCATTCTGTGGCCCCTCAAAAAAATAGAACATATCCTATTCTTGTCCGTTTTGCGGACAAGAATAGGCATGTCTACAATGGGCCGTCCGCTCCGTTCTGCAAACTGCAGAAGGCACACGAGGTTTGTGGACTGCAAAATACGGCACGATCGTGTGCATGAGGCCTTAGAAGTAGAAGCAGAAGGTTTCATGCAACAGATCAAAGGGAGTAGAGATGGGGCAACCATCCCAGCTACACAGATAAGAAATGCCCAGACAAGGCAGTTGAAATGGGGGGATAACCAGATGTGCTGCGTAGAAGTCCAGTTAGAAAATCAGAGAACCCACAGCAGAGGAAGCTGAACCAGACACTTCTCAGCAACAATGACTTGTCAGTACAAGTAAGGCAACATCTCTCATGTGCTGTTGAATTGAAATCAGACCAGGAATGAAGAAATTAAGCTGTGCTGGTATATGAGAGCTAGTGAAGACAGCAGCATCCTGGCCACACAGACCTCACATCCAGCATGTATTACTGGGAAGGAATATTGCCAAATAAAAACAAGTCTAAAACCAGGAGTGGGGTTGCGAACTTAATATCAGGGGGTCTAAATATGAATGAAGGAATGAAGATTGCATCTTGAAACTTTAATTTTTACTCAAGGTAACCACTATCATGTCATTAGCCTTTAAACCTAAAACATTTGAATGTTTTCAAGGTCAGCTCACATTTACTGGATTATGGTCAACCGCTCATTTTATTTCTGTTTGCCACATTAAAGCCACATATGTCAACGGCCCTTTAAAGGCACAATAAAAAGAAGAAAACAACAATAGCATTTCAAGGTTCTGGCTATATCCATTATAAAACAAACGAGTGATTAACCCCTTCTGAGGAGAGCTCTTAGCATCTTGTATGAGCTGCAGCAGGACACTGAACTGAATCAACAGCAGTCATGTACTATATTGTAAGTTAAAGTATAACATAGTACTTTCAAATCCAGTATATTAACGGTTTGATATTCATGGAATGAAGATGAGTGCTGGAAATATTGCCTGGAGTAGTGTTACACTGAAAATTCATGCACAGCATTACAACTACCTACTGTATGAAATGCAAAGTAGAAAGGTACTAGCCCACTCTGCAGAGAATGCCTGAGTACTACAGCCAGCAGACTAGGAAACACGTTTTAGACTTTTTATATATCACAGGATGCATATGATCACATAAACATTTTATTTTCCAACAGAAATAATTTTCTTCTCTTCTGCTAAAGTGGCTGAGCGCTTTAACGATTTGTCCATATTCTCACAGTAATTAACATAATCGATTCATGTCACACAGGCCGTGATAAAAGCTATTACATGTAACTGTGTATTAACCAAGCAGACCTGCCGGTATACTGTATGTCCAGCACAATTACCAATACTCTGAAATACATTGAGCTTCACAGATCCTAACTTCTGGCTTTGAAATGTCGCAAAATAGGACTTTGTGACCTTTTGGTGCAACATTTTTCATATTTACGTCGCTCAATCAGGTTTTCAAAAGAGAGTTAGAGAGTAGATTGTAGCTAACTGTGTTACTGCAGTTAACCTTAGCTTTATCATTTTGACATTTTCGAAAAATTGAAAAATAAAAGTTGAAAACTCTCTCCAGTAGGGGGTGGTGTAGAGAAAAACTGGAGTTAGAAATGTACCAAATTTTAACAAGCAATGTGCAACATTGATAATTATAATGCAAATTAAGGCTTATTTCACATTTGCAGTAAGTATGTCTGGCAGGCTTTTCCGGCAGGATCCATGAACACCTGTCACTACCAAGATTCAGTCTGGCCCTATTCACTATAATGGGGACTGGAGGAGATGAGCCCGCTACCTGGCAAATATGCAGAAAACTGCTGCGTGAAGCGGTATTTGTCCGGCCCCTCCTTGGCATATTTGCCGGGTTGTGGCCAGATCTCCGCCGGCCACCATTATAGTGAATAGGGCTGGCCTGGTATCTCGGCAGCATGCAGTAGCGCCTGGTTTTCATGGATCCAGCAGGCTGTCCCCGGCCAGAACAGCCTGCCGCATCTGCATGCCTTAGTCGATGCAGACTCAAGCAAAACTGAATATCAAATATAACCCTCATGATAAATTCCCCCCAAAATGTTTAGGTTCGGTTCACGTTAGGTGTTATTTACTAGAGATCGGCGCACAATTTTAATAAATTTGTCACATTTTTTGATGTCTGTACACCAGAAACTGAAATCTACTCCTCCTAGGGCTTGAGAAGATTTCAGTAAAAATTTTCACAAGTTTTCTGATGTAAATTATAGCAAATGTGTCGGGCCACAGTGGTCCCACCCCTTCTACTAACCGCCACTCACTTTTTTAAAACATGGCAATAATTGCGAAAAAAACACAAAAAGTCATCAGTTTTTTGTTCAAAAAGCCCTTTACACCACATTTTTGCCTTGGTGAATAAAGCCTTGGTGAATTGCCCCCATAGAGTTTGAATTAAAGGGGTAATCCGACCCCTAAAATGCCCCCCAGCGATGCTTTGGAGACTCGGTCCTATCAATGCCTCCCACCGCCATCAATATCAGACCGGCAGGGGTCCGACACCCGGCACCCCTGCTGATCAGCTGGTTTTAAGAGAAAGCCACGCTCCGTGCCAGCGCAGCCTTCCCTTCATTGTTGACATTGCAGCGGTTATAAGGTGTAATTACAAGCCGTACCATTCACTTCTATAGATTGGCTCTTTCTTAGAAACTTGAATAGTCCCATTGAAGTGAATGGAACGGCTTCTTGTAATTACACCTGCTCACCGCTGTGATGTCGACGGCGAGCAGGTAAACAATGAAGGGAAGGCTGTGCTCTCACGGAGCTCTTCCCATGTGTCGGACCCTGCCAATCTGATACTGATGACCTATCCTGGGGATAATTTATCAATATTAAAATCCCGGAAAACCCTTTTAAGTGGGCTGGTTCATGAAAAACAGTTACCACCTGTCCAAAGGATCGGTAATAAAAGGCATGATTGTTAGGGGTTCTGACTGCTGGAACCCCTATTGTTCATGAAAACCGTGTCCTAGTGTCACGGCCATGGCCATGGTCGTGGCTCCTGAACTGCCTGCTGTTGTCTGCGGTTTGGTTGCTTGTTCAATCACAGGTGAGGGCCGCTAGTTTGTTGCCTCACTTGTGGTTGCCGCTGGCAACATTAGGTATGTGGTAGTACAGCAGCTGGAGCTGGTTGCTAGGCTGCTCGCTGTCATAGCAGGCGGTTGTCTCTGGCAACTTGTGTGATAGGTGTGCACTTTCCATGTTTGGTGTGCACGGGGTTGTTTGTGTGTTCACTTCCCCTTTAAGTTGCTGACTTCCCTTGTCTGGTGTAGGAAGGGTTAAATCCCTTCTGTGTGTGTGAGCACTGGGTGTGTCTGTGTATGGGTGTGACTACATGGGCTATAAAGCCTCAGTTAAAATCAGTAGTCTGAGGGGTACTCCAGCCTTGTTTGTAAGCTGGAGGCACCCTCCTGGTCCCTTATACCATCTGCCAGTGAGAGCCACCCTTGTGGTCATAAATGTTATATGTGATGTTAAGTTTATGTCACACATGATGTTATGAAGGTGTGTTTATTAGCTTTATTTCCTGTTTTATTCATGAAAACCTCCTACTTCTAGACGCTGCTCATATATCTTATTAGGTAATGTATGTCTCCATTGAGCACTGAGATTGCACAAGGGTATCCTAATCAGTTATACCAATTCTTCAGCAATGCAAGGAGAACTAGAAGAGAACAATAGGACCACTCGTTTAGCTTCCGGATAACAACAATAATCTGCAAAAACATACAAAAAAAACATAAACATCATACAAATATTAGTTGATTATGTTGTTGCCAATGTCAATCACAGGTAAATGAATCTCACTTTTCACTTGCTGAATGATTTGCGAACACTATAGGCCTTAGTACAATGTCTGATATATCAGTCCTGAGAGAAAACAAGCCTTGATAGGCTCTGTGTATACAGGGAAAAGACAACGGACATGGACGAGACCTGTCAGACTCCGCTGACCTATAATGGAGTCTGTCGAGATCTGTTGAGGTGTTCTGCCGTTTTGACAGGAAACATGGTACTATATGCCAGTGTTTCCCAACCAGTGTGCCTCCAGCTGTTGCAAAACTACAACTCCCAGCATGCCCGCACAGCCAAAGGCAGTCCAGGAATGCTGTGAGTTGTAGTTTTGCAACAGCTGGAGGCACACTGGTTGGGAAACACTGGCATATAGTACCATGTTTCCTGTCAAAACGGCAGAACACCTCAACAGATCTCGGGTTGGGAAACACTGCTATATGCAACAAGGCCACAGATGTGTACAGAGCCTGTCCATGGTAAATAATCAGAGGTTTGTTTCCATTGACACAGTATTGATATATGATGCCGCCATTAAGTCCTAACAACACTATGTATAAAATGGTGGGGTGTAGTGCCCAAATAACAATGCTATATCATTCCCAAATAATGCCAGCGTCCAGACTACATAAAACCACCAAACTTACCAAAATATCAGCCCCATATAGCACCTACACACATTATACACATTCTAGTTCTATAAAGCACTCAAATAATATTGCTTTACAGTGTCAAAATCATTGCGCCATACAGTGCTACAAAATACTGCCGTATGGTGGTCACTCATAAAGACCTTAAAGGGGTGTACAGGAGTAGCAAAACATGTCCGCTTCTTCTGGAAACAGCATCACACCAGGTTGTGTCAGGTGGACATGTGTGGTACTGTTTGTAGAAGAAAGCAGCCATGTCTTTAAATTACAGTATTATACAGAATCCCAATGAAACCACCATAAATAATTAATAGCATCACAGGGGTTCTCTGGGAAAGATTTAAAATGGCCGCCAGCAACCTGTCCTAGAATGTGAGCAGGACTGGCTGTCTACACTTGCAGAGCTGCCTTGGAGAAGGGGGGTGAGGCTCACTACACTCTGGTACTTGCTTATATTACATATTGATGAGTTTTCCTATCAGGCTGCTCAGCCATGATGGCATATCATAGGCAGGTCCACATCATTACCATCTATGGTAGAGCAATTGTCACCGACAGTTCTGTGAGAAGGTCTGGTAGACGTCCTTCTCTACCTCTTACATGATGTTCTTTGTTTTGGTTTCACTTTCTCATCTCCTTCTCCCAGGTGTCACCTATTTAGACTAATCGTCTCCCTTTATATTCCCTCCCATACTGCCTCACTTTGCGGTGTATACTACTTCCTGGATAAAGTATTCACTGCTGGAGGCTGCTGCTGCTGTTTACTCAGATAAGTCTTTTCATGTATTGTGTTTCCTTGCTGGCTTGATTCTAGGTGACCCTGACTCCATCCGTATTAAGTGCAGGGATCCGGTGGTCATGTCCCCTCACTATTATAGGGTTTTCAGGTGCCACACAGTCTTAGGTACGTGGGCATGCAGTCGTCTACCATTGAGACCCTTGCATGGGCATAGCAGTCAGGGAGAGCTCTTAGGGTTTTATAGGGCTCAGCTATATGCTCCTTAGTTTGGGATCAAGCCAGTCGGACGTTTATTCATAAGTTCCAGCTATCTGCAACATCATCCGTGACAGCAATGTAGTGAGGCCCTGCCCCATCACACCCCCCAGGGAGCTCTGCAAGTGTAGGCAGCCAGTCCTGCTTTTAGGACAGGTTGCTGGAGGCCATTTTAAATAATTCCCGAAGAACCCCATTAAATAATCCCCATTAAAATGCACTGTACCAGGTAATATCACTGTACAACATGATAACCTGCCATGTATACACACCACCCCGTATACATACCGCTGATTTATGCAAGGGTACTTTCACACTAGCGTTAAAGTTTTCAGGTATTGAGTTTTGTCATAGGGGCTCAATACCGGCAAAAAACGCATCAGTTTTGTCCTAATGCATTCTGAATGGAGAGCAATCTGTTCAGTATGCATCAGGATGTCTTCAGTTCAGTCACTCTTACAGTATTTGGCCAGAGAAAATACCGCACATGCTGCAGTATTTTCTCGGGCCAAAATTCCGGAACACTTGCCGGAATGCCGGAGCCGGCATTCATTTCCATTGAAATGTATTAATTCCAGATCCGGTACCAAGTGTTCAGGAAATTGCCGCATTGACGGATCCAGTTTTCCGGTCTGCGCATGCGGCAACCTTTAAAAATGTGAAAAAATATATATACCGGATCCGTTTTTCCAGATGACACCGGAGAGACGGATCCGGTATTTTAATGCATTTGTCAGACAGATCCGGATCTGGAAACAAATGATACTCATTTGCATACAGATTTCCGGATCCGGAAGGCAGTTCCGGCAACGGAACTGCCTGCCGGATTCTTCTAACGCTAGTGTGAAAGTACCCTAAATTACACACAGCAGATGTCATAATACAATACCTAAAAGCAATAAATGCAAATACCCTCCTGAAGTAATCTGATACCAAGAGCCTAGATTATGGTACCACCCCTTCCAGATACACAGATATACACACTAACGTCTCTATAGGCGCTATTGCTGCCTGGGAGTGTTTAATATGCAGGATAGGTCATCAGAATCTGATTGGTGGGGGTCCAACTCCTGACGCTCCCACCGCTATGTGACTAGGCTGCAGCACTCCGTGGAGCCCCAAGGCCTCTTTCGAGGCCAGTGATGTCATGTGTCACGGGATGAGAGAAAGCGACCGCGAAACACGTGTCAGGATTAGGACTACATTGGTCTGTATACTTTATACAATTGTCTCCTGCATGCATTGATCTATACTTTGGCACTTTGCGCTTTATTTATATGTTTTTTTTGGGTGGGATTTATGTCATCCCCTTATATCTACAGGAGCATCCTACTTTGATGTATTATGTATAGTGGTCCTGTGGGCATTTTTCCTGGGAATGTAATGCTGCTAATATATATACCGGTATATATTTATGCAATTTTATTTTTGTAAATGTATTAGTCTAATAAAATCTGTTATCTTTTGTACTATATATTTGCTGCTGTTTTTCTTTGGGGTTAATTGGCCTAGGAAGAGGCTGCAGCGCTCATTGGAGTGCCGCAGCCTCGTCACACAGCTGATTGGTGGGGCTGCCGGGAGTCAGACCCCCACCAATCAGATCCTGACGACCTATCCTGAACACTCAGGAAACCCCTTTACGTCATTTCTAAGCTTTGAGATGGTTCCCATGTGCATTTCCATGTGTGAGGCCTACGGTATTTGGCTTCAGTCAGGTGGCACTTCCATCTTAGTACTGGAGTTGTAAGTACATAAGTATGTACGTACATGAGAAGAGGTTCTGGGCTGCTGGCATCTAACCAGGTGGTGTATTGGAGGAGCAGGGGAAGAGGAGAAGGAGGGTGAGGTCCAAAAAATGAGCTAATCCTTTGTTAACAATTTTAAATTCTGGAGGACAGCCCTATTCCGCATGAACCAGGTGGCCCAGGTTGATCAGCTATGCAGTACAAGGAGTTGGGGGGGATACAGAGAGAGAAGAAATGAAAAGGATAGGATACTGTCACACAGCCAGGCCATATCTGTAATTTATAGAGCCCTTCTGTTTAAAATAAACCAAATTAGCGCCATGATGTCCCAGAAGTTCTCCATGTGCATTCAGCCGCTCGGTCCGAGCCACAGTAGCTCCACAAAGCAAGCTCAGCACTACCGAAGGTAATAAATCTCGGCACGTTGGGGGAGTTAGTAAAATGAATACAGGTCCACATTAATAAATGCACCAAATGCAAATGGACAAAGAGGAGCTGGTCCAAGGAGTTTATAGGTGTTGTATGGAAATCAGGGGGAGATTAATGAAGCTAGCACATTGCATACTTATGATGTTTACAGGAGCCATAAACATGTCTGAATTTAATGGGCATGGAGTTCGATTCCAGATGGCTCTTCCTGAACCGTACAGTAACTGCAAATAACAGCCTTTTTAGGTACAGGATGGTGATATGATGGACAGTAAACCCAAGGAACGGTGCAAACCAAGTAGATATCCAGAATGGAGCTGGGCCATTCTAGATACACTGCTGATCTTCCTTAGCTGAGATCTTATATAACCTGGTTCTTCTGGCAATGCTTTCTTCTACCTGCACGTGACCCGAACCACTAGCTGGATATGTCTGCTCTGGCGCTAGGGCAACATCCTTTTAGGAAGAAAATATTTTTATGGGCAACATCAAATGTCTATTCTCCCTGGTGCCTAGTCCTTCAAGCATCGGTTCTCCATGAAATCATGGCCGGTCATCAATCAGTCATACCCCTTTAATTGAAGCCACTCCAGAGGCAGATGATCTTGCTGGGTGAAGTAACTGCTGGCTGCTCAGTTCTACTGCAGCGGCCACTACAGGCGAAATGTAGTATTACACGTGACTGTTGAAATGAATGGCCATCTGGACTGAGTGGGGATGCTGCTTGTTGGTAGCCCCCTGTTTTGGCTCATGCAAGATGTCCCCATTTCCAATATTCACGTGGAAACAGGTTGTGGTGATGAGACAACCCCTTTAACCATTGCCATGGTAGCACATATGCAATGACCTCGAATGATGCATTTTAAAGCACAGTTATTACTGGAATACTATAATACTTTGGTCGGCACATTAGATGTCACCATAAAAGGCCTCCAATGTAAGACAATTACCCTTTGGCGACCTCATCTTAATTATTCTTTCTTCACAGTAAAATAAGGATGAAGTCAGGTTTCCTTTGTCGGCAGCAATTATGTGGAAGTTTCGCTGGCAGAACAGAAGTAGATCTAGATGCCAGTCCCCACCATACAGCTTTACTTATGTGGGTGAAAGACCTTGGATGGATAAAAGCTTCCATTAATGAACTGTGCTGGGGACCTGCTGCCCATTACCAGACACTAAGGAGAGAAATGTCCAAAGCATTTGTTCAGACCAGACTACAGGAGTCAGCCTCGTGTGTGAGGAGAATGGCGACACTGCAGAATCATCATCCCCACCATCCAGATAATTCTCAGAACATGGGACTGGAGGAGGCGATCCCATCAAGAGCAGCAGCCAGCTGATTCCTGGATGGAGAAGGGGTGAACCGACAGGACAACCAGAAAAAGATGGATAGACAGACAGACAGATCTTAGATATGAGAAGAATAGATGGATAGGTAGACGTGAGAAGACTAGATAGATAGAGAAGTAGATAGACAGCTAGATATTAGATATGAGAAGAATAGATGGATGGATGGATAGATAGATAGATAGATAGATAGATAGATAGATAGATATGAGATAGATAGATAATAGATAGATAGACAGCTAGATATAAGATATGAGAAGAATAGATAGCTAAATAGAAGATAGATTAGATGGATAGATAGATAGATAGATAGATGAAGAATATATGGATAGATAGATAGATAGATAGATAGATAGGAGATAGATAGAAGATAGATAGATATAAGATCGATACCGTAGATACACAGATAGACAGAAGGGAGATCAATAGATAGAGATAATAAATAGATAGACAGATAGACAGATAGATAGACAGATAGATAGTAAATGGATGGATATATGATGGACATGATATAGGCAGACAGTTAGGGGAGTACTAGATGATCAGTAGTTAGATATGTTTTAGATAGATAGAATGACAGATAGTAAAATGGATAGATATATGACATACGTGATATAGGCAGACGGATGGAAAGATGATCAGTAGATACCTGAAATAGACAGATAGATAGATGGGGGAGCAATACGATGGATGGATAGATAGATAGATAGATAGATAGATAGATAGATAGGGCATGGGGAGGTGGAATGCCAGAGATGGATGGGCACAGAGGCCACTGACAGGTCACACTTCCAGCCATGGGGAGAGAACTATCAAGCATTAGGGCTGAGCTCTTCTGGAGCCCATTCTGGAGAAGTGCTATACAATCTCCGCATCCTCCGCACTTTCCCCGGAGCAGCTGTGACGGAGGAGGCAGCGCAATGTGCCGGAGGCCACCAGCCCCGCTCCACATGCATGTGTGCCACCAGAGTGAGGAGCTGCCCATATGACACCAGTGCCCAGAGCCAGGCTGACCCGCCACGTGATGGAGACCATGACGGAGCTCAGCGCTCACAGCCCCTGCCACGGACACACGACTACCTGCCCGCAGCCGCCAGCAGCCACGGACACACGACTACCTGCCCGCAGCCGCCAGCAGCCACGGACACACGACTACCTGCCCGCAGCCGTCAGCAGCCCCGCTCTTACCTGGTCGCTGTTAGCAGTACTTTCTAGAGGGGGAGGCTTTGTCCTGCCGCCTGGGATGTCCCATGACCCGGGGTGTCTGCCCGTGCTCTGCTGTCACATCTCCCCGGATAAGTTTAGTCCTCGTGCTGTCAGGACCCGCCGGCTGTGAGGAGGCGGACGGCTCCCTGTCTACCGCAGGAGGCTAGTGCATGATGGAGCATTCCATGTGTGGATCGTCTCCTCCATCTCTCGGCGGTGCAGCCCTCCTCCTCCTCTCTCTGCTGCCCCCCGCACTCCTCTCAGTGCCTCCTCCTTAACTCCGCGCTCAGCTCCAGCCTTCACTCACTTCCATCTCTGGGGTCTTCCAGTTCCTGTGCCCCCAGTTCAGCCTCTCCTCCACAGTATACTAGGTGCCAGGTGATGGAGGTTGGGTACAGTCTGACCCTCTACAGGATTGCTGCGTCCACCCCCCAGGGCACGATGTAGTGTGCCAGCTGTGCCCGCCTCACTGCCTGATGCCAGTCACCGTGCTGTGATGGCTGATGAGGGTAGAGTGAGGCCCTGTGTGTCCAGCCCTGGCAGCTGTGCCCTCTCTCTGTGTACCAGGCTCAGTGTATCTTCTCCTCCATCTCTCCTCCTCCCTCAGTCTTTCCCTCTCTATCTGCTCCCCCACACACTCCCTCTCTCAGTGCCTCCTCCTTAACTCTGCCATTCTCTCCATCTTTTGGGGTTTTTCTCCTGTCCCTGCTCTTCAGCTCCGCTTTTTCTGCCCTGTATCATCGTGTGAGCCAACCATTCCACTCCTGGACCCCCCTGACTCTCCCTGATCCCAGCACGGAGATCTGTCTGGCTCATAGCAGAGGGGGGAAAAAGCGGGCACAGCTCCACTCAAGAGGGCACCATCCAGGGTGCATTGACACCACCGTAACTCTGGGTTCACATCCGTACCCCAAAATGCCAACCCATTCATTTCAATGGGGCCGCAAAAGCTGCTGACTGCATCCCTTGTTCTGCACCCATTGTTCCGCAGCCCCGCCAACAATATAGAGCGTGCATTTTCGATATAGCGCCAGCCATGTGTGGTCCGCAAAATGCAGAACCGGAAAACACGGTCATGTGAATGCACCGTAAATGTTGCAATGCTGTACCCAGAAGCAAACATTTGTGGCTCATTCATTTTTTATGTATTTTCAAGCCAGCCCATAACATAAACTACTATCAAAGCAGGATTATAATCAAGTGAAGACATTAACCCTTTCTACCCCGGGACAGTTTTCACCTTCCTGCCCAGGCCATTTTATGCAAATCCGCCATGTGTCACTTTATTTGGTAATAACTTTAAAGGTACTTTCACACTAGCGTTTTTGTTTTCCGGTATGGAGTTCCGTCCTAGGGGCTCAATAGCGGAAAATAACTGATCCGTTTTATCCTAACGCATTCTGAATGGAGAGCAATCTGTTCAGGATGCCTCAGTTCAGTCCCTATTACGTTTTTTTTAGACTGAGAAAATACCGCAGCATGCTGCAGTTTTCTCTCCAGCAAAAAATCCTGAACACTTGCCGGAATGCCGGATCCGGCATTAATTTCCATTGAAGTGTATTAGTGCCGGATCCGGCATTAAGTGTTTCTGCTAAAACTGAATGGAATTGCCTGCCGGAATACTCTGCTGCAAGTAGGGTTGTTGCGGGTATCGAAATTTCGATACCCAATCAATACTTTTGTATCGATACCAGGATTTCCATTTTTTCGATACTGGGCTGCGCTGACAGCAGCGCGCTCATGTTCTCAGCAGCACAGGGGAGAAGGAATGCCCAGGAGAGAAGCTGATGTCTCCTCCCCATTGCTCCGATAGTAATTAGCATACAGAGCAGGAGACTGTAATCGGGGCACAGCGGGCGAACGGAGCGGCGCCCAGGAATAATAGTAGGTGCAGGGAGATCCCTGGGAGCCGCTGTACATGTCCTGCTAACTTTACTAAGTCCAAACCCATGAAAGGTCGTCTTTAACTTTTAATACAGGAGGCGGGTGTCGGCAGCAGACTCACATAGCCGGCACCCTGCCCCTGACAGGGAGCTGCGATCAGCGGCAGTTAACCCCTCAGGTGCGGCACCTGAGGGGTTAACTCAAAGTGACCTCAGTTCCGGTCTGAAGTCGCTTTGTGCGGCACCTGAGGGGTTAACTGCCGCTGATTTGCTGTCAGTACCCGCCTCCTTTATTGAAGGTTAATTATCATTGGTGGCGCAGCACCCCCTCCCCCTCAACCCCCCCAGTATTAAAATCATTGGTGGCAGTGGCCACAGGGTCCCCTCCCCTTCTCATTGGTGGCAGTGGCAGCTTCTGATCGGAGCCCCAGCAGTGTAATCCTGGGGCTCCGATCGGTTACCATGGCAGCCAGGACACTACTGAAGCCCTGGCTGCCATAGTCAGCTCCCTGCTGCTGTGTGTACTATGCACAGGGCAGCAGGGAGAGTGTGAGATCCTATTCACCCTAATAGAGCTCTATTAGGGTGAATAGGACAAGGGATGAAAAAATCACAGGTTCTAGCCCCTAAGGGGGGAAATAGTTATTTAATAAAAAGTAAAAAAAAAAAAACACCAAAATATTAAGTATAAACAATAAATAAACATATCACATATCGCCATGTCCGAAAAAGTCCAAACTATTAAAATAGAAAAAAATCTATGCGGTGTATACGCCGGAACAGAAAAAAAAATGCGCGATTCGCCTTTTTTTTAAAATGCGGAATGCACGTGGCTTTTTTGGTTTATTTTTTTAGCGTGGTAACGAATGGTATCGAGTATCACAATACTTTTTTATAGTATCAAAATCAAATAAAAAATTTGCTATCGCAACAACTCTAGCCGCAAGTGTGAAAGTACCCTAAAACGCTTTTACTGATCCAGGCCATTCTGAGATTGTTTGTTCGTCACATAAAGTACTTCATGACAGTGGTAAAATTGAGTCAAAAAATGTCATTTTTATTCATAAAAAAATACCAAATTGAAAATTTTTCAAAACTCACTTTTTAAAGACCAGTTCAGGTCTGAAGTCACTTTGTGAGGCTTACATAATAGAAACCACCCATAAATGGCCCCATTTTAGAAACTAGACGCCTCAAGGTATTCAAAACTGATTTTACAAACGTTCTTAACCCTTTAGGTGTCCCACAAGAATTAATGGAAAATGGAGATAACATTTCAAAATGTAACTTTTTGGGCAGATTTTCCTTTTTAATCCATTTTTTTCCGCTAACAAAGCAAGGATTAACAGCCAAACAAAACTCAATGTTTATTGCCCGGATTCTGTAGTTTACAGAAATACCCTATATGTGGTCGTAAACTGCTGTACAGGCACACGGCAGGGCGCAGAAGGAAAGGAACGCCATATGGTTTTTGGAAGGCTTTGTGCTGATTAACTTGTTTTTAGCGCTCACAATTGTACCTGCTGCTTGCATGTTTTTAATCCATGTCATCAATTCACGGGCGCACGATAGTGGCTGGCGGCGCCGGCCGCCCCCCTGTCCGCCTGTATAAAGCGCATGTGTGCGCGATGACGTATTCAGCGGCCTGAGGAAGCGCGATCCCACGCGCGAAACGGCCGTCGCCGCTTGCAACATTGTGTCCGGCCCTGGATCCTTCATGCTGTCTTCTAAGGAAGTCTGAATAAAGAGGTTATTAGTGTTCCGGTGAGTGCCGCAACTTTGTTACATCTTCTCTTCGCATTGTAAGTTTAAGCTGCCATGTCACATTTGAAGACCCCCTGATGCACCCCTAGAGTAGAAACTCCAAAGAAATGTTAATACTATTTTTGTTCTATATTACACTTTTTGTGAGGCAAGGTAACAAAAAATAACTGTTTTGGCACTGTTTTTATTTTTTGTTATTTACGGTGTTCATCTGATAGGTTAGATCATGTGCTATTTTTATAGAGCAGGTTGTTACGGACACAACAATACCAAATATGACTACTTTTTCTGTTTGTTTTTTTCAGTTTTACATAATAAAGCATTATTTTCTTTTAAATGATTTTTTAGTGTCTCCATATTCTGAAAGCCATAGTTTAAAAAAAAAAAATTGGCGACTGTCATACTTTTTGTGATGTAAAGTGGCTTTCTTGACACTTTTTTTTTACAGTGTTTATCTGAGTGGTTAGGTCATGTGATATTTTTATAGAGCAGTTTATTATGAACGCGGCAATACCTAATATGTCTACTTTTTCTTTTTTATTTATTTATTTCACTTTAGCACAATAATAGCAGTTTTGAAGAAAAAAAAATCATATTTTAGTGACTCCATTGTCTGAGAGTGATACCTTTTTTTTTTTTGACATATTGTATTAGGTAGGGTCTAATTTTTTTACAAGATGAGGTGACGGTTAGATTGGTACTATTTGGGGGCGCATGCACCTTTTTGATTGCTTGGTGTTGCAATTTTTGTGATGTAAAGTGACAAAAAAATTGCTTTTTTTACACTGTTTTATTATTATTATTTTTTATGGTGTTCATCTGAGGGGTTAGTTCATGTGATATTTGTATACAGCAGGTTCTTATGGATGCGGCGATACCTAATATGTCTACTTTTTTATTATAAAAGTTTTACACAATAACAGCATTTTTGAAACAAAAAAAAAAATCATGTTTTAGTGTCTCCACAGTCTGAGAGCCATATATTTTTTTGGGGGCGATTGTCTTAGGTAGGGCTCATTTTTTGTGGGATGAGGTGACGGTTAGATTTGTGATATTTTGGGGGGCATATTTTGGTGTTGCACTTTTAGTGATGTAAGGTGACAAAAAAATGTTTTTTTAACACAGTTTTTATTTTATTTTTTTGACAGGTGTTTACCTGAGGGGTTAGGTCATGTGATATTTTTATAGAGCTGGTCGATCCGGACGCGGCAATACCTAATATGTCTACTTTTCTTTTTTTCCCAATTTTTTTAACTTTATTTTGATAAAACTTTATTTTTTTTGTAAAACTTTATTTTTTTAACTTTTATTTAACTTTTTTTTTTTTGTCCCACTCTAGGACTTCAACTTTTGGGGGTCAGATCCACTTTACAATGCATCACAATACTTCTGTAGTGTGATGCATTGGCTGTAAGTGTATTACCAGAGTAATACACTTACAGCCTGCTTCCTGTGAGATGCAGGGGGCTAGATCTCACAGGGTTACATGGAAGGCAGCCACGATGCCTAAAGAAGGCATTGGGCTGCCTTCCCTGCCATTAGGTCCCCGTTACAGCAGCGCAGGGGCCCGATGGATGCTCGGATCCCCACACAGACATTGCGCGTGCCACGGTCAGCGCTGACAGCGGCACATCAAGGGTTATTGTGTTTTCACCGATGCCGTTGCATACAGCAGGGGTCCAGCTATCAGAGACTTCCGAACCCCGCCGCTGATCGGGTAGGTGCAGGAGCTGCAGTAATAGTAGCGCTCAGTAAATAGTACGACGCTGGTCGGCAAGTCATGTCCCGCTGCTTCCGTACTATTACGGCACCGGGCAAGAAGGGTTCAAAGGGGTTTCCCAGACTCCTTATACATACTGAAGATATGTTTTCAGGATATCTCATTGATTGGTGGAAGTCACCCCGCTCCTCTACCGATTAGTTCTTCCCTACAGTCTCCAGTGCCAGAGCCAGCTTCTGAATGGAGCAGGACGTACAGCGCTATTCAAAGTGTAGTGGCTGTGCTGGGTTACTGCAGCTCAGCTTCCACTTAAGTGAATGGGAATGAGCTGCAGTAACCCGGCATGGCCACTACACTTTGAACAGCGCTGTACGTCCTGCTCCATTCAAGAGCTAGTTCTAGCACTAGTGACTGCAGGGAAGAACTGATCAGTGGAGGAGCTAATCAGATAGTAATGAGCTAGCCTGAGGACAGGTCATCAGTATCAGGAGCCTGGTAAGCCCTTTTAAAACATAACTTTTACTACGTGAATGAAAAATAGCCATATACAAGACAATCACAGAGTAAGGCCTCATGCACATGACCATTGTGTGCATCCGTGGCCGTTGTGCCGTTTTCAGTTTTTTTTTGCGGACCCATTGACTTTCAATGGGTCCGTGGAAAAATCGGAAAATGCACCGTTTTGCAGCCGAGACCGTGATCTGTGTATCCTGTCCGTCAAAAAAATATGGCCTGTCCTATTTTTTTGACGGACAACGGTTCACGGACCCATTCAAGTCAATGGGTCCGTGAAAGAACACGGATGCACACAAGATTGGCATCCGTGGCCGTAGGTTACTTTCATACAGACGGATCCGAAGATCCGTCTGCATAAAAGCTTTTTCAGATCTAAGTTTTCACTTCGTGAAAACTCATATCCGACAGTACAGGTCCTTCTAAAAAAATTAGCATATTGTGATAAAGTTCATTATCTTCTGTAATGTACTGATAAACATTAGACTTTCATATATTTTAGATTCATTACACACCAACTGAAGTAGTTCAAGCCTTTTATTGTTTTAATATTGATGATTTTGGCATACAGCTCATGAAAACCCAAATTTCCTATCTCAAAAAATTTGCATATTTCATCCGACTAATAAAAGAAAAGTGTTTTTAATACAAAAAAAGTCAACCTTCAAATAATTATGTTCAGTTATGCACTCAACACTTGGTTGGGAATCCTTTTGCAGAAATGACTGCTTCAATGCGGCGTGGCATGGAGGCAATCAGCCTGTGGCACTGCTGACGTGTTATGGAGGCCCAGGATGCTTCGATAGCGGCCTTAAGCTCATCCAGAGTGTTGGGTCTTGCGTCTCTCAACTTTCTTTTCCCAATATCCCACAGATTCTCTATGGTGTTCAGGTCAGGAGAGTTGGCAGGCCAATTGAGCACAGTAATACCATGGTCAGTAAACCATTTACCAGTGGTTTTGGCACTGTGAGCAGGTGCCAGGTCGTGCTGAAAAATGAAATCCTCATCTCCATAAAGCTTTTCAGCAGATGGAAGCATGAAGTGCTCCAAAATCTCCTGATAGCTAGCTGCATTGACCCTGCCCTTGATAAAACACAGTGGACCAACACCAGCAGCTGACATGGCACCCCAGACCATCACTGACTGTGGGTACTTGACACTGGACTTCAGGCATTTTGGCATTTCCCTCTCCCCAGTCTTCCTCCAGACTCTGGCACCTTGATTTCCCAATGACATGCAAAATTTGCTTTCATCCGAAAAAAGTACTTTGGACCACTGAGCAACAGTCTAGTGCTGCTTCTCTGTAGCCCAGGTCAGGCGCTTCTGCCGCTGTTTCTGGTTCAAAAGTGGCTTGACCTGGGGAATGCGGCACCTGTAGCCCATTTCCTGCACACGCCTGTACATGGTGGCTTTGGATGTTTCTACTCCAGACTCAGTCCACTGCTTCCGCAGGTCCCCCAAGGTCTGGAATCAGTCCTTCTCCACAATCTTCCTCAGGGTCCGGTCACCTCTTCTCGTTGTGCAGCGTTTTCTGCCACACTTTTTCCTTCCCACAGACTTCCCACTGAGGTGCCTTGATACAGCACTCTGGGAACAGCCTTTTTGTTCAGAAATTTCTTTCTGTGTCTTACCCTCTTGCTTGAGGGTGTCAATGATGGCCTTCTGGACAGCAGTCAGGTCGGCAGTCTTACCCATGATTGCGGTTTTGAGTAATGAACCAGGCTGGGAGTTTTTAAGAGCCTCAGGGATCTTTTGCAGGTGTTTAGAGTTAATTAGTTGATTCAGATGGAAGGGGGCGCACACTGTGCCACCAACAAATTATTACAATAGAGGGAGGAAGGGGGGGCGGGGGGGGGGGGTGCACACTGTGCCACCAACAAATGATTACAATAGAGGGAGGAAGGGGGGGGCAGGGGGCCGCACACTGTGCCACCAACCTATTATTACAATAGAGGGAGGGGGGGCCGCATGGTGAGGCGTTCCCATGGTGATGGGGATGCTTCAAGTTAAAATATACCATCGGATTGGAGAAAACTCTGATCCGATGGTATAAAAGGGACTCCAGACTTTAAATTGAAAGTCAATGGGGACGGATCCGTTTGAAATGGCACCATATTGTGTCAACGTCAAACGGATCCATCCCCATTGACTTGCATTGTAATTCAGGACGGATCCGTTTGGCTCCGCACGGCCAGGCGGACCCAAAACGACTTTTTTTTCATGTCCGTGGATCCTCCAAAAATCAAGGAAGACCCACGGACGAAAAAACGGTCACGGATCACGGACCTACGGACCCCGTTTTTGCGGACCATGAAAAAATACTGTTGTGTGCATGAGGCCTAACAGTACTTGCTTACAACTCATCTGAAGTATTAAAAATGTGTAAGGTGAGGAGGTCAAAACAATAGCTTCCATACTACTATTATGCAAAGCATAATTCGAATACTAAATTAGGGCTCATTCAGACAACTGTATGTGTTTTGCGGAACCGCAAAACACGGATACCGGCAAAATGCAGAACACACATGGCCAGCCCTATGATAGAAATGCCTGTTCTTCTTTTTTGGAGGGTTGCGGAACAGAAGTACAGATGTGGACAGCATACGGTGTCCTGTCCGCATCTTTTGCGCCACATTGAAATGAATGGGTCCGCATCCGTTCCGCAAAACGGATGTGGACACATAAATGCAGTCATGTGAATGAGCCCTTACTCTTACGAAGGACATGTTCTTATCTAGGGAAAGTACAGTACATGCTATACTGCAGGAGGTCGGTGTCAGAACAAAATATGCCTGTTATAACACCCATTGCTTATCCGTTTATGAGATTTGTGAGTACATTATATTGAGTACAGAAGATATGCTGACACATTATAGGTCACATATTTACACTGCACATGTCTATAATGCTTATGGGTTATGGTTGGTGATGAGCGAAGTTTTTTTTAAATTTGATTTAGCTGCGTCACCAAATTTTACAATAAAATTTGCTTTGTGACCGATTGCTTCGTCACAAAGGGCATTTCTTGGTAAGTAGTGGGTGCACTGACAGGGAGTGGCGATTGTGCCGCTCCCCATCATTGTACCTCTCAGATGGCGCGTTCATCACTGATTGAGGCATCTAAGTTTAATATTAAAGTGTACAATAAAAAAATAATAATTATTAAATCATACTTACTACATACATTTGATCGCGAAGAGCTGGCCGCTGAAGGAAGAAGATGTGATAGAAGAGGCCCTAAAACCTCAGGGTAGAACTCAAGCATTGGAAGCCCTGAAAGAGTGACTTTGAGAGACTGACAGTCCTTAGACCATGGTTAAGAAATGGTTCAAAGTTGGCTGATGGAAACTCATGGTGGACACGTCAGAGAGATATTGAGGAGTCATCCCTAGCTATGACTTACAGAAACGATTGCTTCTTTAACCTCCCTGGCGGTATTCCCCAGCGTGACTCGGGGTTAATTTTCGCTGCCAGGAACAGTAACCCCGATTCACGCTTGGGGTAACATTGCAGAGTCCCTTCACCTTATGCCGGCGATCTAGCGATGTCCTCCGCTGTGATCGCCGGCGAGAGCGCCAGCCGGCATCTGACTTCCTGGTTCCATTCCCTGCGAGCGGAACTGGACGGGAAATTCAAATAAATATAAACATAAAAAATGACACACACACATAAAAAAGGCTATACATTGTAATTTGAGAGGATTACGCTGTATAACCTCAGATCTGACATTTGATTACTGTACAGTGCCCCTTGCCTGCCATTTTACTTTCATTTGTGCCCATAAAATATTTATAACATGGCATCAAAAAAGCGCTACTTTACTACAAAAGCGCTTTTGGACCAGTTGAGTGACACGGAGATGCTCGCAGAACTGAGCGACAGTGAGTTGTGGGGAGATTTGTCGTCTGACACTGATCTGGCAAGTGACAACGGCGATGATCCTGCACCTGACCTCAGCCATGTGCGTACTTGGTGCCCTATTGACTGCGATACGGACCAGGTAGCTCCCCCCCAAGATTCCCGTTGACTGGATCACCTGGGATGAAGGTAGATGTTGAGTGTGACAACCCTCTGGCATACCTGCAATTATTCCTCACCGCTACGCTGCATGCCACGTTTTCCAGAAGCAGAAAGTGGGAACCGGTGACCAAAGAGGACATGTGGCAGTTTCTGGGACTAATCATTCTTCAGGGGGTGATGGGGAAACCGCTCCAGAAATGGTACTGGACCACCAATAAGTTACTGACCACTCAATTTTTTGGCACCGTGATGTCCGAATACCGGTTTTCCCTCATCATGAAGTATTTCCACTTCACAAACAATGAAGAATTTGATCAGGCCACACATCCTGCGCCCAAACTAAAAAAAATCTTGGAGGTATGGCAAATTATTGTGACCAATTTCCAGCGGACCTACGTGCCAGAAAGGGACGTCAGCGTAGATGAAAGTTTGATGGCCTACAAGGGACGCCTAAGCTGGATACAGTACATTGCATCCAAAAGAGCGCGGTTTGGCATCCTACATGCTCTGCGAGTCATCCACTGGGTACATCTGGAATTCGGTCATTTACACCGGTAAAAGCAAGAAGTTCAACCCCGCCTTTGGAATGCATATATCCTGCACAGAGCAAAGAGTGACAAGCCTCTTGTTCATTCTGACTTTATATGGAAAGTGGTTGAGCGGATTTTTGTCAACCACCAGACGCCATCAGTAGCTGTGAACGGACCTGGACGTCGTGCTGTTGACGTTGTCAACCCAGAACGCCTGACTGGTCGTCACTTTATCGACTTCATCCTGCCAACCGCAAAAAAGGCAGCACCTACCAGGATGTGCGTGGTTTGCTGCTCAAAGAGAGATGGCAATGGAAAGAAAGTCTGAAAAGAAACCAGGTTCCATTGTCGTGATTGTGATGTCGGACTTTGTGCAGTCCCATGTTTCAAAATTTATCACACTCAGGATGTTTATAAAATTTTCTTTGACAAATTTCATTATTTTTTATTTCATTATAAAAAATAACTATATTATTTTTTAGATTATCATTCATGATTTTGTGTTTGAAACTTTATCACATCTGGGATGTCTACTAAAGTCTTGTTTGGTCAGGTTTAAGTAAGTAAATACTAAGAATTGCAAGCCTACTATACATAACACCAAACAGCAAGGTCAGAACGGCCTAGATAGCAGACAATTCACCAAAACAACCATCCTTCTTCTCTCACTGGGCAAAATGTCTTCGAGTGCATTGTAGAGGCATGTCTAGCAGTCAGCATACTCTCACCAAGAGGTACACTACCCAAATGTAGCCTCTGAGAGACTTTTTATAGGGCAGCAGTAAAAGTGTGTTTATGCCCTCTTGTGGCAAAACTTAGTGTCTAAATAGACCACACCTGCACCCAATTTACATATCTCCCTGAGACATAGCTACATGAGTTTTTCAGTAATCCAACATTTCTCCTAGGTGCATTATTTTTTGGGCATTGGATATATTAAAACTTACATGGATTGTCCCATCCTGCTGTTTCCAGGGCAAGATCAGACTAAGGCCCCCTGCACACGAACGTGTGCGCCCCGTGGTCGTGGTGCGGCCCGCACAAATGCGGGCCGCAATGCACGAGCACAGTCCATGGGGCAGCGGATTGCGGACCCATTAACTTGAATGGGTCCGCGATCCGGCTGTTCCGCAAAAAGATAGGACATGTTCTATCTTTTTGCAGAACGGAAGTACGGGAGGAAACCCCACGGAAGCACTCCGTAGGGTTCCGTTCCATGCTTCCATTCCGCATCTCGGGATTTGCGGACCCATTCAAGTGAATGGGTCCGCATCCGTGATGCGGAATGCCCACGTAACGGCACCCGTGTATTGCGGATCTGCAAATGCGGTCGGCAATACGGCAACGGGAAGCACACGTTCGTGTGCAGGGGGCCTAAGTGTTGGTCCCAAGTGACTGGGCTTATGGAAACAGCATAGCAGTCCAGCTTCTCACTACATCATAAGCAATATTTAATGGTGCCATTAGATAGTGCAACTTGACCTGCAAAAAATCAAGCCCTGATATTGCTATGTGAATAAAAAATTCAAAAGTTATGGCTCCAGAAGGGAATAAAAAATTAAATGAAAAAATAAAAACAGAAAATGTCTGCATTAGGCCTCATGCACACAGCCGTTGTTTTTCCCTTCAATGGGGCCGCAAAGAGGCAGACAGCCCTCCGTGTGCTGTCCGCATCCGTTGCTCCGTTCCGTAGCCCTGCAAAAAAAATATAACATGTCCTATTCTTGTCCGTTATGCGGACAAGAATAGGCTTTTCTACAATGGGCCGCCTGTTCCGTTCCGCAATTTGCGGAAGGCACACGGGCGGATTCCTTGTTTTGTGGATCCGCAATTTGCGGACCGCAAAAAACAGAACGGTCGTTTGCATGAGGCCTTAGGAAGTGGTTTGCCAAATACTATGGGGCCAGATCTCAGTAATGCAGGGCAGTTGAATAAATAATTAAAGCACTACAATCAGGGAGCAAGTTCCTGTAAGCACATGTACTTCTCCTCACATTGCTTTAACCCCCCCCCACGGTTTATGTTTTTAGCACTTTAGATGGGTTGTAACTAGAAGTATTGCTATGCTTAGTGATAACAACGCTATTGTATGTATTGATGATTGTAGGTCTTCTATGTGGATACTTTCTTATCTTTCTGCACACATGCTATGATTATAGACAGATTTTGAGATGATCCCATGTTGAGTCACAAAAGATTGGATTGTTTAGAGGGCTTTAAGGTTTTAGTGACTTAACCCATGTTTGCCACGGTCAGTGACACCGATGACCGTGGTTCTAATAATTTGTAGTCAAAATCAGTGTTCCATGAACAAAACCATGAAAGAGATTCTTAGTCACAGACCATTAGATGCCTAATAACTGGGTGCAATAGCATTTATTGAGCAGTTCCTTGAAGTCCTAATTCCTAATAAGATGCTGTGTGTGAAAATGTTAGGCCCCTTGCAGACGATCGTTGCGAATGCCTTCAGTGAAAAACATGCGATTTTGCAAACAAAGTCATTCAGTTTTGTCTGTGATCGCTTTCAGTTGTTCAGTTTTTATTGAGCGGGTTCAATGCGATTTAATGCGTTTTGGACGTGCATGATAAAAAAACTGAAGGTATACAAACAACATCTCTTAACAACCATCCGTGAAAAACGCATCGCATCCGCACTTGCTCCATTTACTTCTATGGGGCCAGAATAGAACATGCTGCGATTTTCACGTAACGCACAAGTGATGGCACAAGTGATGCGTTAAAACAAACGCACATGTACACCGCCCCATTGAAATGAATGGGTCCGGATTCCGTGCATCACGCAGCCTGCGATGTACCGTACACAAGCAATGCGCCGCACATTTTGCGTTCTTCCCCCATCTTGGGGGTGGGGGGAAATGTGTCTTATGGGGAGAAAAATACGGTATATATTTCAAAGGTTAATACAGTCCTGAACATAAGTTTAAGACCACTTGAAAAATGGCAAAAAAATCATATTTAGCATGGCTGGATTTTAACAAGGTTCCAAGTAGAGCTTCAACATGCAACAAGAAGAAATGGGAGTGAGACAAAACATTTTTTGAGCATTCAAATAATTGAAAATAACGATTAAACTGAAACAGTAATTTTAGGACCACATGCCTTTAAAAGTCCAAATCTGTGCAAAGATGTGGATTCATTGTCATTTTCTGTCAGGTAGTCACATGTTGTGATGGCAAAGGCAAAAAAAATCTCCCTTTTTGAACGTGGTCGGGTTGTTGAACTGCATAAGCAGGGTCTCTCACAGCGCGCCATCGCTGCTGAGGTGGGACACAGTAAGACAATCATTTGGAATTTCTTAAATGATCCTGAGGGTTATGGAACAAAAAAGTCAAGTGGAAGACCCAAAAAAAATTTAATCAGCACTGAGCCGGAGGATCCAATTGGCTGTCCGTCAAGACACTGGACAATCCTTGACCCAAATTAAGGCCCTTACTGGTGCTGACTGACCATCAGAAGGCATCTGAGACTGAAGGGCTTCAAAAACAAAAAACGTCTTCAAAGACCTCGTCTCCTTGAACGCCACAGAACTGCTCGTTTGGACTTTGCAAGAGAGCACCTAACATGGGACATTCAAAGGTGGAAGAAAGTTTTATTCTTTGATGGGCAAAAATTTAACCTTGATGGTCCTGGTGGTTTCCAACGTTACTGGCATGACAAGCAGATCCCACCTGAGATGTTTTCTACGCGCCACAGAGGAGGGGGCGCCATAATGGTCTGGGGTGCTTTTTCCTTCAGTGGAACAATGGAGCTTCAGGAAGTGCAGGGGCGTCAAACGGCCGCTGACTATGTCCAGATGTTGCAGGGAGCATTCCTCACGACTGAGGGCCCTCGTCTGTGTGGTAACAACTGGGTTTTTCAACAGGACAATGCTACAGTAAACAATGCCCGAAGGACAAGGGACTTCTTTCAGGAGAATAACATCACTCTTTTGGCCCATCCTGCGTGTTCTTCTGATCTAAATCCAATTGAGAACCTTTGGGTATGGATGGCAAGGGAAGTTTACAAAAATGGACAACAGTTCCAGACAGTAGATGGCCTTCGTCTTCACCACTTGGAGAAATGTTCCCACTCACCTCATGGAAACGCTTGCATCAAGCATGCCAAACTTTGGAAGTGATAAACAATAACGGCGGAGCTACTCATTACTGAGTTCATGTTGGGAAGTTGGATTCTGCTTTGGGGGGGTTTAGTTTTTATTTGGAGGTGTGGTCCTAAACTTTTTAACAGCGGAAAAACAGCCTGTTTCAGTTTATTCGTTGTTTTCATTAAATTGAATGCTCAAAAAATGTTTTGTCTCACTCCCATTTCTTCTTGTTGCATGTTGAAGCTCTACTTGGAACATTGTTAAGATCCAGCCATGCTAGCCTTGTCAGCCAGCCTTGCCATTTTTCAAGTGGTCTTAAACTACTACTACCCTAACACAGCCCACATATCTACTTGCTGCCTTGTCTGTTCTATGCTGTGCTGCTACTGCTGCCACTACTATTGCTGTCACTATTACCTCTAAACACCTTACCCTTTCCACATCCACACTAGAAGGCCTCATGCACACAACCGTTTTTTTTTAAGGTCCGCAAAAACGGGGTCCGTAGGTCCGTGATCCGTGTCCGATTTTTCTTCCGTGGGTCTTCCTTGATTTTTGGAGGATCCACCGACATGGAGAAAAAATCGTTTTGGTGTCCACCTGGCCGTGCGGACCCAAACGGATCCGTCCTGATTTACAATGCAAGTCAATGGGGACGGATCCGTTTGACGTTGACACAATATGGTGCAATTGCAAATGGATCCGTCCCCCATTGACTTTCAATGTAAAGTCAGGAGTCCCTATTATACCATCGGATCAGAGTTTTCTCCAATCCGATAGTATATTTTAACTTGAAGCGTCCCCATCACCATGGGAACGCCTCTATGTTAGAATATACTGTCGGATATGAGTTAGACTGTGAAACTCAGATCCGACAGTATATTCTAACACAGAGGCGTTCCCATGGTGATGGGGACGCTTCAAGCTAGAATATACTAAGAACTGTGTACATGACTGCCCCCTGCTGCCTGGCAGCACCCAATCTCTTACAGGGGGCTGTGATCAGCACAATTAACCACTCAGGTGCCGCACCTGAGGGGGGTTAATTGTGCGTATCATAGTCCCCTGTAAGAGATCAGGGGCAGCCAGGCAGCAGGGGGCAGACCCCCCTCCCTCCCCAGTTTTAATTTCATTGGTGGCCAGTGCGGCCCCCCGGCCCCCACTCTACTGTATTCGTTTCATTGGTGGCCAGTGTGCGGCCCCCCCGGAGCCCCCTCTCTCCCTCTATTGTATTAGTTTCATTGGTGGCCAGAGTGTGGCCTCCCCCCTCGATCATTGGTGGCAGCGGAGAGTTCCGATCGAAATCCCAGTTTAATCGCTGGGGCTCCGATCAGTAACCATGGCAGCCAGGACGCTACTGGCTGTTTCACACTTTTTTGTTATGTATATAATTCCACATGTGTTAATTCATAGTTTTGATGCCTTCAGTGTGAATCTACAATTTTCATAGTCATGAAAATAAAGAAAACTCTTTGAATGAGAAGGTGTGTCCAAACTTTTGGTCTGTACTGTATATATATTTAATATGTACACATATTACAGATTTTTTGCTTGATTTTTTTTTTATCCATGCATCAGGAGGATGGTCTTATTTAATTATTGACAGCTTTTCCAGTTTGTGTGTGTTGAAGAGGTCATCTTTTAGACTTAGAATTCCAGAGTAAGCAGAGCTTTAAATCAGTATATCTCAGCTGGTCATACTAATGAGATAGCTGTCAGGAAAACATTTGTTTAGCCGACAGCTACTTCGCCAACTCCTCCATAAACATGCATGCGTGGCTCACGTGAGAGTGCATGTTTATTTCAATCAGGAGAAGGGAATTAACCGTTGCTAGACTTCTTTGGCAGTGATTTATCTCTCATATAGTAGATAAAAATAGTCATTGTTCTTGTGGGAGATGTGATCCTACTTTCTCTTATCTGCCTTTTTGGCGATTGTAAGGAGGTCCCATGCACAGAGGAGGTCCCATAGTTGTCCAAAGCCACTGTAATTGGCAGCTTTGGCTTACTTTTATGTAGTGTGTATGGCACATTTTAAAGAGTATCTGTCATCAGGAAATTCAAACCAGCTGCAATGTCTTGTAGGACTATCTCAGCTGAATGTATTGATACGGTTCAATGCACTTCTAAGGCCTCTTTCTCACGGGCGTGTGCGCCCCGTTGTCGTATTGCGGAC
Source organism: Bufo gargarizans (assembly GCF_014858855.1). NCBI lineage: Eukaryota > Metazoa > Chordata > Amphibia > Anura > Bufonidae > Bufo > Bufo gargarizans. Next base: position 298,598,407 of record NC_058082.1, on the reverse strand, counting down.
CGTATTTGCAGATCAAGTGAATGGGTCCAAGATCCACTGCGGCTGCCCCACAGACTGCGGGCCGCAGCACGACCACGGGACGCACATGCCCGTGGGAAAGAGGCCTAATCCATATGCACATGAACTGTTAAGTGCACCAAGGGATGGTCCTGTTACATTCAGCTGAGCTAGCCCTACAAGGCATTGGGCCTGCCTTAGGGTACTTTCACACTAGCATTATTCTTTTCCGGTATTGAAATCCAGCAAAGGGTCTCAATACTGGAAAAAACGCATCAGTTTTGTCCCAATGCATTCTGAATGGATCCATTCAGTATGCATCAGGATGGCTTCCATTCTACCCCTTGTACGGTATTTGACCGGACAAAATCTCAGAACACTACCGCACTTGCCGGATCCGGCATTAATTTCCATTGAAATGTATTAATGCTGGATTTGGCACCAAATGTTCTGGAAATACCAAGGTTTTACGGTCTGCGCATGCGCAGTTCTTTCTAGCTTTGAAAAAGTAAATACCGGATCCATTATTCCAGAACTGACTGCAGGATTCTTCTAACACTAGTGTGAAAGTAGCCTTAAAGGGATTCTGTAACCTCTTTTTAACCTATAGAGATGCGGACATGCTCGGCTAGATCGCCGCTAGCATGTCCGCAATATACCTGTCCCATAGCTCTGTGGGGTTTAATTGAGTGTAAAAAATGATTTTATATATATGTCAATCAGCCTGGTAAGGAGCCCAAGGGGCTGTACTAACCGTTCTGGAGCCCAGCCATGCCCCCTGTGAAGGAGCCCAGCACCGCCTCTATCCACGAATCTCCTCCTTGCTCACAAAGTCAGATTGCCGTAATCTCGCGATGCGCAAGCTCACGCATGCCCAGTGCCGGGATGGTGTTCCTTCCGTGTGCAGCCTCAGGGAAGGAACTGCGCATGTGCGAGCTCACGCACCGCAAGGTTACAGCAATCTGACTTTGTGAACAAAGAGGAGATTCCTGGTTACAGCCGGCGCTTGGCTCCTTCTCAGGGGGGCATATCTGGGCTCCAGAACGGTTAGTACAGCCCCTTGGGCTCCTTACCAGGCTGATCATGCTAGCGGCGATCTAGCCGTGCATGTCCGCATCTCCATAGGGTAAAAAGAGGTGACAGAATCCCTTTAACTATGAATTTCCTGGTGACAGAATCCCTTTAATCTTTTCTCACAAAATTATATGCCACAAACTCAGCTTCTTCTGGTCTATAGTATGCTATTGGATCATACTTAACTGAACAGAAGTTTAGCAAAATGGAAGTTATAAGTATCACTAACATTCTTACATTTTTGCAATTGGAAACATGTCTGCCATCATGTCCACCTCTTTATGTCACATATCTATACTCAGAACTATAGATATGTCTGCCATCATGTCCACCTCTTTATGTCACATATCTATACTCAGAACTATAGATATGTCTGCCATCATGTCCACCTCTTTATGTCACATATCGATAGTTCTGAGTGCTGCTAAGAGCATTTGCACATATATGTTAATGACTGATATAAGGAGTGCTTTTACTAGGTTGATTGTTTAGTAGTGATGAGCGGGAGGTGCCATATTCGATTTTGCGATATTTCGCGAATATTCGATTGAATATTCGTTGAAATCAAATATTCGTCATTATTCTATTTGTCGCAAATAATATGAGATTTAATTATTCGCGTATTGCAAATTTATTTATTTTTCAACTGTATAAGTCAACTTTCCTATTGGTTGGCTATGGGTATAGCTAATATGTGTGTTTTCCAAATATTCGCTATATTGCTATAACTTCGTTTTTTAGAATATGACGAATATTCTAAAAAACAAAGTTATAGCAATATAGTGAATATTCGTAAAATGCACATATAGACTGTAATTTAGCTAATGTAGTGCTATAATCTTTTTTTATAGTCTAATTTTTTTTGTCTCTCTTCTGAACTTCAGATTTGGAAAAAATGTACACAATTGAAAAAAAATACTATAGCACTATCTAAGCTAAATGTTTATTTTACGAATATTTGCTATATTGCTATAACTGAAATTTTTATAATATTACGAATATTATAAAAAACAAAGTTATAGCAATATAGCGAATATATAAAAAAGTTTCAATTTCTCTACTTCTATAATAGATAGTAATACCTCTATAAATAGTTATTACTTTACATTCCCCATATGTCTACTTCATGTTTGGATCATTTTGGGAATGATATTTTATTTTTTGGGGATGTTACAAGGCTTAGAAGTTTAGAAGCAAATACCCAATTTTTAGGGACCAGTTCAGGTCTGAAGTCACTTTGCGAGGCTTACATAATAGAAAACACTCAAAAATGACCCCATTCTAGAAACTACACCCCTCAAGGTATTCAAAACTGATTTTACAAACTTTGTTAACCCTTCATGTGTTGTACAAGAGTTATTGGCAAATTGGAATGAAATTTAAGAATTTCATTTTTTGGGCAAATTTTCCATTTTAACCCATTTTTTCCACTAACAAAGCAGGGGGGTAACAGCCAAACAAGACTGTATCTTTATTGCACTGACTCTGCCGTTTACAGAAACACCGCGTATGTGGTCGTACACTACTGTACGGCTACATGGCGGGGCGTAGAGGGAAAGGAGTGCTGTGTGGTTTTTAGAGGGCTGATTTTTATGGACCGGTTTATTTACATTGTGTCCTGTTTCAACCCCCCTGATGCACCCCTGAAGTAGAAACTCACTAAAAGTGACCCCATTTTGGAAACTACGGGATTAGGTGGCAGTTTTGTTGGGACTATTTTTAGGGTACAAATGAGTTTTGGTTGCTCTATATTACATTTTTGTGAGGCAGGGTTACCAAAAATGTAAATTCTGAAATTTCATCTCCATTTTCCATTAACTGTTGAACACCTAAAGGGTTAATAAAGTTTGTAAAATCAGTTTTGAATACCTTGAGGGTGTAGTTTCTTAGATTGGGTCACTTTTATGGAGTTTTTACTCTAGAGGTGCATCAGGGGGGCTTCAAAAGGGACATGGTGTCAATAAAAAAAGCCATCAAGCACGGCCTTCCAGAAACCATGTCGGTCCCTTCCTTTTGCGCCTCTCTTTCATTGATACAGCAGTTTACGACCACAAATGTGGTGTTTCTGTAAACTGCAGTATCAGGGTAATAAATATAAAGTTTTGTTTGGTTGTTAACCCTTGCTTTGTTACCGGAAAAAACGGATTTAAATGGAAAAGTGCCAAAAATAGCTATTTTGGCACCGTTTAAAAAAATTTGGGGGACCGTGTTAATCTGCGGGGTTAGGTCATGGGGTATTTTTATAGAGGAGATTCTTACAGACGTGGTGATACCTAATAAGTCTACTTTTATATACAATTATTTAGGTTTTAGACTATATTATCCTTTTTGATATCCTTTTTTGTATCTCTAAAGTCTAAGAGTAATTTTTTTTGTTTTTTAGCCGATTATCTTATGTGGGGGCTCATTTTTTGCGGGATGAGAGGACGGTTTTATTGGCACTATTTTGGGGGCTATATGACTTTTTGATCGCTTGCTATTAAACTTTTTGTTACGTAAGGTGACAAAAAAAAAATTTTTGCACCGTTTTTTTTTGGACCATGTTAATCTGGGGGGGTTAGGTCATGGGGTATTTTTATAGAGGAGATTATTACCGACGCGGATATACCTAATTTGTATACTTTTTAAAAATTATTTTAGTTTTTACATTTTTTTGGGGTGTCTCAAGTCTGAGAACCATAGTTTTTTTTTATCCGATTGTCAGTGGCTACATTGGGATATAAATTTAGTACTCCATGGAAGTGTGGTACTCCCTGAAGCAACCAATAATGCAGAGGCCCGGATGATCGGGGCACGTGTCACATTGAGTAGTGGTGTCCTTCCGTATCCCAATCCTGTGACACACTCTGCACCTTTTTTGGGTTCGTCCCTTCTTTCCAGTATGGGGGACCACACCTGGAATGTGTTGGCCAGGGACTATCCAGGGTGCCTCTAGTTCCCGAGGTACTCCGGCCTGCTCTTTCCCGGTCCGAAAAGATCACGGCCTTAAGGACTGCCTCATAGAACTGAAGGAATGTTCCTGTGTTGCCAGCACTCCGGGACAGAACAAAAGAGTTGTACATGGCAACCTGCACCAAGTAGACCGCAACTTTTTTGTGCCATGCCCGGGTTTTGCGCATGGCATTATATGGCTTGAGGACTTGATCAGAGAGATCAACTCCTCCCATATACCGATTGTAGTCGACGATACAATCGGTCTTGAGGACCGTTGCCGCGGTACCTAACACAGGGACAGGGGTGATGCCGTTACCATGAATTGTGGACAATACAAGGACATCCCTCTTGTCCTTATATCTGACCAGCAACAGGTTTCCAGTGGTAAGGGCATGAGTCTCACCCTTGGGGATAGGTACCTGGAGGGGGTGGGCAGGGAGGCTGCGTTGATTTTTCCGCACGGTCCCACAAGCGGCCGTGGATCTGGCGGCGAGGGACTGAAACAAGGGGATACTAGTATAAAAGTTATCCACGTAAAGGTGGTAACCCTTATCTAGCAGTGGGTGCAAAAGGTCCCACACAAGTTTCCTGCTAACACCCAAAGTGGGGGGACATTCTGGGGGTTGAATACGGGAATCTCGCCCCTCGTACACACAAAACTTGTAAGTGTACCCTGAGGTACTCTCACAAAATTTGTACAGCTTCACGCCATACCTCGCCCGCTTTGAGGGAACATACTGGCTGAAAATGAGTCTCCCCTTGAACGCAATGAGAGACTCATCAACCGTGACCTCCCTTCCAGGTACATAGGCCTGTACAAATTTGGCCCCAAAGTGATCGATGACCGGCCGTATCTTATACAGACGGTCATAGGCAGGATCACCTCGGGAGGGACATGCTGCATTATCTAAATAATGCAAGCATTTCCGGATGGCCTCAAACCAGGAGTGTGTCATGGCCGTACTGTAAAGTGGGGTCTGGTAGAGGATGTCCCCACTCCAGTAATGCCTGACACTGGGTTTCTTGACTAGGCCCATATGCAGTATGAGGCCCCAAAATGTCCTCATCTCGGCTACACTGACTGGCGTCCAACCACCGGGCCTAGCCAAAAAGGAGCCTGGGTGTTGAGCAACAAACTGTTGGGCTTACAGGTTCATCTGTTCCACCATTAGCTTTACCAGTTGGTCACAGAAAAAATTCCTAAAAAAATAATATTCAGTGAAGCCCACTGTGGAAATCTGGATTCCTAGTTGGCCTACAAAATCAGGAATCACGGGCTCAAATCGCTCTGGGGTACACCAGACAAGTTCACCGGCAGGGGGCTCCGGTGGATTTAACTGGTGGGCCGGAAAACTAGTACGAGCCCCAGAGCAGCTCGTACTAGGGTGGACCACAGGGTCCCTAACATGGCGGTCCCCTTGCTCCGCCTGGCGGCGTCTCTGCTGCCTTGGGGCTCATCATCATCGCTAGATGATAAGGAGGACGCGGATGACAACAGGAAAGTGGGGTCATCCTCGTCCTCACTGGGACTCTCGGACTCGGAGGCAAGCTGGGCGTATGCCTCCTCGGCCGAGAACATCCGGCGGGCCATAGGGGAGTGTGTGTCTGCGTGTGTATGTGCATGCATGTAAATCTTTATTTGGAGTGCGTGTGTGTGGGGCACGGGTGTTCACGTACTCACCCTAAGCCAAACAGACAACAAAAAAAAGACTAACTAAAAAAAGGGGGGAAAAAGTAAAAAGAATAAATCTAAACCGCCGATCAACCCCTCCGAAGTTGATCAGCGGTGGGGTGTGCAATGCGCTAACAGTGGCCGGACGCTAAGAGTGCCGGCCACAGTCAGCATATGCACAAAATAAAATATAAAAAACAACTGCCTGCGCCCCAAAAAAGTTTGGGGGGGGCAGGGGGGCAAGCAGCAGCACCCCTGGGGGGTCTAGGGTACACAGCTATGCTGTGGACCCCAGACACCCTACTTAGGGTGATGCAAGAAAACTTTTTTTTACAACTAACTTTCCCTTTATTTTTCCTGCCTAGCCCAACCTTTCCCTATACTTTCCCTATACTTTCCCTATACTTTCCCTAATTTACTGCTGATAAAGATGGGGTGCTGGGGCACAGATCGGGTCCTGGGGGCAAGGATGGGTGCTGGGGCACAGATGGGGTTGAGATCCACACGTGCAGGCAGTGCTCCTCTCTCCTTGGGCTCCGGACACAAAAGGAGGAGGAGATTCATTTGAATCTCCAGCTGGCCCGCCCTCCTACCAATCAGAGGCGATCCTGAGAGGTGATGTCACCGTCACCTCTCAGGATCGCAGGATGGTGATTGGTGGGGTAAAATCACACCACCGATCACCATTCTGTTCCGGGTAATTGGGTCCTCAGAGACCCAAATAACCCGGAAATGCAGAAAACCGCAGGTCTGAATTGACCTGCGGTTTTCTGCGATCGCCGACATGGAGGGGTCACAGGACGAGGATGATATCTAAAAAGAAAGCACTGTAATTTAGGTGCCTGTAAATAAAGGGTGGCACACCTTCTCATTCTGCATTGCTAATATTCCTGTTTAATTTCCATTTTAGTACTATGCAAATGTACAGACTCTTGACTGAATATAGAATTATTTCTGGAAGTTAACTAGTAACACAATTGTTTTGACTTGCGTTCATGATCTGCAGCTCCTAAAGCAGCTTTCTGAGAAAGAGCCACAAATTCTCCAGTGACAGGTGACAACGTCACATTAGCAAGATGAATAATGTGTCACATTTGTTTCTGAAACTGTTACGCTGACATGACATTTTGCTGCATTACGATAACAATGTTATCTCAGCAAGAAGGGCCCAAGAGGGGTCATGCCTCATTATGTCTTTTAGAAGTAAATAGGTGGTCCCTGCGCTGTGGTAGGAGTGACAGGAGGTGCCTGTTTAAGGTCCGTTGAAAGGTCTTGATTTGCAAGAGACAACAGGATTTGAGAGCTGTATAAATCCTAGAGAAAGGAAGATTATCTTGCACATTTTAAAAGAATGAGCAACACAATAAATTCTCATTGGCTTTTAATGACACTAAAATCCCCTGATCTTGTCATCCTCTAGATTTCTTTGTTGTCCCAGAGTCTCATATCTTCATAACCTAGAAAAAAATGCTACTTGGTGACGACCTTTAAGCAGGATAATCTGTGAACTCATGGGAGAGATTAAACTAACTGTAATAAGATGGAAAGCTATCGCTGATGGAGAGTAAAACCTCTGCTTGCTCCATGCTACTCTAAGGGCCATTACTTTTCCGATCTCATTTCTAGTACGCGCTTTAATAAATATGATCTACTGGTACTTATTTTGAAATATCTATAAAATAATATTGGCTTGTAATGTGTTTCTGTATAGATATAGGCAGAGATGCTTTAGTATAGGGATGCCCAACCTGCAGCCCCCCAGCTATTGCAGAACTACAACTCTCAGCATGCCAGGACAGCCTTAAGCTATCAGCCTACAGCCGGGCATAGTGGGAGTTGTAGTTTTACAACATCTGGAGGGCCGCAGGTTGGGAATCCCTGCTTTAGTACATTTGATGGCCGCTTAGTAACGATTCAGATAGTATTTTACACATGTTAAGAGTGGAACATAAAATATATATATTTATTTGCATTAGCTAACGTAAACATACATGAGAAGATTATAGTCTTGATTTAGAGGGCAAAGTCAAAGCTCTCTTAAAGGTTTGGATGGGTCTTTAATTTAAATGTGCTTGAGCTCGGTGGAATAATCTTACTGCTTCTATTAGATTCTTGGATAGGTTCACATTTCAATCTAAAGCCAGAGTCGGAAGGGAAAGTTTAAATCAGTAAAACATAAATCAGCTTATAGAATATTATAGAAATGTTCCTCAGGAGTGCCATGGGGCAATCTATTTAGTAGGCATCTTCGTTTTAATAGCTTGAACTCTCTTGTTTGTAGGTCCCCAAAGGAATCATGCAATCACCATTAAATAGGATTTCCACCCAAAACATTAAAGCATCTCTCCAGTCCAGAACTAAAACTTGACTATTTGAAATATCTGGTTCAATCTGCTATAATTATAGTGCCTCACAAAATGGCTTGCCAATGGTGCTGCTCTCATTAAGTCTCAGACATGTTTCCCTCCCATCCACTGCCCTGGGATGTTATTGTTGGTGCATTTCATGGAAATGGAAGGAGGGAGAAGTGTCCTAGGCTTGTTGAGCATCATTGGCAAGTCTAGGATTCTGGTAGTCATTTAGTGAGGATGGGCTTGAGGGACCAGATCTCGTCAACGGCACCATAATTCCAGCAGAGGGTACCAGTTATAAGACAATTTTAGCTGAAGTCTGGAAGGTCTCTTTAACAAGCCTGCATATTAACAAGGCAAAATTGAAAGCAGTTACCAAAGTTTGTTAATTATTTATTTTGCATGTACAGAGATATTTTCCTATTTTTTCTGTCTGCTGATTCTGCTAAACAGGGCAGAAACTAGAAATCATCTGTCATGTCCATTTCATATTTAGTCAGTGTCTAGATGCTGATTCTGTGACATTCAATATGGCTGCATTCCAGTGGTCATAGTTGGAAACAAATATATTACTAGCAGGCAAACTGTTTGGGAATCTTCTTTGGATGGTTATTTTCACCATAAGTATATCTAGCATATTCATAGTACATACCGTAAATGTTGTCATATACTGTGTAATGGAAAATGACTGTGCAAGCGCATCTACTTCTCCTATGGAGAATGCAGGCACAGGATCTCTTTTTCTAGATCAATTTCTTTCCTGGTGGTTAAACTCACACTGCTCAAGCATTTATAGAGTATCATCTTAATATGCCATAAATATTTTTCATGGGAAAATTCCTAAAAAGGTTAAAAAAATTACGCGGACCTTCATTCTCCTGAAAGGAAGGCATCCTAGAAGTACAAACCGGATTCCCAAAAAGTTGGGACACTAAACAAATTGTGAATAAAAACTGAATGCAATGATGTGGAGATGGCAAATGTCAATATTTTATTTGTAATAGAACGTAGATGACAGATCAAACGTTTAATCCGAGTAAATGTATCATTTTAAAGAAAAAATACGTTGATTCAAATTTTTACGGTGTCAACAAATCCCAAAAAAGTTGGGACAAGTAGCAATAAGAGGCTGGAAAAAGTAAATTTGAGCATAACGAAGAGCTGGAAGACCAATTAACACTAATTAGGTCAATTGGCAACATGATTGGGTATAAAAAGAGCTTCTCAGAGTGGCAGTGTCTCTCAGAAGCCAAGATGGGTAGAGGCTCACCAATTCCCACAATGTTGCGCAGAAAGATAGTGGAGCAATATCAGAAAGGTGTTACCCAGCGAAAAATTGCAAAGACTTTGCATCTATCATCATCAACTGTGCATAACATCATCCGAAGATTCAGAGAATCTGGAACAATCTCTGTGCGTAAGGGTCAAGGCCGTAAAACCATACTGGATGCCCGTGATCTCCGGGCCCTTAAACGACACTGCACCACAAACAGGAATGCTACTGTAAAGGAAATCACAGAATGGGCTCAGGAATACTTCCAGAAACCATTGTCAGTGAACACAATCCACCGTTCCATCCGCCGTTGCCAGCTGAAACTCTACAGTGCACAGAAGAAGCCATTTCTAAGCAAGATCCACAAGCTCAGGCGTTTTCACTGGGCCAGGGATAATTTAAAATGGAGTGTGGCAAAATGGAAGACTGTTCTGTGGTCAGACGAGTCACGATTCGAAGTTCTTTTTGGAAATCTGGGACGCCATGTCATCCGGACCAAAGAGGACAAGGACAACCCAAGTTGTTATCAACTCTCAGTTCAGAAGCCTGCATCTCTGATGGTATGGGGTTGCATGAGTGCGTGTGGCATGGGCAGCTTGCATGTCTGGAAAGGCACCATCAAAGCAGAAAAATATATTCAGGTTCTAGAACAACATATGCTCCCATCCAGACGTCATCTCTTTTACGGAAGACCCTGCATTTTTCAACAAGATAATGCCAGACCACATTCTGCATCAATCACAACATCATGGCTGCGTAGGAGAATGGTCCGGGTACTGAAATGGCCAGTCTGCAGTCCAGATCTTTCACCTATAGAGAACATTTGGCGCATCATAAAGAGGAAGGTGCAACAAAGAAGGCCCAAGACGATTGAACAGTTAGAGGCCTGTATTAGACAAGAATGGGAGAGCATTCCTATTTCTAAACTTGAGAAACTGGTCTCCTCGGTCCCCAGACGTCTGTTGAGTGTTGTAAGAAGAAGGGGAAATGCTACACAGTGGTGAAAATGGCCTTGTCCCAACTTTTTTGGGATTTGTTGACACCATGAAATTCTGATTCAACATATTTTTCCCTTAACCACTTCAGCCCCGCTAGGTGAAACCCCCTTCATGACCAGGCCACTTTTTACACTTCGGCACTACACTCCTTTCACCGTTTATCGCTCGGTCATGCAACTTACCACCCAAATGAATTTTACCTCCTTTTCTTCTCACTAATGGAGCTTTCATTTGGTGGTATTTTATTGCTGCTGACATTTTTACTTTTTTTGTTATTAATCATAATATAACGATTTTTTTGCAAAAAAATGACATTTTTCACTTTCAGCTGTGAAATTTTGCAAAAAAAACGACATCCATATATAAATTTTTCGCTAAATTTATAGTTCTACATGTCTGATAAAAAAAAAATGTTTGGGCAAAAAAAAAATGGTTTGGGTAAAAGTTATAGCATTTACAAACTATGGTACAAAAATGTGAATTTCCGCTTTTTGAAACGGCTCTGATTTTCTGAGCACCTGTCATGTTTCCTGAGGTTCTACAATGCCCAAACAGTATAACTACCCCACAAATGACCCCATTTCGGAAAGTAGACACCCTAAGGTATTCGCTGATGGGCATAGTGAGTTCATAGAACTTTTTATTTTTTGTCACAAGTTAGCGGAAAATGATGATGATTTTTTTTTTTTTTTTTTTTTTTCTTACAAAGTCTCATATTCCACTAACTTGCGACAAAAAATAAAAAATTCTAGGAACTCGCCATGCCCCTCACAGAATACCTTGGGGTGTCTTCTTTCCAAAATGGGGTCACTTGTGGCGTAGTTATACTGCCCTGGCAATTTAGGGGCCCAAATGTGTGAGAAGAACTTTGCAATCAAAATGTGTAAGAAATGACCGGTGAAATCCGAAAGGTGCACTTTGGAATATGCGCCCCTTTGCCCACCTTGGCAGCAAAAAAGTGTCACACATGTGGTATCGCCGTACTCAGGAGAAGTTGGGGAATGTGTTTTGGGGTGTCATTTTACATATACCCATGCTGGGTGAGAGAAATATCTTGGCAAAAGACAACTTTTCCCATTTTTTTATACAAAGTTGGCATTTGACCAAGATATTTTTCTCACCCAGCATGGGTATATGTAAAATGACACCCCAAAACACATTCCCCAACTTCTCCTGAGTACGGCGATACCAGATGTGTCACACTTTTTTGCTGCCAAGGTGGGCAAAGGGGCACATATTCCAAAGTGCACCTTTCGGATTTTGCAGGGCATTTTTTACACATTTTGATTGCAAGGTACTTCTCACACATTTGGGCCCCTAAATTGCCAGGGCAGTATAACTACGCCACAAGTGACCCCATTTTGGAAAGAAGACACCCCAAGGTATTCCGTGAAGGGCACGGCGAGTTCCTAGAATTTTTTATTTTTTGTCACAAGTTAGCGGAAAATGATGATTTTTTTTTTTTCTCTTTTTTCCTTACAAAGTCTCATATTCCACTAACTTGCGACAAAAAATAAAAAATTCTAGGAACTCGCCATGCCCCTCACGGAATACCTTGGGGTGTCTTATTTCCAAAATGGGGTCACTTGTGGCGTAGTTATACTGCCCTGGCAATTTAGGGGCCCATATGTGTGAGAAGTACTTTGCAATCAAAATCTGTAAAAAATGACCGGTGAAATACGAAAGGTGCACTTTGGAATATGCGCCCCTTTGCCCACCTTGGCATCAAAAAAGTGTGACACATCTGGTATCGCCGTACTCAGGAGAAGTTGGGGAATGTGTTTTGGGGTGTCATTTTACATATACCCATGCTGGGTGAGAGAAATATCTTGGCAAACGACAACTTTTCCCATTTTTTTATACAAAGTTGGCATTTGACCAAGATATTTTTCTCACCCAGCATGGGTATATGTAAAATGACACCCCAAAACACATTCCCCAACTTCTCCTGAGTACGGCGATACCAGATGTGTCACACTTTTTTGCTGCCAAGGTGGGCAAAGGGGCACATATTCCAAAGTGCACCTTTTGGATTTTGCAGGGCATTTTTTACACATTTTGATTGCAAGGTACTTCTCACACATTTGGGCCCCTAAATTGCCAGGGCAGTATAACTACGCCACAAGTGACCCCATTTTGGAAAGAAGACACCCCAAGGTATTCCGTGAAGGGCACGGCGAGTTCCTAGAATTTTTTATTTTTTGTCACAAGTTAGCGGAAAATGATGATTTTTTTTTTTTCTCTTTTTTCCTTACAAAGTCTCATATTCCACTAACTTGCGACAAAAAATAAAAAATTCTAGGAACTCGCCATGCCCCTCACGGAATACCTTGGGGTGTCTTCTTTCCAAAATGGGGTCACTTGTGGCGTAGTTATACTGCCCTGGCAATTTAGGGGCCCATATGTGTGAGAAGTACTTTGCAATCAAAATCTGTAAAAAATGACCGGTGAAATACGAAAGGTGCACTTTGGAATATGCGCCCCTTTGCCCACCTTGGCATCAAAAAAGTGTCACACATCTGGTATCGCCGTACTCAGGAGAAGTTGGGGAATGTGTTTTGGGGTGTCATTTTACATATACCCATGCTGGGTGAGGGAAATATCTTGGCAAACGACAACTTTTCCCATTTTTTTATACAAAGTTGGCATTTGACCAAGATATTTTTCTCACCCAGCATGGGTATATGTAAAATGACACCCCAAAACACATTCCCCAACTTCTTCTGAGTACGGCGATACCAGATGTGTCACACTTTTTTGCAGCCTAGATGCGCAAAGGGGCCCAAATTCCTTTTAGGAGGGCATTTTTAGACATTTGGATCCCAGACTTCTTCTCACGCTTTAGGGCCCCTAAAAAGCCAGGGCAGTATAAATACCCCACATGTGACCCCACTTTGGAAAGAAGACACCCCAAGGTATCCAATGAGGGGCCTGGCAAGTTCATAGAATTTTTTTTTTTTTCGCATAAGTTAGCGGAAATTGATTTTTTTTTGTTTTTTCTCACAAAGTCTCACTTTCCGCTAACTTAGGACAAAAATTTCAATCTTTCATGGACTCAATATGCCCCTCAGCAAATACCTTGGGGTGTCTTCTTTCCAAAATGGGGTCAGTTGTGGGGTGTTTGTACTGCCCTGGCATTTGAGGGTCTCCGCAATCATTACATGTATGGCCAGCATTAGGAGTTTCTGCTATTCTCCTTATATTGAGCATACAGGTAATGAGATTTTTTTTTCCGTTCAGCCTCTGGGCTGAAAGAAAAAAATGAACGGCACAGATTTCTTCATTCGCATCGATCAATGTGGATGAAAAAATCTCTGCCCAAAAAAAAAAATGGAGGGGAAAGGCGTCTGCCAGGACATAGGAGCTCCGCCCTACATCCATACCCACTTAGCTCGTATGCCCTGGCAAACCAGATTTCTCCATTCGCATCAATCGATGTGGATGAATAAATCATTGCCGGGATTTTTTTTTTTTATATATATATATATATATATACAAAATGCTTGCCAAAGCATAGGAACGCCGCCTCCTCCTCAGCTCGTATGCCTTGGCAAACGTATCTGTCACTGCAGAGGAGAAAATCCCGTCTTGCAGCGCCGCATACACCGACTTGCGTGTAATCTGACAGCAGCGCAATGCTTCTGTCAGAATGCACATCGGTGCTGCAGCTAGTAGATCGGTTGGTCCACCTGGAAGGTAAAAAGACAAAAAAAAAAGAAAAAACCAGGCCACAACGCAATAATTTTATTAACTTTGGAACAGAACATGTAACTTTAACTTTTGGAACTAAACATTAACCTGTTTGCTTACCTGTTTTTTTTTTTTTTTTTTTTTTACCTTTATAGAACAAACCTCTCCTTCCCCATGGGTCAATGTGCAAAGCGCAAATCGCCCAAAGATGTGGCGAAGTTTATGCACTTTGTCCCATGTGAAAGGAGACGTTTGCAGCAGCTGTGAGTGAATGGGCCCTAATAGCCCTGTGTGCCTATCCTGGTGAGATGTGATCCCTATGCTAGGTGTACCTGTGTGTGGTACTTTCGGAAACACTCCCCTAAGCATAGGGCAGGGTGGTCGGGACAGTCAGGACAGAAATAACGGGTGTCACGCCTTATTCCACTCCTGCTACAGACACAACATTTTTTTCGGGGTGGCGGTCGGTTTGAGGTACCAGCAACGACACTGGGGAAGTGTCGCTCGTGTAGACGGCTAACTACACTGGTGGATGGGGCCACGGAACCTCCTGGATACAGGAGGTTTGCGATGATCTCTTCCTGAAATTTGAGGAAGGATCCAGTTCTCCCAGCCTTACTGTAGAGAACAAAACTATTGTACAGAGCCAATTGAATTAAATATACAGACACCTTCTTATACCAGCGTCTGGTGCGTCGGGAAACTAAATACGGAGCCAACATCTGGTCATTGAAGTCGACCCCTCCCATGTGGAGGTTATAGTCGTGGACTGAGAGGGGCTTTTCAATGACACGGGTTGCTCGCTCAATTTGGATTGTCGTGTCTGCGTGAATGGAGGAGAGCATGTAAACGTCACGCTTGTCTCTCCATTTCACCGCGAGCAGTTCTTCGTTACACAGTGCGGCCCTCTGCCCCCTTGCAAGACGGGTGGTAACGAGCCGTTGGGGGAAGCCCGCGCGACTAGTTCGCGCGGTACCACAGGCGCCAATCCGTTCTAGGAACAAATGCCTAAAGAGGGCCACACTTGTGTAAAAATTGTCCACATAAAGATGGTACCCCTTGCCGAATAAGGGTGACACCAAGTCCCAAACTGTCTTCCCACTGCTCCCCAGGTAGTCAGGGCAACCGACCGGCTCCAGGGTCTGATCTTTTCCCTCATAGACCCGAAATTTGTGGGTATAGCCTGTGGCCCTTTCACAGAGCTTATACAATTTGACCCCATACCGGGCGCGCTTGCTTGGGATGTATTGTTTGAAGCCAAGGCGCCCGGTAAAATGTATTAGGGACTCGTCTATGCAGATGTTTTGCTCAGGGGTATACAAATCTGCAAATTTCTGGTTGAAATGGTCTATGAGGGGCCGAATTTTGTGGAGCCGGTCAAAAGCAGGGTGGCCCCTGGGACGGGAGGCGGTGTTGTCGCTAAAGTGCAGGAAACGCAGGATGACCTCAAATCGTGTCCTGGACATAGCAGCAGAGAACATGGGCATGTGATGAATTGGGTTCGTGGACCAATATGACCGCAATTCATGTTTTTTTGTCAGGCCCATGTTGAGGAGGAGGCCCAGAAAAGTTTTAAATTCGGAAACTTGGACTGGTTTCCACCGGAAAGGCTGGGCATAAAAGCTTTCCGGGTTAGCGGTGATAAATTGTGTGGCATACCGGTTTGTCTCTGCCACGACTAAGTCTAAAAGCTCCGCAGTCAAGAACAGCTCAAAAAATCCCAGGGCCGAACCGATCTGAGCCGTCTCAACCCGAACTCCAGACTGGGCGGTGAAAGGGAAAACTACGGGTGCGGCTGAAGTTGGGGACTGCCAATCAGGGTTTGCCAGCACCTCTGGGATTCTAGGGGCTCTACGGGCACGTCTTTGCGGTGGCTGCGACGGGGTCACTACTGCACGTGCCACCGTACCAGCTTCAACTGCCCTTCTGGTGCTCGCTACTTCACCAGGTTGTACGGCAGTGCTGGTACTAGGTCCAGGAAGGGCTGGGCTGCTGGTGTATGCCTCACCACGTAATCCGACAGCACCAGCCCCACTCTGCTGCTCTTGAAGCGGATCCTGCGCAACCTGCGGTCTAGCGACACGGGGCCGGGTACGCCTGGTGCTATCAGGGACCTCAGCCTCCTCGTCCGAACTTTGGGTCAGAGAGCCACTGCTTTCTACAGGTTCGTATTCTGACCCGCTGGATTCATCAGATGAGGGTTCCCACTCCTCATCCGACTGGGTCAGAAGCCTGTAGGCCTCTTCAGAGGAATACCCCCTGTTTGACATGTGGGCAACTAAATTTAGGGGTATTCCCTGAGACTACCCAAGAAAAAAAAAGCAAGCCTGTCTTACAAAGGGGAGGCTAGCGAAGTACCGGAGGCTGCTGCGGTTGATAAAAAATATCAAAACTGATTTTTTTTATCGCCGCAGTGCGTGTAAAGTGAATGTGCAGTGATCAAAAAAAAAAAATTTTTTTGTCACTGCGGTGGGGCGGGTGTGGGCGAACGCACGTGTGGGCGACCGATCAGGCCTGATCGGGCAAACACTGCGTTTTGGATGAAGGGCGAACTAAAGTGACACTAGTACTATTATAGATCTGACCGTGATCAGTTTTGATGACTTTCAGATACTATAAAAGTACAAATGCTGATTAGCGATACGCTAATCAGCGAATAACGGACTGCGGTGCGGTGGGCTGGGCGCTAACTACCTAACCAAGGGACCTAAACTATACCTAAAACCTAACGGTCAATAACAGTGAAAAAAAAAAGTGACAGTTTGCACTGATCACTTTTTTCCTTTCACTAGTGATTGACAGGGGGGGATTTTGGAAGGAGAAAATACCGCAGCATGCTGCAATTTTCTCTCCTGCCAAAAATACTAAATATTTGCTGGAATGCCGGATCCGGCATTAATTTACATTGAAGTGTATTAGTGGTGGATCCGGCATTAAGTGTTTCGGCAAAATGGATCCGGCTTTCGGCATGCGCAGACCTTTAAAAATGCAAAAAAAAATGAATACCGGATCCGTTTTTACGGATGATATCGGAGAGCCAGATCCGGTATTTTAATGCATTTGTCAGACGGATTCATCTGACAAATGCCATTAGTTTGCGTCCAGACTGCCTAACGGAATCCTCTGCCGCAAGTGTGAAAGTACCTTAAGTACAAATTAGAGTTTAGAGCTCTAGTCACATGGTACACCCTAGGTCCTCTGCTCTGCTTCCCTGAATCAAGTGGAAGTGGAAGTAGCCAAGAAACAGAGCAGAGAATCATCAAAACTCTAAGGCCTCTTTCACACGGGCGTCGCGTGTGAGGGCCGGATAGGATGTGGGTGCATTGCGGGAAAATGCAAGATTTTTCTGCGCGGGTGCAAAGCGTTTTAATGCGTTTTGCACGCGCGTGAGAAAAAAATCGGCATGTTTGGTACCCAGACCCAAACCCGGACTTCTTCGCAGAAGTTTGGGTTTGGGATCGGTGTTGTGTAAATTTTATTATTTTTCCTTATAACATGGGTATAAGGGAAAATAATAGCATTCTGAATACAGAATGCTAAGTAAATTAGGGATGGAGGGGTTAAATTTTGTTTTTTTAAATTAAACTCACCTCATCCACTTGTTCACGCAGCCCGGCCTGTCTTCTTTCTTCTTCTTTGATGACTTAGGAGAAAAAGGACCTTTGGTGACGTCACTGTGCTCATCACATGGCGCCTAAGGCCTCTTTTACACGGGTCTTCCGCGCGAGTGCAATGCGTGAGGTGAACGCATTGCACCTGCACTGAATCTGGACCCATTCATTTCTATGGGGCTGTTATGGGCCATGTGATGAGCGTGGAGCCATCTGATGAGTGCAGTGACGTCACCAAAGGTCCTTTTCCTCCCAGGCCCTCAAAGAAGAAGGAAGAAGACAAGCCGGGCTGCGTGAACAAGTGGATGAGGTGAGTTTAATATATATTTTTTTTAACCCCTTCATCTCTAATTTACTTTGCATTCTGTATTAAGAATGCTATTATTTTCCCTTATAACCATGTTATAAGGGAAAATAATAAAATTTAAATAACACCGATCCCAAACCTGAACTTCTGTGAAGAAGTCCGGGTCTGGGTACCAAACATGCCGTTAAAATGCTTTTGCACTCGTGTGGAAAAATTGTGCATTTTCCCGCGATGCACCCGCATCCTATCCGGCCCTCACACGCGACGCCCATGTGAAAGAGGCCTAATTTGCATGTAAGCCCTAATTTGCATATGTAAAAACATTTATTTCTCTGAAATGCAGAAAGGGATCAGGGGAAGAAAGTTATGTGTTTAATCAGCACGGCCAGCCTACCAGTCATCATGGCTGGTTTAATCTGGTGGATCCTGCTGACAGATTTGGTCATGGATTATGGAAGCAAATGTGGCACATATTTTACCCATTGCATTGCAATTGATGAAAATCCAAAATCTAAATCTCCAAAAACATGAAGCCACATATACAATATAAATACATCCTTTATTTCATTATAAAAAATCTAGTTAAAAATCTCACAAATAGGGCTCATGAACACGACCGTTATTTTGCGGTCCGTTTTTCACGGATCCGTTGTTCTGTATCTGAGGTTTTTTTTTCTCTGATTTAAGTCTTCTGTTCTGTTATAGCACAAAAAATATCCGTGTGGTTTCCGTATTTGATCTGTTTTTTGTGGACCGGAAACAGTAATTTATTAATCACCAAACACATGAGCAATATGGGCTGGCCATAGCATTTCTACAGTATGGATCCGCAAAATACGGATGACATACGGATGTGTTCAGTGTGCGTTCTGCATTTTTCGCGGACCCATTGACTTGAATGGGGCCTCGGAATGTGATTTGTGGACAATAATAGGACGGACATGCACTACTTTTTTTGCAGAACGGCCATGTGGACAAACGGAAATGGAATGCACACGGAGTAACTTCAGTATTTTCTACAGTCCTATTGAAGTGAATGGTCCCGCATACGGTCCGCAAAAAAAATATGGAAACGGAAGGCATATGGAGAACCTTAATTTTTTTTTGCGGATCCATTGAAATGAATGGTTCCGTATACGGTCCGTATAGATGGAACGCAAAAAAACGGAACGTAAACTGAAAAAGAAAACGTTCATGTGCAAGAGGCCTAACACAAAGTTCAATGAGCTAACATAATTCCTTGAGTGATAAAATTTTACTCTAAACTTGGATATGCTGTCGCTATAAAGTGCCACATGTAAGTAAATAATCCATAACAAAAGTTATAGACTATAGGAATTATGTTAGCCCATTGAACTTTGTGTTAATCATACTGGCCTGGAGTCCATACTGCATATTTGCGAGATTTTTAACTTGATTTTTTAATGATGAAGTAAAGGATGTATTTATATTGTATGTGTGGCGTCATGTTTTTGACGATTTGTATATTCACACCACACAGATTCCTATTTACATTTTTAGTGTTCGAAAATGCAAAATCTGCAACAGATATGTCATACTGCAGTGAACCCTAGGTTTTTAAGTTCTTGCGAATGAGTTATCTTAAAACCCATTTGCTTCAGGTACTGTATGCAGATTATGCTGCGGAAATTCTACCACAAATATGCTATGCTAGGAATAAACAGTGTTGGTGGTATCTCCGAATGCAATAGATTTTTATCATGCCATATATGCCAACATGACCCAGGGTCAAATTATTCATAAGAACATTTTTTGTGTAAGCTTATGGATTTGCGGCTGTTAAAACCTGATCAATGTTCCCCACTCTGCTGACATTGACCATAGTAGTTATAATAAATAACTTACGGGTATATGGAGAGAGAAAGAGAGAGCGAGATTGTAGTAATACCAGGACCTACATCTCCATATAAAAAGTCTGTCTGCTAGTATCCCCATAGGTTGGAAAATATGCTTCTCTGGTTACTTCAGTTGCTTATTATTGCATAATGCCCTTCTTATACTGTAGTTTATCTGTATTTCTTCTGCTTACATGAAAGATATTATGATCCTGCTTCTTTTACTTGTTTGTTAAGTGGAATTCTTAATATCTAATTGGCAGCAGAATTGCCAACACTCGCCTGATACAGTCTGTCTACAGATGGGTTTCTTTCATGCTCAAGAAGTGGCTTAGAGACCTTACTTTCCCACGGCCTATTAAGAATCTTCTCTTGATATATATAGTAATATGAAAGAGTATGTGATGTATGTGACGTCATTACTTTTGGACAGCAGGAGCCAGAACCTGCAGGCACCAGTGATGAGATATTTATGTGATTGCTATAGCTAATTTCATAATGTTATAAACCTTCCTTCTCATTGCCTTATTTATGCGAAGGGAAGCATGGTCCATATATTTCTGTAACTGAACCTGTTATAGAGTTATATTAATAAAAAATAAAAAATATATAAATTTAATGATATTAAAGCAGGCTAGATATTATTGAAATATATATATAAAAGTCAAAAAAGTGGGCAGCACTCCATAAGATAAAAAAGTACAAAAAATGTTATTTACCCAAACAGGACATGCAACGTTTCGGCTCTATACTGGAGGCACTTCTTGAGAAAGGCTCCAGCACAGAGCCGAAACATTGCATGTCCTGTGTGGGTAAATAAAGATTTTTGTACTTTTTTTTATCTTATGGAGTGCTGCCCACTTTTTTTACTTTTATGCATTGAACTTGCTATATCCTCACTGAGCCAGTTGCACCCCCTTGTTTTCTTTAGAGACAGTGCTGCCACTTTTTTTTTCTTATATATATATATATATATATATATATATATATATATGTGTATATATTAAAAATACAAGTTGTGCATGTTTCCAACTGAATGATAGCAAACTGTGATCTTGTGAACCATTGAGAAGTGAGGTTTTTTTTGGAGTTTGATATTGATGGTCTTTCCTCAGAATAGGAAGAGGGGGGGGGGGTGTCTCCTGGCACCAATTATTATTATTATTTTTTTTTATAATAGTGGTGTAAACACTTTAGTAAATTCCCCTCTTTGTGTTTTACAGGGGTTTTCCGGGAGCTTGATATTAAAGGATTTTTCTGAGATTTTGATACTGAACACTCTCAGCAGGATAGGTCTCCAGTATCTGATCAGCTGTTTGAGTAGTCACCAGCGCTCCTGAGAGCACCACGGTCTTCTCCGTACTTACCAAGCACAGAGCCATATATTGCATAGCGGATGTGTTTGTTATCACCCTCAGCCCCATTCACTCCAGTGGGGCTGAGCACGATACCAAGCAGAGCCACTATACAATGTACGGTGCTGTGCTTGATATGCTGCGAGAGGGCTGCGGTGCTCACAGGAGCGCTGGTGCCTACTTAAACAGCTGATCGGTGGGGTTCCGGGTGTCATACCCCTACCAATAAGGTACTGATGACCTATCCTGAGGATAGGTCATCAGTATTAAAATCCCAGAAAACCCCTTTTATGGCTTATCCTCAGGATAGGTCAGCAATATTTAATTGGTGGGAGTCCATTACCCAGCAACCTTGCCAAAAAGTTGGTTAAATAGGCTCAGTGCTACAGTAAGTGCTGGTGCCTGCTCCTAGGCCAGTGACATCATGTTCATTGGTCACAATGACTATTTGCAGCTCAGTCCCATTCAAGAGAGTGGGCTTGGGCTGCAATACCAAACACAGCGGCTTTACAATGTATGATGTTGTGGTTGTTAAGCCGTTAGAAAGCAGCAGAGCTCACCAGAGAGTTACAACCTCTTCAAACAGCTCATCGGTGAGGTTGCTGGGTATAGGACTCCACCAATCAGATATTGATGATCTATCTTTAGGATAAGCCATCAATATCAAACTCCCAGAAAACATTTTAAAACAGAAAGAGGGACATTTACAAAACTGTTTAAGCCACTATTGTGGTTTAAAAAAGTCGCAAATTATGGTGCACACCATACTTGCTCCATAACTTCAGACTTTTGGAGTTTCTCTCCATTTTGGGAAATGAAGGGAGGGGGGTTTTGTATGACCTGCTAGATTTCTATAACTTACATCAGAAATTGGCATAAATTATAGCTGAAGTCTATGCCAGCCCCTAGCTGGTGCAGTTTATGTATTTCCAAAAATCCAAAAATGAATCCTTTAGCTTTATTGATCATATATTAAGGCCTGTGGAGAGAGATATTCTTGGTAAGAGAGATGAGGACAAGCTAAACTGCAGATTCCCCACTCCACAGGTCCAACAACAGCTCCATCTGCTTCTACAGTATGTACCAAATACCCAGAGATTCTATAGAGTAAAGTTTTGGTGACTATTAAAGGGAATTAATCATCATAAAATGAATAGAGAGGAGCAAATCGAAGCTGACAAAGTGGAATTCTATCCGAAGAATTATTTGATTTGCACTGAATCTGAATTTCCTCATGCTTCAAATTTTTTCCTAAAATGGCTGCTGCATATGTTAGAACATGGAGCAAGGGACTCTGGAAAAGTGGGGTCACCCACAATGCCATGCATGCAGTCAATCAGCAGCCAGCCAGCCCTGTGATGTCACAGCCCTTTAAATAGCCTCAGCGATTTTGGTTTCAGCCATTTTCCAGTGTACTTAGTGCAGGGAGAGACGTCAGCGGGTGCTAGGGACAGTCCTAGGAAAGACTAGAAAACTTATATTTTGCTCAATAGATATTCAGGGAAAGATCATTAGAAGTGTAGGGAAAGGAAAGGGAGGAATCATTCTACAGTATTGAAGCAGAACAGGGTTCAATAGGTTGTTTACAGCCTGGGTAACACGAACAATCCTATTACACCTTGTTGCACTGACTGGGGATCCAAATTGCCATTATACTGCTGCTCATTTCAGGTTTGCAATACCTCTGTTATTGGGGGTTGTTATTGGGGTCTTAGCCCTTGTGCGGTGCAGTTATATATACGTTATAAAGCCTTTTCTTGTTGTGCATTAGTGGGGACTAAAAAAAGGGGCTTATTAGCCGTTGTGTGGTAAAGTGAGAAAATTAAATCCCTTTTTGGCGTGTATTAGTGGCAAAAAAACAACAACTTTATTTGCCGTTCATGGCCACAGTAATATGTTCTAAAGTCTTTTTTTTGGCGTGTATTAGTAGGGGAAAAGAAAAAGGACTTATTAGCCATTGTGTGGTGAAGTGGGAAAATCGCAGCCTTTTTTGGTGTGTATTAGTGGCAAAAAAAAACTATTTGTCATTCACGACTGCAGTTATATATTCTAAATCCCTTTTTTTGCGTGTATTAGTGGGAAAAAAGAAAAATGACTTAGGCTACTTTCACACTTGCGCTTGATCGGATCCGTTCTGAGCGGATCCGATCATATTAATGCAGATGGAGGCTCCGTTCAGTACGGATCCGTCTGCATTAATAACTTAGAAAAATTTCTAAGTCTGAAAGTAGCCTGAGCGGATCCGTTCAGACTTTCAATGTAAAGTCAATGGGGGACGGATCCGCTTGAAGATTGAGCCATATGGTGTCATCTTCAAGCGGATCCGTTCCCATTGACTTACATTGTAAAGTCTGAACGGATCCGCTCGCCTCCGCACGGCCAGGCGGACAGCTGAACGCTGCAAGCAGCGCTCAGCTGTCCGCCTGGCCGTGCGGAGGCGAGCGGAGCGGAGGCTGAACGCCGCCAGACTGATGCAGTCTGAGCGGATCCGCTCCATTCAGACTGCATCAGGGCTGGACGGAGGCGTTCGGGTCCGCTCGTGAGCTCCTTCAAACGGAGCTCACGAGCAGACCGACGAACGCAAGTGTGAAAGTAGCCTAATTAGTCATTGTGTGGTAAAGTGGGAAAATGACAACCCTTTTTGGTGTGTATTAGTGGCCAAAAAAAGTATTATTTACCGTTCACAGCTGCAGTTATATGCTCTAAAGCCTCTTTTTGGCATGTATTAGTGGGGGGAAAAAGGGGCTTATTAGCCGTTGTGAGAAAATGACAGCCCTTTTTGGTGTGCATTAGTGGCAAAAAATATAATTATTTGCCATTCACGGCCGCAGTTATATGTTCTAAATTTTTTTTTTTACGTGTATTAGTGTGGAAAAAGAAAAAGAGCTTATTAGTAGAGTTGAGCGAACCGAAACTAAAGATTGGGTTCATACCGAACTTTTGGTTTTTTGGCACACGGACGCGAACCTGAACATTTACGTAAAAGTTCGGGTTTGGGTTCAGTGTTCGGCGCTTTCTTGGCGCTTTTTGAAAGGCTGCACAGCAGCCAATCAACAAGCGTCATACTACTTGCCCCAAAAGACCACAGCCATACCTACTATTGGCATGGCTGTGATTGGCCAACTGCAGCATGTGACCCAGCCTCTATTTAAGCTGCAGTCATGTAGCGGAGCCCGTCACTCTGCTTGGATTAGTGTAGGGAGAGGCTGCAGCTGCTGTGAGGGAGAGATCAGGGAGAAATCTTATCAAGAACTGCTTTTAATACTCAGCGATCTACAGCAAATGTGTTTTGTGGGTGCAGTGCACAATTATTTTAAGCCTGCCCTGAGCCAACTACTGCTGAAAACGGCAGCCATTTTATGCAACGATAGTGCACCAGCACAGGCTATCTGCATGTCTGCAAGTCCAGAAATACAGCTTTTTGCTTACTGGGGTTAAAAAAAACACTTTTTTTCATATAGTGATAGGATTAGACGTGCATAAGTGAGTGTCACATTTAGGCCAGAAATACATCTTTTTGCTTACTGGGGTGAAAAACCCTATAATATATTGCACATCTGGGATTAGACATGCATAAGTGAATGTCACATTTAGGCCAGAAATACATCTTTTTGCTTACTGGGGTGAAAAAACCCTCTAATATACTGCACATCTGGGATTAGACGTGCATAAGTGAGTGTCACATTTAGGCCAGAAATACATCTTTTTGGTTACTGCGGTTAAAAAACCCTCTAATATACTGCACATCTGGGATTAGACGTGCATAAGTGACTGTCACATTTAGTTCAGAAATACATCTTTTTGGTTACTGCGGTGAAAAAACCTCTAATATACTGCACATCTGGGATTAGACATGCATAAGTAACTGTCACATTTAGGCCAGAAATACGGCTTTGTGCTTACTGGGGTGAAAAAACCCTCTAATAAACTGCACATCTGGGATTAGACGTGCATAAGTGAATGTCACATTTAGGCCAAAAATACATCTTTTTGCTTACTGGGGTGAAAAAAGCCTCTGATATACTGCACTTCTGGGATTAGACATGCATAAGTAACTGTCACATTTAGGCCAGAAATACATCTTTTTGCTTACTGGGGTGAAAAAACCCTCTAATATACTCCACATCTGGGATTAGAAGTGCATAAGTGACTGTTACATTTAGGCCAGAAATACGGCTTTTTGGTTACTGGGGTGAAAAAAACCATCTGATATATACTGCACATCTGGGATTAGACTTGCATAAGTGACTGTCAAATTTAGGCCAGAAATACGGCTTTTTGGTAACTGGTGTGAAAAAACTCTGATATATACTGCACATCTGGGATTAGACGTGCATAAGTGAGTGTCACATTTTGGCCAGAAATACATTTTTTTGGTTACTGGGGTGAAAAAACCCTCTGATATATACTGCACATCTGGGATTAGACGTGCATAAGTGAGTGTCACATTTAGGCCAGAAATACGGCTTTTTGGTTACTGGGGTGAAAAAACCCTCTAATATACTGCACATCTGGGATTAGACATGCATAAGTGAATGTCACATTTAGGCCAAAAATACATCTTTTTGCTTACTGGGGTGAAAAAACCCTATAATATACTGCACATCTGGGATTAGACATGCATAAGTGAGTGTCACATTTAGGCCAGAAATACATCTTTTTGCTTACTGGGGTGAAAAAACCCTCTAATATACTGCACATCTGGGATTAGACGTGCATAAGTGAGTGTCACATTTAGGCCAGAAATACATCTTTTTGGTTACTGCGGTTAAAAAACCCTCTAATATACTGCACATCTGGGATTAGACGTGCATAAGTGACTGTCACATTTAGTTCAGAAATACATCTTTTTGGTTACTGCGGTGAAAAAAACCTCTAATATACTGCACATCTGGGATTAGACATGCATAAGTAACTGTCACATTTAGGCCAGAAATACGGCTTTGTGCTTACTGGGGTGAAAAAACCCTCTAATAAACTGCACATCTGGGATTAGACGTGCATAAGTGAATGTCACATTTAGGCCAAAAATACATCTTTTTGCTTACTGGGGTGAAAAAAGCCTCTGATATACTACACTTCTGGGATTAGACATGCATAAGTAACTGTCACATTTAGGCCAGAAATACATCTTTTTGCTTACTGGGGTGAAAAAACCCTCTAATATACTCCACATCTGGGATTAGAAGTGCATAAGTGACTGTTACATTTAGGCCAGAAATACGGCTTTTTGGTTACTGGGGTGAAAAAACCATCTGATATATACTGCACATCTGGGATTAGACTTGCATAAGTGACTGTCAAATTTAGGCCAGAAATACGGCTTTTTGGTAACTGCTGTGAAAAAACTCTGATATATACTGCACATCTGGGATTAGACGTGCATAAGTGAGTGTCACATTTTGGCCAGAAATACATTTTTTTGGTTACTGGGGTGAAAAAACCCTCTGATATATACTGCACATCTGGGATTAGACGTGCATAAGTGAGTGTCACATTTAGGCCAGAAATACGGCTTTTTGGTTACTGGGGTGAAAAAACCCTATAATATACTGCACATCTGGGATTAGACATGCATAAGTGAGTGTCACATTTAGGCCAGAAATACGGCTTTGTGCTTACTGGGGTGAAAAAACCCTCTAATATACTGCACATCTGGGATTAGACATGCATAAGTGAATGTCACATTTAGGCCAAAAATACATCTTTTTGCTTACTGGGGTGAAAAAACCCTATAATATACTGCACATCTGGGATTAGACATGCATAAGTGAGTGTCACATTTAGTCCAGAAATACATCTTTTTGCTTACTGGGGTGAAAAAACCCTCTAATATACTGCACATCTGGGATTAGACATGCATAAGTAACTGTCACATTTAGGCCAGAAATACGTCTTTTTGCTTACTGGGGTAAAAAAAAAACCTCTAATATACTCCACATCTGGGATTAGAAGTGCATAAGTGACTGTTACATTTAGGCCAGAAATACAGCTTTTTGGTTACTGGGGTGAAAAAAAACCATCTGATATATACTGCACATCTGGGATTAGACTTGCATAAGTGACTGTCAAATTTAGGCCAGAAATACGGCTTTTTGGTAACTGGTGTGAAAAAACTCTCATATATACTGCACATCTGGGATTAGACGTGCATAAGTGACTGTCACATTTAGGCCAGAAATACGTTTTTTTGGTTACTGGGGTGAAAAAACCCTCTGATATATACTGCACATCTGGGATTAGACGTGCATAAGTGAGTGTCCCATTTAGGCCAGAAATACGGCTTTTTGGTTACTGGGGTGAAAAAAACCTCTGATATACTGTATACTGCACATCTGGGATTAGACGTGCATAAGTGAATGTCACATTTAGGCCAAAAATACATATTTTTGCTTACTGGGGTGAAAAAAGCCTCTGATATACTGCACATCTGGGATTAGACATGCATAAGTAACTGTCACATTTAGGCCAGAAATACGTCTTTTTGCTTACTGGGGTAAAAAAAAAAACCCTCTAATATACTCCACATCTGGGATTAGAAGTGCATAAGTGACTGTTACATTTAGGCCAGAAATACAGCTTTTTGGTTACTGGGGTGAAAAAAAACCATCTGATATATACTGCACATCTGGGATTAGACTTGCATAAGTGACTGTCAAATTTAGGCCAGAAATACGGCTTTTTGGTAACTGGTGTGAAAAAACTCTCATATATACTGCACATCTGGGATTAGACGTGCATAAGTGACTGTCACATTTAGGCCAGAAATACGTTTTTTTGGTTACTGGGGTGAAAAAACCCTCTGATATATACTGCACATCTGGGATTAGACGTGCATAAGTGAGTGTCCCATTTAGGCCAGAAATACGGCTTTTTGGTTACTGGGGTGAAAAAAACCTCTGATATACTGTATACTGCACATCTGGGATTAGACGTGCATAAGTGACTGTGACATTTAGTGAGTGTCACATTTAGGCCAGAAATACATCTTTTTGCTTACTGGGGTGAAAAAACCCTATAATATATTGCACATCTGGGATTAGACATGCATAAGTGAGTGTATCATTTAGGCCAGAAATACGGCTTTGTGCTTACTGGGGTGAAAAAACCCTCTAATATACTGCACATCTGGGATTAGACATGCATAAGTGAATGTCACATTTAGGCCAAAAATACATCTTTTTGCTTACTGGGGTGAAAAAACCCTATAATATACTGCACATCTGGGATTAGACATGCATAAGTGAGTGTCACATTTAGGCCAGAAATACATCTTTTTGCTTACTGGGGTGAAAAAACCCTCTAATATACTGCACATCTGGGATTAGACGTGCATAAGTGAGTGTCACATTTAGGCCAGAAATACATCTTTTTGGTTACTGCGGTTAAAAAACCCTCTAATATACTGCACATCTGGGATTAGACGTGCATAAGTGACTGTCACATTTAGTTCAGAAATACATATTTTTGGTTACTGCAGTGAAAAAACCTTCTAATATACTGCACATCTTGGATTAGACATGCATAAGTGACTGTCACATTTAGGCCAGAAATACGGCTTTGTGCTTACTGGGGTGAAAAAAACATCTGATATATACTGCACATCTGGGATTAGACTTGCATAAGTGACTGTCAAATTTAGGCCAGAAATACGGCTTTTTGGTAACTGGTGTGAAAAACTCTGATATATACTGCACATCTGGGATTAGACGTGCATAAGTGACTGTCACATTTAGGCCAGAAATACGTTTTTTTGGTTACTGGGGTGAAAAAACCCTCTGACATATACTGCACATCTTGGATTAGACGTGCATAAGTGAGTGTCCCATTTAGGCCAGAAATACGGCTTTTTGGTTACTGGGGTGAAAAAAACCTCTGATATACTGTAAACTGCACATCTGTGATTAGACGTGCATAAGTGACTGTGACATTTAGGCCAGAAATATGACTTTTTGGTTACTGGGGTGAAAAAACCCTCTGATATACTGCACATCTTGGATTAGACATGCATAAGTGACTGTCACATTTAGGCCAGAAATACAGCTTTGTGCTTACTGGGGTGAAAAAACCCTCTAATATACTGCATATCTGGGAATAGACATGCATAAGTGACTGTCACATTTAGGCCAGAAATATGGCTTTTTGGTTGCTGAGGTGAAAAAACCCTTTAATATACTGCACATCTGGGATTAGACGTGCATAAGTGACTGTCACATTTAGGCCAGAAAAATGGCTTTTTGGTTACTGGGGTGAAAAAAATCCTCTCATATATACTGCACATCTGGGATGAGACATGCATAGGTGACTGTCACATTTAGGCCAGAATTACGGCTTTTTGGTTACTGGGGTGAAAAAACCCTCTGATATACTGCACATCTGGGATTAGACATGCATAAGTGACTGTCACATTTAGGCCAGAAATATGGCTTTTTGGTTGCTGAGGTGAAAAAACCCTTTAATATACTGCACATCTGGGATTAGACATGCATAAGTGACTGTCACATTTAGGCCAGAAAAATGGCTTTTTGGTTACTGGGGTGAAAAAACCCTCTGATATACTGCACATCTTGGATTAGACATGCATAAGTGACTGTCACATTTAGGCCAGAAAAATGGCTTTTTGGTTACTGGGGTGAAAAAACCCTCTGATATACTGCACATCTTGGATTAGACATGCATAAGTGACTGTCACATTTAGGCCAGAAATATGGCTTTTTGGTTGCTGAGGTGAAAAAACCCTTTAATATACTGCACATCTGGGATTAGACATGCATAAGTGACTGTCACATTTAGGCCAGAAAAATGGCTTTTTGGTTACTGGGGTGAAAAAACCCTCTGATATACTGCACATCTTGGATTAGACATGCATAAGTGACTGTCACATTTAGGCCAGAAATACAGCTTTGTGCTTACTGGGGTGAAAAAACCCTCTAATATACTGCACATCTGGGAATAGACATGCATAAGTGACTGTCACATTTAGGCCAGAAATATGGCTTTTTGGTTGCTGAGGTGAAAAAACCCTTTAATATACTGCACATCTGGGATTAGACATGCATAAGTGACTGTCACATTTAGGCCAGAAAAATGGCTTTTTGGTTACTGGGGTGAAAAAACCCTCTGATATACTGCACATCTTGGATTAGACATGCATAAGTGACTGTCACATTTAGGCCAGAAATACAGCTTTATGCTTACTGGGGTGAAAAAACCCTCTAATATACTGCACATCTGGGAATAGACATGCATAAGTGACTGTCACATTTAGGCCAGAAATACGGCTTTTTGGTTACTGGGGTGAAAAACCCCTCTGATATATACTGCATATCTGGGATTAGACATGCATAAGTGACTGTCACATTTAGGTAAAAAATACGGCTTTGTGCTTACTGGGGTGAAAAAAACCACTAATATATTGCAAATCTGGGATTAGACGTGCATAAATGACTGTCACATTTAGGCCAGAAATACGGCTTTTTGATTACTGGGTTGAAAAAACCCTCTGATATATACTGCACATCTTGGATTAGACATGAATAAGTGACTGTCACATTTAGGCCAGAAATATGGCTTTTTGGTTACTGGGGTGAAAAAACCCTCTGATATACTGCACATCTGGGATTAGACGTGCATAAGTGACTGTCACATTTAGGCCAGAAATACAGCTTTTTGGTTACTGGGGTGAAAAAACCCTCTGATATATACTCCACATCTGGGATTAGACATGCATAAATGACTGTCACATTTAGGCCAGAAATACGGCATTTTGGTAACTGGAGTGAAAAACCCTCTGACATATACTGCACTTCTGGGATTAGACATGCATAAGTGACTGTCACATTTAGGCCAGAAATACGGCTTTTTGGTAACTGGGGTTAAAAAACCCTCTGATATATACTGCACATCTGGAATTTGACGTGCATAAGTGACTGTCACATTTAGGCCAGAAATACGGCTTTTTGGTAACTGGGGTGAAAAAAACCTCTGATATACTGCATTTCTGGGATTAGACGTGCATAAGTGACTGTCACATTTAGGCCAGAAATACGGCTTTTTGGTTACTGGGGTGAAAAATCCCTGTAATATACTGCACATCTGGGATTAGAAATGCATAAGTGACTGTCACATTTAGGCCAGATATACAGCTTTGTGCCTACTTGGGTGAAAAAACCCTCTGATATACTGCACATCTGGGATTAGACATGCATAAGTTACTGTGAAATTTAGACCACAAATACCGCTGTCATATAAAGTTTAAAAAAAAAATTGAGTGCAATACCCTACATCAGGGTTTTTATTGGCGGTTATTTATTTTTAACAGACTTAACCACTTTTTACTTTGCTTTGTGAACGCTAACTATGAGGCAAACATCTAATAAGGGACGCGGTCGTGGTGGTGGTGTTGGTGGAGCCTATGGTGCAGGCAGAGGACGTGGCCGTTCTGCCACAGCTACACGTCCTACTGAAACTACTACCTCAGGTCCCAGTAGCCGCCAGAATCTACAGCGATATTTGGTCAGGCCTAATGCCATTCTAAGGATGGCAAGGCCTGAGCAAGTACAGGCGCTAGTCAATTGGGTGGCTGACAGTGGATCCAGCACGTTCACATTATCTCCAACCCAGTCTTCTGCACAGGTGGCGCCTGAAACCCATGCCCATCAGTCTGTCACATCACTACCGTGCATATCGGCGAACCTGTCTGAGCCTCAAGTCATGCAGCAGTCTCTTATGCTGTTTGAAGAATCTGCTGGCAGGGTTTCCCAAGGGCATCCACCTAGCCCTTCCCCAGGGGTGGAAGACATAGAATGCACTGACGCACAACCACTTATGTTTCCTGATGAGGACATGGGAATACCACCTCAGCACGTCTCTGATGATGACGAAACACAACTGCTGCGTCTTTCTGCAGTGTGCAGATCGAAAAGGATGTCAGGGAGGGAGACTGGGTGGAAGACGAGGCAGGGGACGATGAGATCCTAGACCCCACATGGAATAAAGATCGTGCCACTGACTTTCAGAGTTTGGAGGAAGAGGCAGTGGTGAGACCGAGCCAACAGCGTAGCAAAATCGGGAGCAGGGTGCAAAAGCAGAGCAGCTGTCGCCAAAACAGTTTGCCTGCTACAGGCCACCGTCACCAGGGACCGAGCACACCAAAGGCAGCTTCAAGGAGTTCCCTGGCATGGCACTTCTTTACACAATGTGCTGACGACAAGACCCTAGTGGTTTGCATGCTGTGCCATCTGAGCCTGAAGCGAGGCATTAACGTTCTGAACCTTAGCACTACCTGCATGACCAGGCATCTGCATGCGAGACATGAACTGCAGTGGAGTAAGCACCTTCAAAACCAAGAAAGGGCTCAGGCCCCTCCTGCTCCCTCTTCTGCTTCTGCCTCGGTCTTTTCCTCCACCTTTGGAGGAACGTTGCCACCTGCCGCCCAGCAAACAGAGGATGTGCCACCAACAACACCACCTCCGTCACCAAGCATGTCCACCATGTCACACCGAAGCGTTCAGCTCTCCATTTCACAAACCTTTGATAGAAAAGTAAATTCCCAAATGCCAGCATTTCTAAACTACTGGCCTTTGAAATGCTGTCATTCAGGCTGGTGGAGACGGACAGCTTCAAACTGCTCATGTTGCTTGCTGTCCCACAGCACGTCGTTCCCAGCCGCCACTACTTCTCCAGCAGAGTCGTGCCCTCCCTGCACAACCAAGTATCGGATAAAATCAAGTGTGCACTGTGCAATGCCATCTGTGGCAAGGTCCACCTAACCACAGATACGTGGACCAATAAGCACGGCCAGGGACGCTATATCTCCTTAACTGCACACTGGGTAAATGTAGTGGCTGCTGGGCCCCAGGCGGAGAGCTGTTTGGCACACATCCTTCTGCAGCCAAGGATCGTAGGGCATCATTATTTGCCTCCTGTTGCCTCCTCTTCCTACTCGGCTTCACCACCAACTTCAGCACAGCCAGGGGTAAACGTCAGCAGGCCGTTCTGAAACTGATGTGTTTGGGGAACAGGCCCCACACCGCGCAGGAGTTGTGGCGGGGTATAGAACAACAGACCAACGAGTGGTTGCTGCCATTGAGCCTCAAGCCCAGCCTGGTGGTGTGCGATAATGGGCGAAATCTCGTTGTAGCTCTGGGACTAGCCGGTTTGACGCAGTTTGGTGGTGCAGAAATTCATTCACAACTACCCCGACATGTCAGAGCTGCTGCTTAAAGTGCGGGTGTCACGAGGGTGTCAAGAGCCACGCCTGACTCCGTTGTACCCGGGGTCAGGAGGTCGCAGCGGTTGGCTGCACGCTCTATGTCAGATAGGGAAGTTTCCTTATTGTAGCTTTCTGGGTTTGCTTTACAAACCTTTTTGGCTCACTCAGGGATCCGTAGCTCCTTCTCTCAGCTGTTCCTTGTCCAGCACTCCCAATACTCCTTATATTCCCCTCTCACACTTCTCTGGTTGCCATACTGGGTGGCCACCCTGCTGAATCCCCATTACAAAGACAATGTGCAGTCCTTAATTCCCTCACTGGAGCGTGATAGGAAGATGCACGACTACAGGCGCACGCTGGTAGATGCGCTTCTGAGAGTATTCCCGACTGACGCCGGAGGACAAGTGGAAGCACAAGGCGAAGGCAGGGGAGGAGGAAGAGGTCGCCAACACAGCTGTGTCAGCGCCAGCACCTCAGAAGGCAGGGTTAGCATGGCCGACATGTGGAAAAGCTTAGTCACCTCGCCGCAACAACCGGCCCCAACTGCTGATATGGAGCGTGTTAGCAGGAGGCAGCATTTGAACAACATGGTGGAACAGTACCTGTGCATACGCCTACACATACTGACTGATGGTTCTGCCCCATTCAAATAAAACTTTGTAATATGTAGAGGATACGGTCGGCACTGCTGTATGTGTGGGATTTAATTTGGTGCTGCACTGATCGAATGTGAGTAGAGGTGGTGCTCAGCATAAAAAACAAGTAGTATTTGCAACAAAGGAGAGAAAAGAAAAAAGAATGTGGCACACACCAAAAAATACTTTTTGCCAGGCTTGAAAAAGCGCAACAAAGTGTGAAACGGCTGTTGCCTTCTAGCTGTGTTTTGCCCGCATGACGCTGACCTTTTTATGTGAATAAAGCCTCATTCACACATCAGTGTTTTGGTCAGTAATTTCCATCAGTGATTGTGAGCCAAAACCAGGAGTCGAGCCTCCACAGACATAGGGTATAATGGAAAGATCTGCACCTGTTCTATGTTTAGAGCCGGACCTGGTTTTGGTTTAAAATCACTGATAGAAATCACTGA
The DNA here is from genome assembly GCF_014858855.1 of Bufo gargarizans. Classification (NCBI taxonomy): domain Eukaryota; kingdom Metazoa; phylum Chordata; class Amphibia; order Anura; family Bufonidae; genus Bufo; species Bufo gargarizans. The sequence goes on along the minus strand of NC_058082.1, from coordinate 298,563,988 downwards.
CGAAACACGGACTGTGTGAATGAGGTATAAAGCTGCAAAGAGTATTTTTTGGTGAGTGCCGTATTCTTTTTTCTTTTCTCTCCTTTCTTGCAAAAAAAACATTATTTGCCGTTCTCAGTTATATGTTCTAAACTTTTTTTTGGCGTGTATTAGTGGTGAAAAAAGGGGCTTATAAGCTGTCGTGTGGTGAAGTGAGAAAATTTAAGCCCTTTTTGTCATTTATTAGTGGCAAAAAAAAACTTAATTTGCCATTCACGGCTGCAGTTATATGTTCTAAAGCCTTTTTTGGGCGTGTTTTAGTGGGGGAGGGGGGATGGGCTTATTAGCTGTTGTGTGGTGAAGTGAGAAAATTACATACAGCCCTTTTTGGCATGTATTAATTTCCTTTTTGTTAACTTATTTTATACTAACAGTATGTCAGACAGAAAAGTGACAGGCTCTGCACAGGGTAGGGGCACAGGCCTAAATGTTTTTGGCGCAGGCAGAGGTCGCAGCAGAGTAAGGGGCCGTGGCAGCAGGGGTCACTTGGAAAGGCCTGAGCTTCCAGTGTCAGCTAGCGGTCGTGTCTTGAGCAGCAATCCAGCGGTTCTTGAATGGTTGACTCGATCTTTGACTTCGGACACCCCCAGCCAAGATTCGGTGGGTTCATCAGACACAACCCTTAGTTGGCATGGCCCGGGAGCAGGCACTGTGCCCTCACCTGTCCTCCACCTGCCTCTGTCCTTTTCTGTTCCCTCAGCCAGAGAGTGTTGTATGCTGTGGGCTCAGCTCCACTATACAGCGAGGACGAGCTCCTAGGGGACAGTCAGCAGCTACTGCCCAGCCAAGATCCGGAGGAGACATCTGCCGCTTACTCCAGTAGACGGGCAAGTAGTGATGAGGAGAGTGGCGTGGGAGCTGGTGTTGCGAGCGGTCAGGCTCCTGGCTCAGAGACTGTTGAGGACATCAGTGACGTGCAGACAGTACTAAATGATTATGTAGCCGATCGCAATTAGTAGCCGGGTGAAGAAGGGGCTTCATCATCATCGGAAAAAAATGGTGGCAGCTTGCGCTTGAGGAAGCGGGGGAGCCAGCAAGTCGCTAGCGTGGCCGGTAGAGATAAGCACATTTTTTTTTTTTATTCAATTTGCCGGTTCGACGATTATTTGTAAAAATTTTATTTGATCCGAATAAATTTGCGGTGAATTATGTTATAAAACGGCTATAACATGCATACAGAGTCTACTTTGTTAGTGAAATAATACTGTGAGTCCATATGACATGCAAATGACAGGCATCACACTTATAATCACTGCATACTTCACTTATGTGAGCAGTCACGGGGCCAAAACTGACCAAATAAATCAAGCATAACCTCAGCCTTACAGGTCAATGTTAGCACCAAGAAGAAGCACACTCCTTTTACACCATCGTCAGCTGATTCCACATAGATGTCTACAAAACCTGTTCGGGTAAACGCTTATACAAGTAGAGCCCCCTGACAGAGTGGAGAGGGTGTCAGCAGTAAGTATGTTTTGATGTCACTAATTATTTTGTCCTTCCTCTGATCCGTCAGAACAATAACCCACAAAAAATGGATCCTGCCTGTGGACCACCCGCCTTCACTCGGTCAGCATTTGGTCAGTAATGCATCAGTATTGCTAATGCCAAAAAAAAAAAAAAAACAGGAGTGGATCCAAAACAGAGATGACACATGAACGGAAGTAGTTGCATGTCTTCTGTGTTTTGTACACACTCCTGCTTTTGGCTACCAAATCATAAGACAATTCTGACGGGACCATACAGGCCTTACAGCTGCTACACAGACAGGATCCGTTGTGCGTCTCATTTTTCCTTCCTTCTGACAGATTAGAAGACAGGTTAAATAAATGACAATGTCAGCCAAGCCAAAAAAGGCAAAATAGTGGCCCAGTCATTAAGTGGGGAGGGTGGGTACAGCATGGGAAGTCCACAGAGTGGTCCTATGACATAGTGGTGAGATGGAAGCAGCATGAGAAGGCCACATAGTGGCCCAATGACAGAGTCTGTAGGTGGCGGCAGTATCAGGAGGCTATGAGTGGCACAATGACAGAGTGTGGTGGTGGCGGCAGCATCAGGAGGCCACAGAGTGGCTAGGTGACAGAGTCTGAAGGTGGCGGCAGCATCAGGAGACCACAGAGTGGCACAATGATAGAGTCTGAAGGTGGCGGCAGCATCAGGAGACCACAGAGTGGCACAATGACAGAGTCTGAAGGTGGTGGCAGCATCAGAAAGAATGAGGAGACCACAGAGTAGCCCAAGGAAGGAGTTTGGAGGTGGCAGCAGCATGAGAGGGCCACAGAGTGGCCCAATGACAGAGTCTGAATGTGGCGGCAGCATCAGGAGGCCACAGAGTGGCACAAAGACAGAGTCTGAAGGTGGCGGCAGCATCAGGAGACCACAGAGTGACCCATTGACAGAGTCTAAATGTGGCAGCAGCATGAGGAGGCCACAGAGTGGCATGATGACAGAGTATGGAGGTGGCGGCAGCATCAGGAAGCCACAGAGTGGCACAAAGACAGAGTCTGAAGGTGGCGGCAGCATCAGGAGACCACAGAGTGACCCATTGACAGAGTCTAAATGTGGCAGCAGCATGAGGAGGCCACAGAGTGGCATGATGACAGAGTATGGAGGTGGCGGCAGCATCAGAAAGCCATAGAGTGGCACAATGACAGAGTCTGAAGGTGGTGGCAGCATCAGGAGACCACAGAGTGACCCATTGACAGAGTCTAAATGTGGCAGCAGCATGAGGAGGCCACAGAGTGGCATGATGACAGAGTGTGGAGGTGGCGGCAGGAGCAGCATCAGGAGGAGGCCACAGAGTGGCCCATTCAGAGTCTGGAGGTGGCGGCAGCATCAGGAGGCCACAGAGTGGCCCTGTGACATAGTGTGGAGGTGGGTGGCAATACCAGTACCCAATGAAGATGGTGGGTGAAAGAACAAACACTTGGCATCAGATGTGTGGCATCAGGCAGGTAGCAGCATCAGAATAGTAGCAGAGGCAGGTAGCCAGAAGAAATCGGTCTCTTTTGTTGGTGTTGGTGTGGCACCATGGATGATCTAGTCTGATGCATCAGGCATTGGTGGGTGGAAATCCTGGCTGATCCACACCTGATTCATCTTGACAAAGGTCAGTCTCTCCACATTTTGGGTGGACAGGAGAGTTCTCCTTGGGGTAACTATGGCCCCCGCCACACTAAACACCTGCTCTGATGCCACACTACTGGCCGGGGAGGACAGCTTTTCCAGGGCAAACTCGGACACCATTCCAGTTTGGCTGCCCAGTAGTCCAGCGGATATTCAATGATGGCTGGCTGGGTGCACTCCAAGTATGCCACCACCTGCAGGTTCTGCTCTATGTCTAGCTGCTGGTGAGTAGTTTCTTCACTATGCGGGTAAAGAAAGCTGCTAATCAGCGACTCAGGCTGCTGGTGATGGAGCTGATACTGCTCCTTCCTCCCCCAGATAGGCAGCGCTCAACTGACTACATAGGATGTCTCTATAGTAGTTCAGTTTGTCCTCCCTCTCAGCGGGTGTAAAAAAGGCCCCCATTTTGGACTGGTTGCGAGGGTCTAACATGCTGGAGAGTCAGAAAGTCAGAAGTCATCCCTCTGCCGAATGGTGACAATTTGGCTGTCATTATGCATGCAAGTGAGCATGCACTGGGCCATTTGTGCAAGTGACTCGAAAGGGACTTCCTGCCGCCATCTCCACTAGATACTGTCACGGTGTGTCTGGAAGCAGGCGTGGATCAGCCAGGATTTCCACCCACCAATGCCTGATGCATCAGATTTGACCATCCATGCTGCATCTTGCTACCTGCTTCAGCTACTATTCTGATGCCACACATCTGATGCCAAGTGCTCCTTCTTACACCCACCATCATGAGCGGGTACTGTTATTTCCACCCACTTCCCCACTCTGTCACTGGATCACTCTGTGGTGTTATCTAGATAGGAACCCGCTATCTAGATAACACAACCGAGTAGCTTTCCCTTCGGAGAGGCTAGGGTAAGTTTTTGCAGTGTTTGAAAACAGGCATATGGCTAGAGAAATGACTTGGAGGTCATTTATTATATATCTATATACAATACAAATTATCACGATGCACAGTAATTATAACACAATAATCAAGGAAAGTATAGTCCAATAAACAAAAGGGAGAAAAGAAAGAAAATACTTAGTTTCCGCAGAAAAGATGTCCGTTGGTGAAATAGTCCGTTGCAGGGATAAAGTCCAAGAAGCCTTTGTCCAGTGTAATATGCCTTCAGCCCACAGGTTCTCTGGCTGAGGCCCTTTTCAGGTGTTGTTAAAGTGGAGAACTCCTTTAGCAGATTCTAGGTCTTTGTTATAAAGGGTCCTAGAATCAAGGCGGGGAATTGAGAGTCCGCCTGCTGGGCAGGCTGTATTCCTGAGGTGAATGTCAGTTCTGAAATATGGCATGTGCCATATCGCGGGATGTCTCCGCTGTACACAAGTAACAAGCACATATTCACATTCCCCACAAAATATGGAGTTCAGGGATACCAAATATTATTATTATAACTGGTTCTATGATGGGGTAACACCATAACTTTACCTGGGTACATCTTAGAGTTATGTTTGTCCTATGTAAACGTCCAGTGAATTCTGAGTGACACGATGATGTAATTTTTACGTCCGTAAGATGCATGGGCTCTCTTAAAAAGGTAAAAATCATATCTCAGATTCATGTTGCAGTCTGGGAAACCTTGGTGCCGGCCTGTCTGCAGCAAGCCAGCTTACAGACCCCTTATGGCAGCGACACCAAATGTCTCCCCCCCAGGTGCAGTCTTCACACCTAGCTGTGATATCTCTGCAGACAGGGAAGTTCTTTTGTCAACCTGAGGAAGCCAGCTGTAATTGCGTTATCTGCTGGGCATCTATTGACTGACTTGAACAAAAGGACTATGTTGTTCTCTGGGTACAACAGAAGGACAGAAGGAGATGCTCTGAATAATCAAATTGTAGGTTCTGGGGCCTAGGGAAATAATTACTGTGTAATAGACCTACTGATCAATAAGGCAGAGTAATATTGATAATATTGGGAGGACAGTTCAATATTCTCGCGGATCATCCGTGACAGGTGCCACTATGTGGTCTGTACAAATAACTTTATTGAAGTTACCTGCTGATCTGTCACTGTAATCCTGTCTGTTATGATATCACCTCTGTCTATAGATAAGACAGGATCCACTATTCACAATAGGTGATTGTCAAAGCTCCTCTATTCTTTCCTTGTACAATAGGTCACTGAGCATGCCTAGAAAACTCTCCCATAGAAGTCAATGAGGTCCCTCAGGTCCATTGTGTCTATGGCCCATGTGGCTGATGTAAAGTATTTTTTATTTTTTTTATTCTTTTTAAATGCTGTTAAGAGCAGCTCAGGCAAGATGGCCGCCCTCATAATCATGTTGGCAAATCAGAAAATAAAACCAGATTAGAAAAAAGGATATGTGTTGCTATCTGGTTTTAACTTGGTCAGACATTTCCTTTAATGTTGGCTGTGAGGTGTGGTTGTAACTTGTGACTAACACTACATGCAGTGTGAAAGATAGTCTAGATTCGGTCTACAGAAGCAATGAAACTGATATATGACTTGCACATATTTTTTTTATACAGCTACTAGACAAGATTGACAACTTAATTGTTACTGCAGCTCACTCTTCCCTTCTTTTAGGTATATGTCATATATAACATAAGTCTTCACGTCATGGGGTTAAACCTGATTGTAGATAAATGTTACACGTTACCCTGGATAGTCGCTTTATTTCCTGCCATGCCCACTTGTTCCTATCTTTTTATTTTATTTCAAGGCTTCCTAGGTAGGAGCACAAATCACATTTATTGTATATTTCTCAATAAAACCTGTGTTAGAAAAAGATTAATTTGAGATTTCCGGGCTCACAAATCAAAAATATATAAATCTTGTTCAGGCAGCTTACAATCTAATTTTTGTTTCTTGTATGGTAGAAAAACACATAATTTTAATGCCTTTTTGTAAGAAGAACGTTTTTTTCACAATATAGTTGATAGGTTATTAATGTATTCTTTAACCTGATTTTTCCTCAAATGTACATAAAAGTTCAAAATACATAAAGTGTATATCTTTATGAATGTTCAAAGATGTACAATTATATATATTTTTTTAAAGCATGTATATTAGAAAAAATATCATATAGAACCACTTTGTAATTGGTCTGTTCAACAATTCAGCCCTATACATTGCGAACAGGGGAATAAAATCAGGGACATAGCCAGACTTGCCATCTCTATTTTGAGTTGGAGCTGAATGGACCACACTTATGAGCTCAAGAGACATTCCTTGTGGTACTGTCATATGGTGCCATCTCTATAAGTCAGTTAAATTATTGGCATTCTAGAAGCATCTTGGCCAGCTATGTGTGCTTTGAAAAGGTCTATGAGAAACAGATATGCAAGTCTTAGTTCATACAGTATTTTGTAATTCCAGATATAGACTACAATATCATAAAACACAACCAGCATTAGAATCTGGAATGGTGATGGTACACTTCACCATGGGCAGTCTGACAGAGAATTCAAATTTTCGTTATTGTCAATAGGACACTTTTGCCCTCAAAGCACAGTAATAAAAGTCCAGTTTGGTGTAAAAGGATCAATTAGTAGGGAGCTTTCATGATTTTAAGCACTGAAGAAACAGTTCCAATACAGATGTTTCTTCCAGTATTGTGATAACAGTTTGAGGAAGGCAAAGTCCTATCTGAACGAAAGGTTGATTTTGAAGAACTTGCCTGTTGCCGTAGGGTAGGAGCAGAGCTTCAAAATCCATATCCCATAGACCATGGCAATCATAAAATGTCTCTTTCATGTGTTTCCATTTCCTGGCCCAAAATCCACATGTGTGGCAAATCCTGATATTATCCACATATTTTTTTTATCAACAATGTGGATTGTATGGATTTTATAGGCTCCATTGAAAATAGGTGGAGGGATTCCACCTGGAATCTGCTCAAATAAAAGACTTGCAAATAATTTTGTTCTCCGTATGACTAATTGTTATCTGGAAAATGTAAGGAGTGGAGTTTCCATTGACGTGAATGAAATATGGATTGTTAAAGCATTTCATGCAGATTTCAGAGGGGAACATACATTTCTGAATAATAAGAATGGAAAAAGTCACAGCACTTCATAAAGGCAGTAGGTCTTTATTCACATAAATAGGTACAGCTATTCTTCAACCCTACTAAGTCCTTCCAACCTTAAAAAAAAGACCTAGCAGAAAATATTGCTGTACCTATTCATGTGAATAAAGACTTGTTGCTTACATGAAATAATGTGACATTTTCTTGTAATTGTATTGACAGTCTGTCGAACCAGGACCTTGGATCCCTGGCACCTGAATATTCACATATAACTACCCAAGAACTAGAGGAAGGTTTGCTGCTAAGTATTGTTTCTTTGGTTACTAATAAGAAAGCTATCTAGGTGTATTTTTAGGGGCTGTCATTTAGGATGGATCGTCCAAGTAGGTAGGGACAGTGATGTGGGTGTAAGGACAGGGCTGCGCTATTCCCTACCTGACATGACAATATCAGAGCAAAAACCAAGCCATGATGAAAAAAATAAAATGCCTATAGAGCTCAGCTCTGATAGTTCCCAATAGCACAGTAACCTAAATTATTCTTAAATGAAAGAAGTTTGGAACAACCAGGACTCTTCCAAAACCTAAATTCAGTTGATTGAACTTGATTGAAAAGACACATCACTGTCTATATAAGGTCTCAAAGCTGAACAATACCTATCACAGCAAAAAAACAAAACCAGGGGAAAATAACTGCCTGTAGAACTCAGAGACAGGATTGTGTGCAGGCACAAATCTGGAGAAGGGTAGAAAAAATTTCTGCTGAACTAAATATTTCCAAGAGCAGTTTTCTCCAAAATTCGTAAATGGAAGAAGTTTGCAACAACCAGGACTCTTCCTAGAGCTGGCCGTCCCACCAATCTAAGAAATTGGGGGAGAAGGGCCTTGGTAAGAGATGTGACCAAGAACCCAATGGTTACTCTGGCTGAGCTCCAAAGATCCTGTGTGCAGGTAGGAGAATCTTCCAGAAGGTCAAGTATCACAGCAGTACTCCACTAATCTGAGCTTTATTGTAGAGTGACCAGAAAGAAGCCTCTCCTCAGTAAAAGACAGATAAAAACTTTGCAAAAAAGGAACTCTCAGACTGTGAGAAACAAGATTCTCAGGTCTGATAAAATCAAGATTGAACTTGTTTAACTCAATTATGAGCTTCATGTTTGGTGGAAACCAGGCACTACCCACTAACATTCCTACGGTGAAGCATTGTGGTAGCAGCATCATGATGTGGAGTGTTTTTTAGCTGCTGGGACAGGGAGAATGGTCAGAGTTGAGGGAAAGCTGAATGTATCAAAGTGCAAAAATATTTTTAAAGAAAATCTAAATGCTTTGGACCTCAGACTTCCAGCAAGACAATGACCCTAAGCAAGACAAGACAACACAGGAGTGGCTTAAGGACAACTATGTGAATGTCCTTGAGTCACCTAGCCAAAGCCCTGACTTAAAGAGAAAAACTCCCTAAACTAGAGTAAGCAGTATATAGTGTAAGTGATGCTGAGTCCGATTATGTAATTTATATTTTCATACCCACTTGCATTCCATCACTGTGCTCCGACAAACCAGCAGTAAAATGCATAGAGAGGATTCCCATGCCCACGCACATAATGGAGAGTACTCAAAGAGGAGTCCTCTGAATGTATTTTACCTCTGGTTTGTGGGACCACAGTGTCGGAATGCAAGTGAGTATGACCATAAAAATTATATCATCAGACTCAGCATCACTTAAACTATTCACCACATTTTCTAGTTTTGGAGCTAAAAGATTCCCTTTAAACCAAATCAAACATCTCTGGAGAGATCTGAAAATGTCTATCTGCCAACAATTCCCATCCATTTGCAGTGAATGGCAGAAAATCCCCAAATCCAGATATGCAAACCTTGTGGCATTGTCCCCAAGAAGACTCCAGGCTGTAACCATTGTAAAAGGTGCTTCAACTAAGTATTGAGTAAAGGGTCTGAAATTCTGAGTACTTAAGCCAATGTAATATTTTAGTTTTTCCTTTTCAATAAATTAGCAAAGATTTATAAAATCCTTTTATCATTATGGGATGTTGAGTGCAATGAGCTTTACTTGTGACCTGGATCTGGATCTCTAGCAAATGTTAAGTACTATTCTAGAAGCCCCTAGTAGATATTTTCAATAATCAGAATATTGATGGAGCATTTGGAGATATGGGACCGTGTATCTTTCCCATACATGTCAGGTCCATTCTCATCTAATAATGTAGAGATTAAGTGTGGATTTTAGGGATATAAAGTGTGTAGGACTTTTTGATTTATTGCACAGTATGAAAGATAGAAAATCATGCATTAATTGAAGATGTGATTTACACTGTCATTCACTAACATTGTTGTACATATTGTAGTATGTAGTACTTTTCCCCATCTATATGGAGTAACATAGTTAGGGCCAGCTCTACCATAAGGCAGACCAAGCGGCTGCCTTCCTTAGGGCGCACCCTGGGGCAGTGCGGAAAAATGAACCTTTTATTTATTTTTTTATCACTTACTTGTGAGTTACATTGATCTTTACATTGATTTTGGTTTGTTTGTTTTTTAATTGTGCCTTTTATCTTACTTAATTTTAAGCCATATTTACATAAAACATGAAAACCTCTCTACTTTCACATGCCGAACTATTGGAGCAATTTAGCGTCTGCATTACGGCTGCAACAAACAGACAACAATGGGTGAACTGAACCATAGAGTTCAACTTCTGGGACGGGAGGGAGGGGGAGGGCGCCAAAATGTACTATTGTTGGCAAAAATCCTTGCACCAGCCCTGAACATAGTAACATAGTATATAAGGCCGAAAAAAAAGACATTTGTCCATCCAGTTCAGCCTGTTATCCTGCAAGTTGATCCAGAGGAAGGCAAAAAACTAACAAAACTGTGAGGTAGAAGCCAATTTTCCCCCACTTACGTGGAAAAATATTCCTTCCTGACTCCAATCAGGCAATCAGAATAACTCCCTGGATCAACAACCCCTCTCTAGTAGCTATAGCCTGTAATATTATTACACTCCAGAAATACGTCCAGGCCCCTCTTGAATTCCTTTATTGTACTCACCATCACCACCTCCTCAGGCAGAGAGTTCCATAGTCTCACTGCTCTTACCGTAAAGAATCCTCTTCTATGTTTGTGTACAAACCTTTTTTCCTCCAGACGCAGAGGATGTCCCCTCGTCACAGTCACCGTCCTGGGGATAAATAGCTGATGGGATAGATCTCTGTACTGTCCCCTGATATATTTATACATAGTAATTAGATCTCCCCTCAGTCGTCTTTTTTCTAAAGTGAAAAACCCTAATGTTGATAATCTTTCAGGGTACTGTAGTTGCCCCATTCCAGTTATTACTTTAGTTGCCCTCCTCTGAACTCTCTCCGGCTCTGCTATGTCTGCCTTGTTCACAGGAGCCCAGAACTGTACACAGTACTCCATGACTGGTCTGACTAGTGATTTGTAAAGTGGTAGGACTATGTTCTCATCATGGGCATCTATGCCCCTTTTGATACAACCCATTATCTTATTGGCCTTGGCAGCAGCTGCCTGACACTGTTTTTTACAGCTTAGTTTGCTGTTTATTAAAATTCCTAGATCCATTTCCATTTCAGTGTTACCAAATGTTTTTATTTCAATTTAGTATGTACGGGTTGCATTATTCCTTCCCATGTGCATAACCTTACATTGTTAAACCTCATCTGCCTCTTATCTGCCCAAGCCTCCAATCTATCCAGATCACTCTGTAGTAGTATACTGTCCTCTTCAGTGTTACTTACTTTACACAGTTTAGTGTCATCTGCGAAAATTGATATTTTACTATGCAAGCCTTCTACAAGATCATTAATAAATATGTTGAAGAGAATAGGGCCCTATACTGACCCCTGAGGTACTTCACTAGTGACAGCGACCCAATCTGAGTGTGTACCATTAATAACCACCCTCTGTTTTCAATTACTTACCCACATACAGACGTTTTCTCCCAGTCCAAGCATTCTTATTTTATAAACTATCCTTTTATGCGGTACAGTGTCAGATGCTTTGGAGAAGTCCAGACATACGACATCCATTGATTCGCTGCTGTCAAGTCTAGAACTTACCTCATAGAAACTTATGAAATTAGTTTGACATGACCGATCCCTCATGAAGCCATGCTGATATGTCGTTATTTGCTTGTTTTCATTGAGGTCCTCCAAGATAGCATCTCTTAGAAAACCTTCAAACAGTTTACCCACAACAGATGTTAAACCTATTGGTCTATAATTTCCAGGGTCTGTTTTTGCACCCTTTTGAATATTGGCACAACATTTGCTATGCGCCAATCCTGTGGAACACTCCCTGTCAGTATAGAATCTGTAAATATCAGAAATAAGGGTCTGGCTATGACATTACTTATTTCTCTTAGGATACGGGGGTGTATGTCATCCGGTCCTGGCGATTTGTCTATTTTAATCTTTTTAAGTCACTGTTGTACTTCTTCCTGGGTCAGACAGTGCACTTTTAATGGGGAATTTACTTTTACATTCTGCATTTCATCTGACAATTTATTTTCCTCAGTGAATACAGTGGAGAAAAAAATATTTAATAGCTTTGCTTTCTCCTCGTCGCTCTCTGCAACTTCCCCCTCATTGCTCTGTAGAGGGCAGACACCTTCAGATTTATACTTTTTACCATTTATATAATTGAAGAACATTTTAGGGTTAGTTTTGCTCTCTTTGGCAATTAATCTCTCGGTCTCTACAGGGAGTGCAGAATTATTAGGCAAGTCGTATTTTTGAGGATTAATTTTATTATTGAACAACAACCATGTTCTCAATAAACCCAAAAAACTCATTAATATCAAAGCTGAATATTTTAGGAAGTAGTTTTTAGTTTGTTTTTAGTTTTAGCTATTTTAGGGGGATATCTGTGTGTGCAGGTGACTATTACTGTGCATAATTATTAGGCAACTTAACAAAAAACAAATATATACCCATTTCAATTATTTATTTTTACCAGTGAAACCAATATAACATCTCAACATTCACAAATATACATTTCTGACATTCAAAAACAAAACAAAAACAAATCAGTGACCAATATAGCCACCTTTCTTTGCAAGGACACTCAAAAGCTTGCCATCCATGGATTCTGTCAGTGTTTTGATCTGTTCACCATCAACATTGCGTGCAGCAGCAACCACAGCCTCCCAGACACTGTTCAGAGAGGTGTACTGTTTTCCCTCCTTGTAAATCTCACATTTGATGATGGACCACAGGTTCTCAATGGGGCTCAGATCAGGTGAACAAGGAGGCCATGTCATTAGATTTTCTTCTTTTATACCCTTTCTTGCCAGCCACGCTGTGGAGTACTTGGACGCGTGTGATGGAGCATTGTCCTGCATGAAAATCATGTTTTTCTTGAAGGATGCAGACTTCTTCCTGTACCACTGCTTGAAGAAGGTGTCTTCCAGAAACTGGCAGTAGGACTGGGAGTTGAGCTTGACTCCATCCTCAACCCGAAAAGGCCCCACAAGCTCATCTTTGATGATACCAGCCCAAACCAGTACTCCACCTCCACCTTGCTGGCGTCTGAGTCGGACTGGAGCTCTCTGCCCTTTACCAATCCAGCCACGGCCCATCCATCTGGCCCATCAAGACTCACTCTCATTTCATCAGTCCATAAAACCTTAGAAAAATCAGTCTTGAGATATTTCCAGTCTTGACGTTTCAGCTTGTGTGTCTTGTTCAGTGGTGGTCGTCTTTCAGCCTTTCTTACCTTGGCCATGTCTCTGAGTATTGCACACCTTGTGCTTTTGGGCACTCCAGTGATGTTGCAGCTCTGAAATATGGCCAAACTGGTGGCAAGTGGCATCTTGGCAGCTGCACGCTTGACTTTTCTCAGTTCATGGGCAGTTATTTTGCGCCTTGGTTTTTCCACACGCTTCTTGCGACCCTGTTGACTATTTTGAATGAAACGCTTGATTGTTCGATGATCACGCTTCAGAAGCTTTGCAATCCCTCTGCAAGATATCTCACTATTTTTGCCTTTTCTGAGCCTGTCAAGTCCTTCTTTTGACCCATTTTGCCAAAGGAAAGGAAGTTGCCTAATAATTATGCACACCTGATATAGGGTGTTGATGTCATTAGACCACACCCCTTCTCATTACAGAGATGCACATCACCTAATATGCTTAATTGGTAGTAGGCTTTCGAGCCTATACAGCTTGGAGTAAGACAACAAGAGGATGATGTGGTCAAAATACTAATTTGCCTAATAATTCTGCAGTCCCTGTAGTTTAGTGGCTTATATTTGTTTTTTATATATTCTTTTTTTTTCCTTATAGCTTTTCAGTGCTTCCTCACTACCCTCCTGTTTTAGTGATATAAATGCTTTCTTTTAATCATTTATTGCTTTCTTTACAGTTATATTGATCCACATTGGTTTCTTCTTGTTCCTTAACCCTTTATTCCTATAAGGTATGCACCTCTCACAATTAGATTTTAGGATGCTTTTAAAAATTTCCCATTTTGTTGATGTATTTTTATTTTTGAGGACTTTGTCCTAGTTAGTTACGCCTATGGCCTCTCTTAGTTGGCTAAATTTAGCTTTTTTGAAGTTTGGTATTTTTGTTCCTCCATGTAGAAACGCTCGTTTTAAGGATAATTGGAAGGTTATTTCTTTATGGTCAGTATTTCCCAGGTGTCCCCCAACCTGTTGTTCTGTCAGGTCTATTGGTTAATACTAAGTCCAGTATGGCCACCCCTCTAGTCGGGTTCTGAACCAGTTGGGAAAGGTAATTGTCTCTGGTTATTGCCAAGAACCTGTTTTCTTTATGAGATGTACAGGTTTCAGTTTCCCAGTCTATATCTGGGTAGTTAACAATCTCATTATGATCTGCTGCCTCATCTATCTCGTTTAGTAGTAGATTTTCTGTGGACTCCGGTATATTAGGTGGTTTATAATAAACTCCTATTAGTAATTTATTATTATTTTTGCCTCCATTTATTTCTACCCACAGTGACTCCACATGTTCATGTCCCTCACTTATATCTTCTCGGACTGTGGGCTTTAGACAGGGATCAGTTATTCCTACTATGTCATAGTTCTCCTCACACATCACTAATTCCAGCTCCCCAGTTTTATTAGTCAGGCTTCTGGCATTAGTATACATACATTTGAGAGATTTATGTATATTTTTTACCCTACACCTTTCCTACTGAACTGTTTTAGTCCCTCCTTCCATTCCTCCCCCCAGTCCCACTACCTTGCCCCCGGTCTCTATCTACACTATCTTCCCATCATATAATGTAATTACCTTCCCCCTCAGTCCCTAGTTTAAACACTCCTCCAACCTTCTAGCCATCTTTCCACCCAACATAGTTGCCCCTTCCCCATTGAGGTGCAGCCCATCCCTACGCTAGAGCCCGTAGCTGACAGACAAGTCGGCCCAGTTCTCCAGGAATCCAAACCCCGCCTTCCTACACCAGTTCTTGAGCCATTTGTTAACCTCTCTAATCTCCTGCTGCCTTTCTTGTGTGGCTCGTGGTACAGGCAGTATTTCGGAAAACACTATCTTTGAGGTCTTTGCCCTAAGCTTTTGACCTAAATCCCTAAAATCATTTTTAAGGACTCTCCACCTTTCTCTAACTTTGTCATTGGTTCCGATATGGACCATGACCGCTGGATCTTCTCCAGCCTCTCCCAGTAATCTGCCAACCCGATCCGCGATGTGTTGAACTCTAGCGACAGGGAGACAACACACTGTTCGCCGATTACGTTCTTTGTGACAGAGTGCCCTTTCTGTACCCCTAATAATAGAGTCTCCCACTACCAGCACCTGTCTGCCCTGCCCTGCTCTCCTGGTCCCCTGCTTACTGGAACTGACATTCCCCTGACTGGCAGAGGAAGTGTCCGTTTCAGCAGTGTTGTCCCTGAACCGACATCGCCCTCATCTGACAACCGTGCAAACTTGTTGGGGTGTGACAGATCAGGGCTAGCCTCCCTGGCACCCTTACCTCTACCCTGCTTTGTAACGGTTACCCAGCTAGCTACCTCACTTTCCTCAGCCTCCTCGCTTTAACCCTCCCCCTCATCTACCCCATAGAGTACTTGCTCAGTGTGCAGCAAACTCTTTTCCAAATTGTTAACTCCTCTCAGTGTTGAAACTCACCCGTTTAGATTTGCGATTTCAAACAGGTAATTTGCTCACATTTTGAACAATGATATACACCCTCTAATGGCTGTTCTAGGACTGCATACATCAGACAAGATGTGCACTGGACTGTGCTGTCAATTATGGAACACATACTAGATGGGGATTACACAACGAAAGCAAAAATACAATATAATGCAGTAATAAGAAACTGATTTACTGCAGTCCCCCACTGAAGTCACTTAATCTAAAGTCGCACACTTATACAGACACACACCTAAATCAAACACGCAACGCGCAAACTCGCGTTATATGCCTGCTTATATAAATGGAGATCTCAAAACCAGCCTGTTTTGTTTCCTCTGGATTCAAAGGACTGGGCTGCCCTCAAGGCTGGCTTTTTACCATCTCCTAATTAGACAGCCACACCCTAGTTACACACCCTGGAGAAAAAAATCACAGTATAAGTTATCACAGTATACTCTCAGCTGCTTTGTAATGAACCTTGCAGCAGAAGCAAGTCACAGTGTACAATACAGTCAGGCACAGCCACTCAGCAATAGCTCTCAGATACTCCCTCACTTAGGGTCCATTCACACATCCGTGTGTGTTTTGCACGGACATCGGCGATGTGCGTTCCGCATCCACATCCCACTTGTGGATGTGCGTTCCGCATCCACATCCCACTTAATATAAATGCCTATTCTTGTCCGCAATTGCGGACAAGAATAGGACATGTTCTATTTTTTTCGGGAACGGAATTGCGGACCCGGTAGTGCGGATCCGCAATTTCCGATTTGGGCAGCACATCGTGCTACCCCATAGAAATGAATGGGTCCGCAATTCTGTTCCACAAAATGCAGAACAAAATTGCGGACGCGCAAATTTAATCTACACAAACACACACTTACACAAACACACACTTACACAAACACACAAATCAAACACGCGACGCGCAAACTTGCGTTATATGCCTGCTTATATAAATGGAGCTCTCAAATCCAATCTGTTTCGTTTCCTCTGGACTCAAAAAGGTAGGAGTATAGCATACATGCAATTAATGCAAAATTCAATGTGTTCAAATACAGGGATGCAACATGTCAGCTCTGGGAAGCCTTTTCCAAGCATGCTTGAAAACGGCTCCCTAAGTCAAAATGTTGTATCACTGCAGTAAAGGACTTATTGACCTTTGCATCATTTGAGTTCTGAGCTCCCTTTTTAGACTTTTATTGCATATCTTTACAAATATGAGTGAGTCTGACCAAATCTACTAGGGGGCCTTGCACCACAGAAATAGAAGTGTTGTTCAAATGTATTTGATATTATGGATATTATTTCTAGTTAATATAATTTGAGTATGGTGATTAAGTTATAGTATATGTGGCCTCACGAGCTGTCTAAATACAAGTCAAAAGAGGAACTTGCAGAGTTCCTCCAGAGTGCCCATAGTACCAGCATATTAGCTACAGTACTAGCAAGAGAGTCTTAAGTACTGCCACAGTGCGTCCAATAACAGCCAAAAGAAGAAAGTAAAATCAAAAGAAAGAAATATATAGTCTGTTTTTCGTTTCTTTTCTTGCTCTATACAGCACTACAGAACAAGTTAAAAAGGTTTTATGCAGTCATTCCAGGCAAATGAGAAAATATAAAAAATGGTGGTTTAAGGTCCCTTTGTGTGTGTGTATATATATATATATATATATATATATTTATATATATATATAATTATGTAAAGCTGAGTGTATGTGTGTGTGTATGTATGTATGTCCGCTAAAGAAATCCGTACCATTGCATTTACAATCACGAAATTTGGCACACAGGTACATCAGGTGTCCGGGAAGTTTTCAGACCGGGTTTCAGCTCTCTAGCCCTTACTATTTCTGAGATATTAAAAAAAAAAAAAATGCATTAACCAATAGAAGCTTGGTCACATGATCTTATCAGCCAGTAGAACCTTGCAGGTCCTTAGTCTCCACATACACACAGTTTTAAACTAGGTTTCCATAACAACCAAGCCACTTATCTTTACTGCTGTAGGTCAGCTTTAAAGGGGCAGGGCTCTGTTGATGACACTGTTAAAGGAGCGGAGTGCTGTGGAGGCCACAGTAAAGGGGGTAGTTAGGGTGGCCATTCAGGCCACCCTCAAAAGATGGACTTAAAAACCCTGCCCTCAGGTCCCACTAAGCCACGCCATGACCCTGTTAGACCATGCCCCCTCCCACTCCGCAGGGTTGGGAGGGAGGGTGACTTTCTCCCTGCAGGTCACGCTCAGACAGCACAGTGCTGCTGTCTGGGAGTAAGCTATTCAAAAGGACATCCCTGTGCCGGACGCAGGACAGGGAGTCTGAAAGCGCATACTATCCGCCCTAAAACTGGACCTCTGGCCACCCTAGGGGCAGCCTGTTGTGGAGGTTACAGTTAAGGGGACGGTCCGTTATGGAGGTCAGTGTTACGGGCAGATTGCTGTAGAGGTCACTGTTAAGGGGGCGTGGTGTTGTGGAGATCACTGAAGACAGGGTACTGTGGAGGTCACTAATAAAGGGGTGGCCGCTGTGGAGGTCACTGTTAAGGGGGCAGGATGCTGTGGAGGTCACTGTTAAGGTGGTGAGCGCTGTGGAGGTCTCTGTTAAGGGGCAGGGAATGGTGGAGGTCACAGTTAAGGGGCGGGGTGCTGTAGAGGGCACTGTTAACGGGGCTGGGTGTTGTAAAGGTCAAATTTTAAGGGAACGGAGCTCTGTGTAGGTCACTGTTAAAAGAGGTTACTAATAAAGGGGCGGCCGCTGTGGAGGTCACTGTTGAAGGGGAGGGCGCTGTGGATGTTACTGTTAAGGGGGCAGGCCGCTGTGGAGGTCACTGTTAAAAGGGCGGGCACTGTGGAGGTCACTGTTAAGGGAGGAGGGGACTGTGGAGGCCACTATTAAAGGGGCAGCAGTCTACTGTGAGGTCACTGTTAAGGCAGCAGGGTACTGTGATGTCACTGTTAAGGGAGCGGGGTACAGTGGAGGTCACTATTAAGGGAGCGGGGTGCATACTGTGGCAGTCACTGTTAAAGGGGCAGTCACTGAGGAGGTCTCTGTTAAGGGGGCCGGGAATGTTGGAGGTCACAGTTAAGGGAACTATAGCCTATGGTTAGTGTTAAGGGGCGAGTGCTGTAGAGGTCACTATTAAGGGGGCTGGCCCCTGTGTGAGGTCACTGTCAAGGGGGTGGGGTGCTGTGGAAATCGCTGTTAAAGGGGCAGGCTGCTGTGAAGGTCAAAGTTAAGGGGGTGGGCTGCTGTGGAGATCCCATTTTAGGGAGACAGCGCACTGTAGGGGTCAGTGGTATCTTTTAACAACACACACAAACATTAAATGAAATAGATGAAATATACCCATGCGAAGCCGTACCCTTGAGTTAAAATATATATATTTATATACATATATATATATATTTACACCCTGTTCCAAATTATATTTTTCTCATTTACCTAAATAATTGATGTATATAACAGTCAGTATAATTCTTATGTTATCAACCATTAAGAGTACAATTCAAATTTTATTGAAGATACCTCCTAATCATACTTTTAACAACATTTTAACTTTTTAAACATTTTAACAGGTCACATTACATTTAACACAGGACCCCTTATTTGATAGCAGCTTCACAAGTCTTGCATCCATTGAACTTGTGAGTTTTTGGACAGTTTCTACTTCAATTTGTTTGCAAGATGTCAGAATAGCCTCCCAGAGCTGCTGTTTGGATGTAAACTTCCTCCCACCCTCATAGATCTTTTGCTTGAGGATGCTCCAAAGGTTCTCAATAGGATTGAGGTCAGGGTAGGATGGAGGCCACACCATGACTTTCTCTCCTTTCACCCCCATAGCAGCTATTGATGCAGAGGTATTCTTTGCAGCATGAGATGGTGCATTGTCATGCATGAAGATGATTCTATTATGGAAAGCATGGTTCTTCCTTCTGTGCCAGGGAAGAAAGTGGATAGTCAGAAACTTCACATACTTTGCAAAGGTCATCTTTACACCTTCGGGGACCCTAAAGGGACCGATCAGCACTCGTCCCATGATTCCGGCCCAAAACACGACTCCACCACCGCCTTGCTGATGTTGCACCCTTGTTGGAACAGGGTGGCCGTTCACCAACCATCCACTACTCCAACCATCTGGACCATCCAGGGTTGCACGGCACTTATCAGTGAACAGGACTGTTTGAAAATTAGTCTTCATGTATTTTTCTGCCCTATGCAGCCGTTTCTGCTTGTGAGCATTGGTTAGTGGTGGCCGAATAGAAGGTTTATGCACAGTTGCAAGACTCTGGAGGACTCTACGCCTTGATTTCTGTGGGACTCCAGATGCACCACTAGCTTCAAATATCTGTTTGCTGCCATGTAATGGTATTTTAGCAGCTGCCCTCTTTATCCGATGCATGGATCTGGCAGAAATCTTCCTCAATGTGTCTTTATCTGCCCTAACCCATCTGTCCAAGGCATTGAATTATTTATCTCTCTTCGGCAGCAGAAAGATCCTCTTTTTCCCCAATTTTGCTTTAAAATGGTGCTCTACTTAATAATGTGGAACACCTTCCTTTAGTAGTTTTTCCTTAAAGTGAATCTGTTACCTAGTTTAAGCATATTAAACTGTTACCATTGCAATGTTCAATAAACTACCTTCATTCCAGCAAGGGTCTTCTTTCTTTTATTCATGTTGTCATTTAGATAAAGAAGCGATTTTTTAGATATGCTAATGAACCTTCAAGATGCCCAGAGGGGCGTTATTCCTCTCCTCTAGAGTCCAGTAACACCCCCCTGCAGTTCCCAGCCCGCCTTCATTTCAAGCCCAGTAAGCCTCCTCATAAATGAATTTACTCCCACAGCCGAGCCGAACAGCGCCGCCATCTCCGCTACGTCATATAATTTATTCAACAGACGAACCTTGCGTCCTCCTTTCTTGCCCATGAAATCTCTCTTTAAATTGCCCGTGAAATCTCCCTTTTAATTGGGCTCAATTGCCAATCTAATTATCACAGGTGTCCAAGATTGTTTTCAGTGATCAAAAGAGCCCTGAGACACAATGCCATCCATGAGTTAAACTGAAAAACTAAATATTTAATCTTTGTGACACTTAAATATAATTTGTATAATAATTTGTAACAGGGTGTATATATATATATATATATATATATATATAGTAAGAAGGAACAAGGAGCCGTCTTTGACGGAAGATACGTGTCACCGAGGTTCCTGGCCTCGGTGAGGTAAGAACCGGGTTTTTTCCTGAAGTGTCAGGTCTGTAGTGCAATCTGACACTTCAACTGTTAGAATGGCTGTAAAGCAAATCCGGGCCGGTTCTTATTGGGAGCAGCCAAAGAGCAGGGTGGGTGGCTGTTCCCCACGGTTCCAGGCCGGGTTTTGGCTGGAATATAAAAAACCCAGCCAGCATGTTCAGGTGGTGGATTATCCTCCATGACGGAGGAGCTGAGGAGTCTGTGGTTTGGAGATACTGAGGGATCTGTTTGTGTGAGCCATAGGCTGGGGAAACAGGCCACTAAAGACTGCTGCGGACTCTGGGTGAAAATCATCTGCTGACCAGGTGACGTCTTTTTTGCACTGTGAACTTTGTGTGGTGTGAACAGGCACCAAGACTGAACACTTTCTTTTGGCTTGTTTTCTTGCTATGTGTGAATAAACACTGAACTTTGATTTAAACCTTGTTTTTGCCTCTGTACTGCGTCCGCTTACCCTGCCTACCAAAGCGAATCCCCATAATATATATATATATATATATATATGAGTTTCTGTCTGTCTGTTCTTTATGTGTGACCAAATAACTGGACTGATCTTCACCAAATTTGGCACACAGGCACACAGGTACATCAGGTGTCCGGGAAGGTTTTAGACTCGTTCTCAGCTCTCTAGGACATATCGTCCCTGAGATATTCCCAAAAAATGACCCACATTAGCCAATACAAGCCTGCAAGTCTTTCTCTTCAAATCCCAACTGCCATAAATACAGTTTTACTCCAGGTTTCCAAAACAACCCAGCCATTTTTCTTTACTGCTTAAAGGGGCGGGCACTGTGGAGGTAACTCTTTTTAAAGGGCTGGGCAGAGTGGAGGTCACTGTTATTAAAGTGGCGGGCACTGTGGAGGTCACTGTTATTAAATAGGCGGGCACTGTGGAAGTCACTGCAATTAAAGGTGGGGGCGCTATGAAGGTCCCTGTTAAAGGGGTGGGCACTGTAAAAGTCACTGTTAAAGGGGCGGTCACTGTTAAAGTCACTGTTAAAGGGGCGGTAACTGTTAAAGGGGCAATCACTGTGAAAGTCACTGTTAAATGGGCAGTCATTGTGAAAGTTTTTGTTAAAGGGGCGGTCACTGTGAAAGTACTGTTAAAGGGGCGATCACTGTGAAAGTCACTGTTAAAGGGACGGTCACTGTGAAAGTCACTGTTAAAGGGGCCTAACCGATCAGGGGCGTGGCTTAGCAGGGCCTGGGGGCGGGCTATTTTGAGGGTGGACCCATTGTGGCAGGAGGCGTGTCTTGGCTCCTTCCTGCAAGTGTGACGCCCCTCTGGGCACCGTACTGGCTCATTTGCAAATCAAATAAACTAGATTTTCAGAGGATAAAAACATCTATTGCTGGAAAAAGGCACATCTAGAAATAAGGTACTAACTGCTATTAGGCCATGGCTTTACTTCAATAGCAATTATACTGGTGACAGATTTCCTTTAAAGCTCACCTACAGCAGTGAAGATAAATGGCTGGGTTGTTATGGAAACCTGAAGTAAAACTGTATGTGGAGGCTCAAGGACCTGAGAGCTAGCTTCTATTGGCTGATAAGGGTCATGTGACCAAGCTTCTATTGGATAATTCAAATTTTTGGGAATATCTCAGGAATGGTACGTCCTGGAGAACTGAAACCTGATGTACCTGTGTGCCAAATTTTGTGATTGTAAATGCGACGGTGTGTAATCCTTTAGTGGACATACACACACACACACACACATACACAGCTTTATAATATATATATATATATATATATATATATATATATATTTCAGTTGCAGTCATATTATGTGATATCAAATTGTTAAATCCATTGTTTTGTCTCCTTTTCCAGAACAGTAATTTCCTTCCTGGAGACAATTGTATATACCCTCAAGACTAATCAAGAGTAGACTGTGAGGAAATCAACTGTTGGAAGGAACTGCCCATTGCTCTTTAGAACCTCTTCAGATTATATTCTGCAGTCTTAATTTTGACATTTTGAGATGCAGTAACTGAAATTTCCATTACAGAGAAACATACATCTGCATATTTAACAATCCTTGAAACACCACTCTCTATCCTTCCATTAAAGGGGTTCCCAAGTTATTTTATTTATTTATTTCATAAATTTATAACTAAGCAAATATAAGGGGTCAAAAGACCTGTGTGTAATGTCAACTTCTCTCCCTGCTCTGATGACATTCCGTGCACGAGTCTGAGGGAGCAGGTCTGCCTCTGTGCACAAAACCTCACAGTGAAGGCTGTGCTGCTGGTCATGCCCCCTGCACTGCCCTATCAGATGGCTTAGCTGTCTGCCCTGTGTCTCCCCTTGTAACTGGATTCTTCGGGGAAAGTTTAACCCCTTCTACCATCAGTAGCATAGATTCAGGGTTGGAGGCTCTGCCTCAGGTACTGACCAGCTGCAGGGTTTCCTCTTCTCCAGGCTTTGCAAACACACACAGAGCTGATAAGGACTGGAGGAGTTCTCTCCTCTGTACTTTTCTGCTGGCTGTGAAGAAGTGTCTGCAGAGCATTACACAAGAAAAGGTAGGGAGAAGATCCTGTCTGTATCAGCAATGTCATTGTACTGTACAGCTGGAACTTGTAGTCCAACACATACAACAAAAGTATCCCAGTAGTCAGACTGCAGGCAGGGCAGCAATCTTATTCACTCCCTTTGCAGAGCAGAGGGAGGGGAAAGGCAGTCTTTGTTGACACCCACAAATATTAATGAAGAAAACCTCACAGATTGTTGTTACACATCCCAACAGCTCTGCAACTACAAGTAAACAAAGGGCCAGAACAGGACTAGGGAAATTAGTAAATATCAATTTTTTGGCCTAAAACTTGCTTAGCTTATGTATATATTGTTGACCAACAGATTTAGAGTTATCAGTCCTGGAAGATACCCTGGTTCCTTAAGCTGTATTTGATTTGGTACTGAGAAAGTTAGGATGTAGAGTGTAATGCAGCACGTGTGGACCCACTGTGCCATTGAATGGATAGGACTTAGGGCTGCTCCTGAGGGTGTTGTCTAAGTGGTCCCCTGGTATTTATGCCTTCACCCCTCACTGAAGTCAGGATAGGCAAAATGTATGCTCTACAATAATGAGGCAGAGGTCAGAGCTGGAGGCACAGAGTCAATACAGTGATCAGTCAGAAGTTAGGACAGATGGCACAGGGTCAATATGAATAACAGGCAGAGGTCAGGCATAGGGGGTTAGAATACAAAATATGTACACTTTTGCAGGGATTAGACACACTGAGAAACTTTTGCTTAGACTTCTTCCTATAGGGATGACACCATATATCCTCCAGAAAATGCTATAATATGTTGAGGACAGATTAGATAATGCACACAATGGCCATTTAAGAGCCAAGAAGAGCATGTTTGCATGCCCTATGAGAGTGGGCATCATCCAGAGCAGAAGAAAGGAGATGGGAACAAGTCACAAGTTGCCTCCAGCATGGTGCAGCAAGAGGGGTGAGTACTCGGACGGCCACGCTAGGAGATACTGGCTGACGCAGACAGCGGTATTAAACAATGTAATGAATATTGTCATTCTTATCCTTTAACTCCTGAAAGGAGGTATGAACTTTCACAGATGGATTTCCAGGTTGTGATACTCAAATTAGTCACTGTTTGATGGCAGGTGCACTCTAATACAGATTTTGTAGTGAAGCCACAAACTTAGCCAGAGATAGTCAACAGAATACCAATCAGGATGTAGCAAGCTGGAGGATAAGATAGAATTGTAGTTAGACGATAGGCCATGAGTTGATACCAGAAGTGTAACCTCAAAAATAAGCTGACAGGAACATACAAGATCAAGGTCTAAATCAGACACATCCATGTCAGCTGGACTGATATTATCTGTGGTGCTGGTTGCAATGGCAACCCAAAGTAATAGCCAACTTATAAGAGCAGGGAACAGGAGGTGTTCAGTCAGCACAGGGTCAGTGGTAAGGGGCAGGGGGCCATGAGCAAACGGCAGAAGCATTCTAAACAGAGACATTTGGTAGCCTAACAGTTGGTCGTGGTCAGTGGATGGAACTGCATTCATCCATGACAACTCACGGCAGGAGCCAGCCAAGGTGAGTAACAACTGTGTTTTTCTTTAGGAATGTAGAGTAATATGCCTAGGATATGCCTAGGATTTTGCTCTAACCAGAGAAATCCAATTTTTTTTGTATCTTACAATGTGAAACCAGAGACCTGCTGGGAAATACTGTATTATACATTTATAATTTAGTTAAGCTCTGTTTAACATCAAGTATCAAGGCTACCATATCTGAGTTTTCCATTAGAGATCAAAATGAATGCCTTCAAAGCCAGTAGGAACCTGACATAATGGAGGCTAATTAAAGCCAGCTGAGATGCCATTAATATTGATTGGGGCGACAACATTTTTCCAGATTTCAGTAAATTATTGATTTATGTTGGAATTGTGAATATGATAATGTTATATATTGCTGGCAGAGTAAATTCTGCATGCCAGGGTATTGTCAACAATTTAGTTTTCTCCATTGTTCCTAAGTAAACTAGTACTTTATAACTTCTGTCTAACTTTCTTCTGCTTATATGTGTTGGTTTATAAGTTTAAATAATTGTGAGTCCTGAGCCCATTGGTTTTACTTGCATTTTACTAGAAGCTTAGATGAAATTATTATAAAGAGTCTACATTCTGTTGCTGATGAAACAGAAAGGTTTATGGTCATTTTGGCCTTCTGAGAAGCTATGTAATCACAAATGATTTCCAGAATTTTTATTTTTTTTTGCAAATTTGACAACCCACTGCCAGTTTACAAAGATGCTCAAACTTCACCGGGAGTCAGGTTTCATAAATAATTATTTATGAAGAAGCCTATTTCCACTTTCAGCAAAAATATATCTGTAACATGCTGTACATATTTTATGTTCTCCCAATCTATTCCTCTGACAGCTCATTTAAATACCTTGACCCTTTTCGGAATTTTATGTGCTTCATTGCAACCATCGTGCAGTTATAAGGAAATCTCATGATTGACCCAACACTGATGCACATCTTCTTGAGAAGAAATAAACATGTGACAAATAAAACTGATTTTATAATGACATAGTCAAATCCATAAGTCTCCATAGTTAGAAATTACAGTACGGTCACGGTCAGGCCTCTGAATAAGGAGCGAACCCAGTGCTACACTATTTGATTTGGCTTAGGGCTTAATCGGTGTCATGTTCCTATCATGCACGGAACACATCCAGGCACAGTAACAGTAGCAGTATTAGTGATGTTGTGGCAGAGGTCGAAGAGGAACATTGGCGGTCTGGTAATTGGCCAACGACCTATTACCATAGTCTTCTAACAACCTCATATGTATTGTGAATAGTTTTCAGGACCACACATACATACTACACACTATTACAGTATATGGTCAATCTTAATCTAGTGTGTGAAAGGTCAGGTAAAAAGCAATGGCATGTCCCCCAGGCAGGCATATGGAGAAGGACAGGATGAGAATGTCTGGAGGCTTTGTCTTCCCCTTCTTTCTCTTGCCGGGAGAGGGAGGTGGAAGGAGTGCAGACAGCAGCTCTGGTGGAGCACAACAGGCCCTGTTCCCTGCACATCAAGGCCCCTTCTCCACTGCTGGAGTAACAACTCTGCAGCAGAAGCAAGTATGTGCATGTATATGTATATGTGTGTTGATTTGTGCAATGTACATGCATATGTGTGTAATGTACAGTATATGCATACGATTGTGTGTCTAATACATATAAAAAAAAAAATGCTTAATGTGCAGATGTACATTCACATATACTGTATATCTGTTATAGACAGCAAGCCAGTGTCACCTTATCTTCTTCCTCTTTGTTTTTAGTGCCAGAAAAACTCAGAAAGATGAAAGATCCAGCGAGGAGGCATTTTATAGACAGAATTGTAAGAGGGTAGGAATGTCTAAATTCCGCAATGCTAAAGAGAGCATGTATCCTTTAGATAAAATTCTTTTGGTATGAATTTAAACCTTTTTAGGTTGCTGCTCCATCTATTGTAACAGTTGAAATGTCAAGTGCAACATACCAGATTGCTGAGGAGTATGCCAGTATTGCATAGAGTATGTTATGGTATTTTATTTATTGCACGCTATTTCATCCTCCAACATTTAAGCGTGTGATTTACCTTGCATTCTTGTTTGATACGCATATGTACTGTGCCATTTAGTTGATGTAAGACCACAGCAAGACAAAATGGAAATACCATGTTCTGGTACCATGATGAAAAGCTATGAAGGGTAAAGTACTTTAAAAAGGTGTTGCACTAACGTGGGTGTGCACAAGGCCTGAACATAGCTGTATGCCGGTGGGGAAGGTTGCAGGCAGCCTTGAATGGCTCCATTCTGTGGAAGTCATATTACCTCTGACAGAATGGGATATACTGTGGAACACACTGTTGATGTTGTACTGAACTGTACGATAAATGAATTGCGTTGCAACAGGGGTGCACCTAGCCTTTCTGCTGCCTGAGACAAAAATTGAAATGTCCCCCCCCCTTTCCCAATGCCAATTCCTTAACCTAACCCCTTCCCTTAAGCCGATGTCCCTTTGGCTGGCCCCCTCTTGCCCCTACCTGGTCCTGCCTGAGGTGATCGCCTCACCTGGCCTCATTGGTGGTGCACCCCTGCGCTGCGACATGAAGATACTGCACTGTATATGTGTATGTTAACAGCACTGTGGTTATGCTGCTATCTCGAGGTCAATAGTGTAATTTCTGTTGGATAAGATGACTTTAGATGCATAGGACCTTTGGTCATATGATCTAATTATGCATGTCATCAAATAATAATGAGATCAGATGTCAGTGATATGAAAACTAGTAGACCTAGAGTCAGTAGCACACAGCACGGAGAGAAAAAAGGCTGGGAGTCTGCTGAGGAGGAGAGAGAGAAATATAAGGTGCCTTTACACTTCCCTCAGTTCAGGCAGTGCAAGTGCCGATGGATGTTTACACCAGCCTGATGCAAACAGAATGCGAGAGGAACATGTTCTACCGCAGTCATTCCTCCCTCATTCTGTTCAATTCATTTTCGGAAGCACATCTCTAATTACACTGGGAGATGTGCTGCCTATAATCTGATGAAAGATGCCAATCAGTGATGGCCAAGTTTGATCTTGTTCATTGGCTGATCAGCTGCTCGATTATATGATCCAATTACCGCAAATAAGCATTCCTGGAGTCCCCTCTTAAAATAGAACATCATAATGATTAATAATGCTGTGTGTCCCTGCTCAACATCATCTGTAATGAGTTGTATTGTCATAATGCTGTCAGTACAATTGAGTACATCTGAGGTCTGGCAGGCACAAACAGTATTATGAATCACTATAATGCCAAACCGGCCTTACTCTGCATGCTAGTTAGCTAGAACATGGAGGTGAGTGTTTCTTTTCAACTGGTATACCAGCTCAGGACCTAGATATGGGAAGAGAGTCACCAACAGAAGGGTACCCGGAGCAGAGATAGTGATTTGCGCTTCCTAGCCCACTCAGCGTCAAAACATATATTTTCTGTAAGCTCTGACCCCACTTGCAGCATCACTGGCATCATTGACATTGAAAGGGTTAATGGTTGGCTTGTAGAATTCAAGTCTGACAGTTAGTGAATGACAGTGCAGTAGGTTAGCCATGTCTCACTATACAAGACATGACCTCAAAAGGCCAGTCCCATCTTTGCTACAACCGGAAGCTCAAGTATCACCTTGTGAAGGGTTCTCCCGTGTTGACATCTCAGAATGTGTGTATATACAGTATATATGTATGTGTTTGTAATTTGTGTACTTACTGTATGTGAGCAGTTTGTGTACAGTATATACACATATTTAATATGTGTAAAGTATGTGTGCTGAATAGTAGTATATATGAGTGTAGTTGGTGTTTTATAGCAGTACTATGTGTATGTGGTATAGCAGTATGTTTGTTACATTGTATCTTGAGATGGAAACAACTTATGTGGGTTGTAAGTGTGTGTGGGTGTGTGTATGTGGGTGAGGTGGGGGCTGCCTGTGTGTAGAAATTCTCAGCTACAGCACTGATTGCAGGCACTAGCATGGGTTTAGCATTTTATTAGAAATCGCTTATTAGCTCCTGTAGAGGTTTACTGCAAAATTGTCTTAATTTTGTTCATAGGAGAAGCATGCATATCTAGTTAAGAAAAAAATAGATTTGACAAATAGATCTCATATTCTTTTTTTCCACTTCCCTGTGTGTACTTAGAAAGAAAGGCTTAATAGCATGGTTGTGTATTAGGAGAAAGGCTAACATGACATGAATTAGGAATAACATATAGCGTACATACAAGGGGAGAAAATAATGTGAGAAAAGTAGTAAAATACCATTTCTCGGCGTAAGTAATGCTTATCATAAAATAAGTCCTGGGAGAGAACTGTGTTTATATGTGGTTAGGGGAAGATAGCATGCAATTTTAAAGTGTATGGGTTAATGTTTGAGGCATAGTAGAATTTTAACCATCCAGTGTTTTATTATGTTTTTTAAGTCATTTAATACAATTGCCTTTAGCTTTTATACTGCACATATTTTATTCTAGTTATGGCAGCTTAGCAGCTTAAATTCCTTTGTCACCATGGCAATGTGACATAAAGTCATATAGACATATGCTTTTTATTTATAGAAGTGCTTTTAAAATAATATACAACATTCAATTCATTTCCAAGGACAAATTGACATGCACATTATGTAAGGACAAATAATATCAAACTATATACAGTAAAATTGCCTCTATATGGCATATGTGGCAACGTGAATAGTGATGGGTGCAGTAAAGTCCCGGGGAAGCATGAAAAAGGGGTGTTGTTTGCACCAGGAGCGTGTCACCAAGGGGCCCGGCCTTGATGGAGTAAAAGCCCTAGACTAAGCTAGTTGGTGGACACCAAGCTACTTAGCTTAGCTGGCTCCTGCTAGTCCAGGGTGGGCTTTTACTGGGAACAGGCAATGTGTTGGGCGGGTGCCTGTTCCCCATGCTCCAGGATTTTGGAATATGCCCATGTCCAGGGATGCTATTTAATCCTGTTGCTGGACTTGGGTGTGGCTCCCAGTCTGGGAAAGGAGCAGGCTGTGTCGAGGCCTGTGGGAGCCGGGACCCTCTAACCCTGTGTGTGGGGCAGTGGCGTACCGCCAATATAGGCAGACCACGCTGTTGCTATGAGGCCCTCGGCACAGGGGGGCCCAAAGCGCATGGAAGGCCCCGCCCCCTCGTTTGCTCTGCACACTTAATTAATTAGATAATATGCGATCTTGTGTATTCTTCCGAACTGCCTTCCCCCTCACCCGTTGCAGCCACTGACCAATCATTGACCTGAAGGACTGGGACTCTGGGCTGCAGGCGTGCTGCATTTCACACTGGCCAATCAGCGCAAGACAGCGCAAAGAGACAGCTGCTGATTGGCCAGTGTATTGCTGGGATGGCACAGGCAGCAGGAGCGGACGCCTGCAAACTAGACACAGAGCAGCGACTCAGGGATCCTTCCTCGCTGCCCACCTGGCTGAAGACTGGTCATCTGCCCTGGCGACAGCAAGTGCAGTGGCACTAGTGAGTGCAGCCCCTGGCCCAGACTGAAGGACCGTTTCTGACCAAACAGGGGGGGGGGGGGGGCTCATAGAGGACAGTCTGCTTTCCTCCTACTCTGTCCTCTATGAGCCTCCCCCCTGAGTCCCTATGAGCCTCTGAGTCCCCCCCAACCCCTAATGCCTCCCAAAATGCCCAGGGGGGGGATAGGAGGATAACACAATGTCATCTATGAGCCCCCCCCAGGTCCTCTATGAGCCCCCAACCCCTAATGTCCCTAAAATGCCCAGGGGGGAGGAGTAGGAGGAAAGCACACTGTCCTCAATGAGCTTCCCCCCCCCCCGAGTCCTCTATGAGCCCCCCCCAACCCCTAATGCCCCCCATTCCTCCAAAATACCCAGGGGGGAGAGTAGGAGGAAAGCACGGTGGCTATGTGCACACTCAGCATCAGCAGCAAGGAGTTAAAGGGGTTTGGGCAGTGGCGTACTGCAACCGTTTGGGGTAAGAGAAGGGATGACAAAATGGCGCTGGTAGCAAAGAGGTTAAGATGTGGGGGATGGCCTACGTCTGGCTTTAGCACAGTGGACACAGGCAGGAGGAGCGATGTGTATGCGGGCTCCTGCCCTGCACTCGTTCAGCTGTGCTCACATACATATTGCTCCCTGTGTCCACTGTCCTGTGCCCACTTTACCCAAGCAGACAGGCAGAAGCAGTGATGTGATCATATTTATTGTATGTATGTATGTGTCTGTCCCTGTCCCTGTGTTTGTGTCATCATCACCATGCCCACAGTGTTCCTATGTCTTGACGCATAAGGACGTTCTGTGCGGGGCAAGATAAAGAAGAAGGAAGAGGAGGCAGAGACGCCAGCATGGAGTCCGTGGGAGAGGCACAGGAGGCACACTAAGGACACAGGTAACACTACCACATGGTCTACACTAGTGTTTTCTGTGGTTTTGCATAGGACTGCAGGTAACACTACCACATTATCAGCACTAGTGCTATCTGTGGTTTTATATAGGACTGCAGGTAACACTACTACATTTTCGGTAATCAGAGAGCCATCACTGTTATCTGTATTCACAGAGCTATCACTGTGTTATTTGTGGTGTTACATAGGACTACAGGTAACATCTACTACATTATCTGTACTGAGAGAGTTATCACTGTGTTATTTGTAATGTTACATAGGACTGCAGATAAAACTTTTATGGAATATCCACAGGAGTCCCATAGATTCAGATACCACAGGACTTTGTTCCTACGGCATTCCCTTTGCCGCAAAACTGACCTGTGCCCTTCATTCTCTGGGTCCGTATCAATACGTACAAACGTATGTATACATTTCTTTATTGGCAAATGGGGGTGTGGCAGGGGAGGAGCCAGAACAGGAGGTGGGATGGGACAGGAGGTGGGATGGGACAGGGGTGGGTAGTGGGTGGGGTTTGGGGGCCCAATTCAGATTCTTGCTATGGGGCCCAGTAATTTCTATGTACGCCCCTGGTGTGGGGTAAGCACTAGTGATGTGTTTTAGGGAGCTGGGTGGTAGACCCAGATCCCAATAGAGAGGGAAAGACCGTTTAGTCAGTGGCCAGATGCCTGAGGATTTATGTTTTGATTTATGTTTTGGTTACTGTTTTGTGCTGATGTGCTTGAAAATTAAGCATTGTTTGGACTTCAATCTGGTGTCCGTAGCGAAGTCTGAGAGAATGACCCCCGGATAAGAGACGATTCCTTACACATATCATGGATATACTGTTTGATTTTATCTATTTTATCTATCTTTTTTAAATCTATCTATCTATCTATCTATCTATCTATCTATCTATCTATCATCTATTTATTATGTGTTCTTGCATAGCAAGACCACATACTATTATCTCACATATATATTATTATTATGTGTTCTTGCATAGCAAGACCACATACTATTATCTCACATATATATTATTATGTGTTCTTGCATAGCAAGACCACATACTATTATCTCACATATATATTATTATGTGTTCTTGCATAGCAAGACCACATAATGTTATCTCACATATATATTATTATGTGTTCTTGCATAGCAAGACCACATAATGTTATCTCACATATATATTATTATTATGTGTTCTTGCATAGCAAGACCACATACTATTATCTCACATATATATTATTATTATTATTATTATTATGTGTTCTTGCATAGCAAGACCACATACTATTATCTCACATATATATTCTTATTCTTATTATGTGTTCTTGCATAGCAAGACCACATACTATTATCTCACATATATATTATTATTATTATTATTATTATTATTATAGCCAAATTTGCCACCCTAACTCCTCCCACAGTTTTTACACTACATAGACAAAAATTTACCAAAACGTGCAGATTGTACCCGATCGGATTGCTATTACTTTGTGGAGCGATCCCACCCCCGGGGCCCCCGTGGCGGGCCCCGGAAGCCCCCTTTTTTCCCATAGACTTTGACAGGGTAAATTTTCAAATCGCTCCCACTCGCCAGGCTTTGACGCTAAAGTCACCAAACTTGGGTCACTTAGTCATGGAGTCAACCCGAAAATTTTGGGCACATTTCGGGGACCCCAAAAAGTGGGCGGGGCCATACAGAACCAATCAAAATCTCCCCATTGACTTTAATGAGAACTTCAAATTGCTACTCCTCCCACATTTTTAGGAGTACAAATTCCAGACTTTGCAGACTTGGTCGGCACCCACCCGAGTACCTTGCTTTTGCTTTGTTACCCGATCCCACCCTCCGGGCCCCTGGGACAGGGCCCCCAAAATCCATGTTTTTCCCATTGACTTTGACAGGGACAATTTTCAAATCTCTCCCAGTCGCACAGATTTTAAACTAAAGTCACCAAACTTGGGTCACTTAGTCATGGGGTCAACCTGAAAATTTCTGTCACATTTTGGGGGACATTAAAAAGTGGGCGGAGCTACAAACCACCAATCAGATTTTCCCTATTGACTTCAATGAGAAACTTTTAAATTGCTGTCATTCTCACAGTATTTAAGCCAGAATACCCAAACTAGGCACCGTAGGTCATTGGGTGACTGGGGTAAAAAAAAATTAAAAAGTGGGCGGGGTCTACAACGGCCAATCAAATTTCAGCCATTTGTTTAAATGGGAAAAATTCAAACTGCCGCTGCTCTTAGACTGTTAATGGCAGGGTTCCCGAAACTTGGCACAGTTGGTCACTGGAGGACTGTGCCAATGTATATCTCATTTTAGGGATGCTAAAAAGTGGGCGGAGCCACAAACAACCAATCAGATTTTCCCTATTGACTTCTATAAGAAACCTTTAAACAGCTGTCATTCTCACAGCACCCAAACTCGGCAGGGTGGGTCAGTGTGAGACAAAGGTCAAAATTTATAAAAGTGGGCAGAGTCTACACTCCACCCAGTTACTCCGCCCACTCCAGTTGTAAGCTACTGGTGGAGGCAAGAACACATCACACAATTTCCCCAGAAATTGTACCTTTTCTAGTTCTTATTATTATAGCCAAATTTGCCACCCTAACTCCTCCCACAGTTTTTACACTACATAGACAAAAATTTACCAAAACGTGCAGATTGTGCCCGATCGGATTGCTATTACTTTGTGGAGCGATCCCACCCCCGGGGCCCCCGTGGCGGGCCCCGGAAGCCCCCTTTTTTCCCATAGACTTTGACAGGGTAAATTTTCAAATCGCTCCCACTCGCCAGGCTTTGACGCTAAAGTCACCAAACTTGGGTCACTTAGTCATGGAGTCAACCCGAAAACTTTGGGCACATTTCGGGGACCCCAAAAAGTGGGCGGGGCCACACAGAACCAATCAAAATCTCCCCATTGACTTTAATGAGACCTTCAAATTGCTACTTCTCCCACATTTTTAGGAGTACAAATTCCAAACTTTGCAGACTTGGTCGGCACCCACCCAAGTACCTTGCTTTTGCTTTGTTACCCGATCCCACCCTCCGGGCCCCTGGGACAGGGCCCCCAAAATCCACGTTTTTCCCATTGACTTTGACAGGGACAATTTTCAAATCTCTCCCAGTCGCACAGATTTTAAACTAAAGTCACCAAACTTGGGTCACTTAGTCATGGGGTCAACCTGAAAATTTCTGTCACATTTTGGGGGACATTAAAAAGTGGGCGGAGCTACAAACCACCAATCAGATTTTCCCTATTGACTTCAATGAGAAACTTTTAAATTGCTGTCATTCTCACAGTATTTAAGCCAGAATACCCAAACTAGGCACCGTAGGTCATTGGGTGACTGGGGTCAAAAAAAATTAAAAAGTGGGCGGGGTCTACAACGGCCAATCAAATTTCAGCCATTTGTTTAAATGGGAAAAATTCAAACTGCCGCTGCTCTTAGACTGTTAATGGCAGGGTTCCCGAAACTTGGCACAGTTGGTCACTGGAGGACTGTGCCAATGTATATCTCATTTTGGGGATGCTAAAAAGTGGGCGGAGCCACAAACAACCAATCAGATTTTCCCTATTGACTTCTATAAGAAACCTTTAAACAGCTGTCATTCTCACAGCACCCAAACTCGGCAGGGTGGGTCAGTGTGAGACAAAGGTCAAAATTTATAAAAGTGGGCGGAGTCTACACTCCACCCAGTTACTCCGCCCACTCCAGTTGTAAGCTACTGGTGGAGGCAAGAACACATCACACAATTTCCCCAGAAATTGTACCTTTTCTAGTTTATTATTATGTGTTCTTGCATAGCAAGACCACATATTGTTATCTCACATATATATTATTATTATTCTTATTCTTCTTATTCTTATTATAGCCAAATTTGCCACCCTAACTCCTCCCACAGTTTTTACACTACATAGACAAAAA
Source organism: Bufo gargarizans (assembly GCF_014858855.1). NCBI lineage: Eukaryota > Metazoa > Chordata > Amphibia > Anura > Bufonidae > Bufo > Bufo gargarizans. Next base: position 298,529,020 of record NC_058082.1, on the reverse strand, counting down.
TTTACCAAAACGTGCAGATTGTACCCGATCGGATTGCTATTACTTTGTGGAGCGATCCCACCCCCGGGGCCCCCGTGGCGGGCCCCGGAAGCCCCCTTTTTTCCCATAGACTTTGACAGGGTACATTTTCAAATCGCTCCCACTCGCCAGGCTTTGACGCTAAAGTCACCAAACTTGGGTCACTTAGTCATGGAGTCAACCCGAAAATTTTGGGCACATTTCGGGGACCCCAAAAAGTGGGCGGGGCCACACAGAACCAATCAAAATCTCCCCATTGACTTTAATGAGACCTTCAAATTGCTACTTCTCCCACATTTTTAGGAGTACAAATTCCAAACTTTGCAGACTTGGTCGGCACCCACCCAAGTACCTTGCTTTTGCTTTGTTACCCGATCCCACCCTCCGGGCCCCTGGGACAGGGCCCCCAAAATCCACGTTTTTCCCATTGACTTTGACAGGGACAATTTTCAAATCTCTCCCAGTCGCACAGATTTTAAACTAAAGTCACCAAACTTGGGTCACTTAGTCATGGGGTCAACCTGAAAATTTCTGTCACATTTTGGGGGACATTAAAAAGTGGGCGGAGCTACAAACCACCAATCAGATTTTCCCTATTGACTTCAATGAGAAACTTTTAAATTGCTGTCATTCTCACAGTATTTAAGCCAGAATACCCAAACTAGGCACCGTAGGTCATTGGGTGACTGGGGTAAAAAAAAATTAAAAAGTGGGCGGGGTCTACAACGGCCAATCAAATTTCAGCCATTTGTTTAAATGGGAAAAATTCAAACTGCCGCTGCTCTTAGACTGTTAATGGCAGGGTTCCCGAAACTTGGCACAGTTGGTCACTGGAGGACTGTGCCAATGTATATCTCATTTTGGGGATGCTAAAAAGTGGGCGGAGCCACAAACAACCAATCAGATTTTCCCTATTGACTTCAATAAGAAACCTTTAAACAGCTGTCATTCTCACAGCACCCAAACTCGGCAGGGTGGGTCAGTGTGAGACAAAGGTCAAAATTTATAAAAGTGGGCGGAGTCTACACTCCACCCAGTTACTCCGCCCACTCCAGTTGTAAGCTACTGGTGGAGGCAAGAACACATCACACA